>NW_028327183.1:36916924-37219954 GCF_987537825.1 Furipterus horrens
TGAATGTAATGAATGTGGAAAAGCCTTTAGCCAAAAGCAGTATGTCATTAAACATCAGAACACTCATACTGGAGAGAAGCTTTTTGAATGTAATGAATGTGGAAAAGCCTTTAGCCAGAAAGAAAACCTTCTTACTCATCAGAAAATTCACACTGGAGAGAAACCTTTTGAGTGTAAAGATTGTGGGAAAGCTTTCATTCAGAAGTCAAACCTCATCAGACACCAGAGAACTCACACAGGAGAGAAGCCCTTTGTATGTAAAGAGTGTGGGAAAACCTTCAGTGGCAAATCGAACCTTACTGAGCATGAGAAAATTCATATTGGAGAGAAACCCTTTAAATGCAGTGAATGTGGAACAGCTTTTGGCCAGAAGAAGTACCTCATAAAACATCAAAACATTCACACTGGAGAGAAACCCTATGAATGTAATGAATGTGGAAAAGCCTTCTCTCAACGAACATCACTTATTGTACATGTGAGAATTCATTCAGGTGATAAGCCTTATGAATGCAATGTATGTGGGAAAGCCTTCTCTCAAAGTTCATCTCTTACTGTGCATGCAAGAAGCCATACAGGTGAGAAGCCCTATGGATGTAATGAATGTGGGAAAGCCTTCTCTCAGTTCTCCACCCTTGCTCTGCATTTGAGAATACACACAGGTAAGAAGCCTTATCAATGTAGTGAATGTGGGAAAGCTTTCAGCCAGAAGTCACATCACATTAGACACCAGAAAATTCACGCTCATTAAAAACCCTGTGAATATTTTGAAAACTGGAAAGCGCTCATTAGGAATTTACATCTCATAGTACTTCAGAAATAATCATTCTGAAGGAGACCATCACAAATAAGGGAAACAGAAACTAAAAACTTATGGGACACCAGAGAATTCGTACTGAAGAGAAAGACATTTGTATTATAAAAATCCGGTGCCCAATAAAACAACCTACGGCAAAGATAATGCTGAAACTTTAGATGCATTTTCACTAAAATTGGGAATGGAAAACATGCTTGTTATTACTGTCTACATAGATCTGAAGATCTTCACCAATGTAAGTTTAGAAAGGAAATTATGGTATTGTTTTAGCAGAAGAGATTCTGGAAATACCTATGCATTTGTTAGAATTTAGACAAGGATAAAAATGGAATCAGGAGGTGAGAAGATAATGAGACTGTTTAAAAATGATTTGGAGATAATTTGTTCTTCAAGAAAAAATGTAGACCATGAACTATGCACAAAGGTAGGATCTATGAGGAATAAAATCAGGAATATGAAAAAGGTATATATACTAAAATGATTATGACCTTGGGAGTAGGAAAACATTCCTTATAATGAATTGAAAAATACCTAGCATTTGTACTCTGAGTTTGTATGCTCAGGAAATATGTACCAGGCTATTTACTGTGGCATGATTTGTAGTAGCCATAAATTGGAAACAACTTAAATGCCTATCAGAAATAAAGTCAAAAGTACTGAATGATGGGATGCATATATGTAAAATGTAATAAATGAGATCTATGTGTATTACAGAGAAAGATATCAAAAATGTTGGGGAAAATGAAGTTGCAGAATGATATGTCTAATACTATGACATTTTTGTATATTTGAATTAAAATTTGCCTCACAAAATTCAGTACTATATATTGGTAACAGATACATATATGTATGTATGTTTTTTAAAATGGTTTTGAAATGGATTGGAAGGATACAGACTAAACTTAATAGTGGTTGCCTGTGAAGAGTTGAAAAGGGAAGGGGATAAGTGTGTGGGGGTGGTGGGGGTGGATTGGGGATTGGTTAAAGGGGACTTGATTTTTACATGTAAATATCCATTTCTCTTAAAAACAAAAGAGACTGCAAGTAAATATATATATCAAAATACTGAATAATTCTGGATTGCGGTATATGGAGACTTGTCTTATTTTTTGTATTTTTCTGTAATTTTAAATTTTCTCAGAATAAGAATGGGGTGAAGTTGGGAACACTACCTATAGAAATCATGTTCAAATGGATTTATTCCCAAATACTCAACTTTTTATAGAAAATATTTCTAAAATTTTATCAATGATGAGTGGGTGGATTTGTTCTCTATGTAGTATGAAATTATCTATTTTATTAAAATTAAAAATAGCATAATCCAAATTTTTTTTAACATGTTATGGTGCACACTCTACGGTTGATCTACACATTTGTAACATTTTGTAACATATCATTTAAGCTTAATTTAACTGTTAGTTAAAGATACTCACACAGACTTCATATAACTTGTTTTAGATAAACCTTCTGGAATGTCAAATTTTCTGTCTGTAAATTTTCATGGGAACAGATACGCATTAATATGTTTTTGATAGTTTTATTTAAAAAAAGAAAATCAGCTTCCCACAATGTCCACAATCTGAGTTAAATGTTAACACCTGGATCTCATTTATAACCAACCTACAGACTATTTTATTCCTTCCCATGGTTTGACAAAACATCCCTTTGGGTTTTCTTCCCCTGCTTTATTGAGATGTAATTGTGTAATTGACAAATAAAGTTGTAATATATTAAAAGTGTACAATGTGATGATTTGATATACGTATGCATTGCGAAGGGAATTCCTCCCATCAAGTTACTGTTTGTTTCTTTTACAAAGATGTAAAGAATGGGATGGGTATGAGAAAAACTGCCCAGACCCTAAACAGAATGACTTCCTGAAGATGTTTTTTCTTTGTCCATATTTACAATGTAACTTTATATGTTATTAAAGGTTTTCTTGAATAACAGTGAACATCAGCAATACAGCATTTGAGGTTCATTTCAAAAGCTGCTTTTTGAAAAGCTTTTAAGTCCTGACTGGTGTGGCTTATTTGGTGTTGGGCATTGTTCCCCAAAGCAAAAGGTCACGTTGAGTTCTCGGTCACAGCATATACCTGGGTTGCAGGTTCAGGTCCTGGTCAGGGCACGTACAAAAGGCAACTGATCCATGTTTCTCTTACACATTGATGTTTTCTTTTTCTCTCTCTTCCCACTCTAAAAATAATTTTTTTTAAAAAAAAGCATTTAAACTTGTTAAATGCCACAGCATTACTGTGTATCTTTTGTTTGCCTTTTTGGAGGAATGAAAATGAATTATATACTTAGTTATCTAAATGAAACTTAGTGCTTTCTAACATGTAGTCCCCACTGCTTTTTTAAAAAGGATGTTATATACCAAGTCTACTAAGAAATTATGCCAGATATTTGTACACCATTTAAAAATTGTCTGCATTTATCACTCACAGTAGGTAAAACAAAATTATTAGTCAAAAGATAGGTTTTCCTAAATTATTACTTTTCTCCTTAATCTCTAATGTTTCACTTCTCTCTCAACTCTGCTCTTGTGTTTGTCCAACTTTGAAATCAACAGAATACCGTACTTTTTGCACTATAAGATGCACTTGACCATAAGATGCACCTAGGTTTAGAGGAGGAAAACAAAAAAAAATATTCTGAACAAAACGGTGTACTAAAATATTTAATAAAATATAACAGTAATACTTCAACTATGTAAAGTGAACAGCAGTCAACAGCGGTATTGAGAACCATCATCACTGTCATTAACAAATGAGGAGAGACTTTAAGGTTGAAGTACTCTTCTAGTTTTCTGGGAACCCCAAGAACTCATCATCACTAGTGTCAGAATTTATGGGGGCCTTTAATAACAGGCATTGAGGGAGTTAAGAGGCATCACTAGTTGTAACAATCACTGAGAGTATTACTATCCTAGTTACAGGTTCTGGTGGACTACCCCCAGTGCCTGTTATGGCTAGTGATAGACTTTAATCCCCTCAGTGCCTGTGTTACTACTAGAATAGTGACTCCCTTTGTATACTACAAACTTCAGCATTTATGGCTGTTCACCTAATTACTACTGGCCTCAGAAATCTGGTGTGCACTGTGAACAGTATGGAGGTAGACGAGACAGCTGTAGCATCTAACTTATTAGCCAGTAGGCATTGAAGAATGTTACTTAGGCTCCACCCATCTGCCTCGTGATTGACAGAGCTTAAGACAGATTGGTGATTGGGTGAGCGGTTGTAGCTGGGAGTGTCAGGCGGTTCTCTGCACTCTCCCACGTCCTGGATGATGGGCAGAGGCAGATGGCAACTGACCAGACGCCCTGAGATTCAGCAATAAAGTGGGACATTTAAGTGTCCCCAGGGGTTTCACGTGGGCCCACTTCTTTCTCTTCTAACAGCTGTCGCCACTGCTGACAGGTCAGGTAATTCAGATCATGGTCTGTGACACAATATTTGCTCCATAAGACGCACAGACATTTCCCCCCACTGTTTGGGGGAAAAAAGTGTGTCTTATGGAGCGAAAAACAAGGTAAGTTAGTGACTGGAGACAAAACCAGGGAATACTTTTAATATATATTTATGGGCCATCGCTTAGAGCTCCCCTCCCCTGCCCAGCAAGATTGTTGACTCATAGAGGAAAGTTGAATTTAAAATTCAGAATTATTTTACTCCGCGAATTAGGAGGCATATGATCTAAACCCACTGAGTACATCTATCTTACTCCATTTCAATTGATAGAATATAGATATAAGTGACTTGAATGTTAGACACCGAAGCTGGCAATCTTGGTTAATTCCATATAGTCTGGATGTGTAGTACTAGCTATCTTATATAGTATCCAATCCATGTGAGGGACTCCTAAACAGCCTCCTTTATTCTCAATCAAAGCCAGATAAAATCTCTAAAATGTCCTAATATAAGTCATAGTCTTGATAGTTGTGTCTGTTACGTAAACAATGCTATCTTTGCTTTCCTTGCTTGACTGCATATGCATTTCACATTAAAGGTATTTTTTGTTTAATAGGAACCAACAGAAGCTATTTTTTGGAAAATATGACATTGTAATTTTACTAATTACCACTGATGACTAACATGTGATTTTTGTTATACAAGGTAATAATAACCTGACATTTAATTTAGCTCTTTTTCTTTTTTCCCCCCAGTTTTTTCATCTAATTCAGGAGTCCTCAGCCTCCCTCCTCCCCTTCCGTGGCTGCCTTTGCGTTACTGCCTGAGCTCCGCCTCCTGTCTCTGACCACCCCCTCCCCTGACCTGAGCTCTGCCTCACATCCCCTTGCCCCTTGTCTGTGGAAAAACTGTCTTCCACGATTCTTGAACCTCACGTTCATTAGAATCACCTTGAGAGCTTGTTGCTGAGCCCCACCTCCAGAGTTCCTGATTTGGTAAGTCTGAGATGAAGGCTGAGAATTTGTGTTTCTAACAAGCTCCCAGGTCATGCTAATGTTGCTATGCCAAGGATCACACTTTGAGACTAATGATCTAAACCATTTTATCTTCAGAACATCTCTGTTGGGTAGTATACTATACATATCCTCCAATTAATACCTAGAAAAGTTGAGAGGTAAATGACAAGTTTACTGTTTTACATCTATTTAGTGGGAGAGCCAAGACTAGAGCAAGTTATGGCTTACGACTTTCAGTGTAATGGGAGAAAAGGCTCTTGTAAACTTCTTGGACAAATATTTGCTTACTACCTATTACATGCCAGGCATTTATATATGTAATAAGTATCAAAGCAACATGTTGCTCCCCTCTTGAGATTTTACTAGTGCTCTTGTAAATGGTCGGGGGAAGAGTTAATTTTCTTGTTTTGTGAAAAATGAAGTCTTTCCAGAAAGTATCCAGCCATGTATTATGAAAAATAGAGGCATTTATTAAAGAAGGTATAAGAATCATTGTACATAGGGCACTTAACATCTCAGTCCCCTTCAAAGTAGGCACCTTGGAACCTCACAGTTCTCCCAATCTCCACCAGCTTCCCTGGCATAATTTCCTGAATTTCGTCAGTGGTCTGAAAACTTCCCTTTCAAAGGTGATTTTCATTTTGAGAAAAGCCAGGAATTGTAGGGCGCCAAATCTGGGCTGTAGAGGGGCTGAGTGACCCTGGGTGATTTGATGTTTGGAAAAAAACTGCACGAGATGTGCATGAGATGTGATGCATGAGCGGGCACACCATGATGAAGCTGCCAATCACCAGTTGCCTATAGGTGTGGCCTCCTGAATCACCCAAGTAGGTTCTGTGGAGGACTATTAAAGCTTAATGCAAAATATTTTTTTTCTAGAACTTTAAAAAAAAATTTTTTAGAGAGAAGGGAAGGGAGAGAGAAAAAGGGAGAGAAATGATGTGAGAGAGAAACGTCAATCAGTTGCTGCACGTATCTTGATGGGGAACTGAACCCACAGCCCAGGCATGTACCCTGGGTTGAATTGAACCCATGACCTTTCAGTCTGCAGGAGAACGCCCAACCAACTGAGCCACACCATCCAGGGCAGTGTCAGCTATTTTCAATGGGAGGCCCAGGCCTTAGGGTTTTCTGCCCTGCATGCTTCATTTCCTTATGTAGCCATGTACCCAGGTCTTCTAGCCATCAAAGGGAAGTGAGAGTATCTGCTTTATCATTCCCTCAACACTGTAACAGTCGATGTCCTGAGACGTATAGGGTCGCCTCAGTCTGCAGTTGTCCATATGTCACTCCACATGGTTTGTTCCCACAGTGGTTTATTATTGATAGACCAATCCTGAACATGCTATTGCTCTAACCATAGGCCAGGCCTTTGAAAACAGTATCCATATAGATGAATATTGAACTTGGTTCATGTACAATTGGTCCATTCAGCCCATTGACTACTGCATTTTTCCCCATCCTCCATACAAATGTCTTCTGTGAGGGGTTGGTATACAATGGCTTGCCACTTAGGGGACTGTCCTTTGTATGAGCCATCAGTGTATAATGTTTCAGATGTTACTGGAACTGTACTTGCTTTCCCTGGTGAAAGCATCTTTCTGACACAAAGGTGACTGGCCCCAATGTCTGCGATTTCTAACTAAGGGGATGTTGAATGGATGTGCCTCTGCTATAGGTAAACACTTCATTTCATTATAGTTTGTCTCTGCTACACCAAACTCCAAAGTTGAAGACATCATGCAATGACGCTGTGATGGAATAGGTGTTCTGTGCTGTTACATCAGAGCTTCAAGTTATAGGCTCTGTTGCTTGCAGGGCTTGTTAAGTGGCATAGAGCTGTTTCTCTATTAAACTATCTTTAGCCCCTTTCCATACCTAGGGCCAAAACCCTACTGGGGTGCGGAGCCTCCCCTGTCATTGCTGAAGACCTCGTTGACATCCCTCCTGGGTTACGTGTACATCCAGTTCTCCAGGTAGGGTAGGATAACAGATATCAAGCACCTTTACCTGTTGAATGGATTTTTGCTTCCTCAAAAATCCGCCGATGCTTCTGCCAATACCACTGTTGCCCTTTCCTTACAAAAGCATACAAAGCTTTCAGTATCTGGGCTAAATGAGGGATAAAGGCTCTCCAATAACCTAGTAACCCAACAAATTCTGGCAACATTTTTTTTTTAGTGGATAAGGGATAAACTTGTATTTTATAACAACATTAGATAATACTTTTGTGTTACCAGGCCAGATAGCACCCAAGAACTTTACATATAGCCCAGGCCCTTGAATTTCGTTGGGGTTTATTGCCCAACCTTGTGCATCTAGGTGTGCTACCACCTGTGGAGCACACTGGTCTAGACTTCGGAGAGAGAGAGGTTAGCATGTCCCTTTCTAGCTTGACATCTTGGAGTTTGATTAGATAGAGCTTGCCTTAGTTGCTGGCTCTGCCTCTGTAGCATATTGTACTGCCTGTAGGAGGCCAAGTGACCACCACTACAGCTGCTCCTTTCATTTTGCCAGTGGCAGCTTCTGTACCACTAATTCCAGGACCAAAAGTAGCCCTGCTGGCATTTTTGGAGTGTCCCTGTACTCATGCAGTGGTCTCCAGCTACCAATTAGGGTTGCTACATCATACCATATGGAGCTTCTTTCAATCTAGGATTTCACTCATTGCATACACACTGCCTCTCGTTTTGTCTTCACCAGCTGTGGACTCTGCAGGAATTTCTCTGGAATCCTGTTTACTATGCCAATTGCTATGCAAAGAGCCAGTGTCCAAGAAGGCCTCACAGTATTGCCTGCCAATTCCAAAGAAATAATCCGGAGTACTGGTTGCAAAAGACATGAGTTTACTAGGACTCATGTGCGCACCAGGGGAGACCAGCTGGTGAAGTCTCCACAACACAGGCTTTCCTAGTACAGGGTTACAGAGAGTACAGAAAACAAAACACTCAGGGCATGCAGGGTAGACATGCTCACACACAAGCTGTATGAGATCAAAATGCCAGCTATTTACAATCCAGGCTCACATTTGAGACCAGTTTCATTTTGGCCATTTCTTGACCATGAAGCCGACCAAGTTCCCAAGGTCCCACAGCATGCTTACAGGTAGGTGGCCTTCATATATTATCACAGGGTGGGAGGGGAAGTTGGAGCTTGGGAAGGGGGCCGTGTTTTCACATACCGCACACACAGGTAAATATGCAAAATTTTTAAATATTTTTAAAATATATTTTTTATTTTGGGAGGGCAGGGAGAAAGAGGGAGAGAAACATCAATGCACGAGAGAAACACCAATTGGTTGCCTCTTGCATGCCCTCAACTGGGGACCTGGCCTGCAACCCAGGCATGGGCCCTGACCAGGCATCAAACTGGTGACCTGTCAGTCAGTGGTTTGATGCCCAGCCCACTGAGCCATAGCAGTCAGGACATATAAATGTTTTGATTAAAAGGATAGTGACTATAAGGCAATTATAATGTTTATTTTGTAGAGTTAAAAGAGCTAAAGTTTTGGGAAACAAATGGGAGTTATTGGGTTAAAGCAGTGATTTTCATACAGCGTGCCTCAGGAGTTTTTAAAACATGTAATGCCTGACTAGTCAGGGGTACTGACCTCTTTTTCCCTTGGATTGTCAAATAAAAAAATGACAACAGCCAGCACAACAGTAGCTGTCTGGGGTGAATGAATCAAGATTATACCCATCTTTTTGCCAGATTGGCAAAAAATTATATTTTGGGTGTGCTGCAGAATTTTAGTAATTTATGTGTACCATGAGAAAAAAGGTTGAAAATCGCTGGGTTAAAGTTAAAACATTGTAAGGTCCTTTTATTTCAAGAGATTTGCAGACATATTGATTTAAGTGTATACAGTACGTGCTAAAATAAGGGTAGTCACTAAGAAAGAGGAAGGGACAGATGGGCATCAAGTAGAGAAAACTTCCAAACTAGAAAAAAATAATAGAATGAGAAAAAAACCAACCCAAAGAAAGGCAGGAAAGTGAGGAGGAAACAAAAAACAGAAAACAAGTAGAAACCATATAAATATTTTAAGTACATCATTAATCCTAATAAATGGAAATGGACTCAACTAATTAAAATTAAAGATTGTGAAATGAGAGTTTTATTTTAAAGCAGCACAAAGGACACATCTAAAAAGATAAGGACTCAAGTGAAAAAATACAGAAGAAGGTATACCAGGCAAATAGAATCCACAAGAAAGCTATTGTATTTAATTACAGGACAAAATAGTCTTTAAGGCAAACACACTGCTAGAGATAAAGTCACCAAAAAAGGTACAAATTTCAATTCACCAGGAGGATGTAATAATTCTAATCTTATATGTTTCTAAATAATATAGCCTGAGAATATTCACAAAGCAAAAATTAAAAGTAGAGTGAAATTAACAAATTTACCAAATACTTTAAGATTATGTGGAGCAAAGCTAATTCAAGATAAACTCATCAGCCCTGGCTGCTGTGGCTCAGTGGATTGAGTGTCAGCCTGCGAGCCAAGTGTCGCTGGTTCGATTCCCAGTCAGGGCACATGATTAGGTTGCATGACAGGTCCCCAGTTGGGGGCACAAGTGAGAGGCAACCACACAGTGATGTTTCTCTCCCTCTCTTTCTCCTTTCCCCTCTCTCTAAAAAAAAAAAAAAAATCATTTCTATAATTTTTAAATTTCTTATGCCTGAATGTCTAAAAAGGTGGGAGGTGGAGTATTTTTTGGAAGCGGTGGGAACTGGGTCCTAATTGTTATCATGGCCTTGACCTTGATCTTTCTACTCAGGGCACTATTTTCTCACCAATTATGGATTCGGGCTGGTCTTCTCATAGGACTGTACATAAGCTGGAAGGCTCACACCCTTTCTGAGAACTCTTTCATCAAAAGTTTCCTTAAAGGAGTTATCTCTGTCTCTCAGGAGTGCCAAGAAGCATGAAGAGTGGAGTGGGAAAGTAACATGACATATTTTTTACCCTCAAGTCACTTTTTCTATTGCCCTTACATCATTTTACAGTGCAGTAAGTCTAATTTCTGGCCCTGGCTGGTTTGGCTCAGTGGATTGAGCGTCGGCCTGCGAGCTAAGTGTCGCTGGTTCGATCTTCCAGTCAGGGCACATCAGAGAAGGAAAACTCTGACTCCAAAAAACCTCCGCTGCCTTGCGGCATACCTCTTCAGGGGAAAGGCTAAGGGAGTAAACCCCGACAGAAAATCCGGAGCCGGAGTCCCTAAGGCGGTTTGACGTTGTAGTCAACACTGGCAACTCCTGCAGCGCACCTGAAGCCAAGCTGTATTGACTCCGTCTTTCCCTTGGACCCTTCAGCTGCGAAGAGAGGGGGGGTCTGCTGCATGGGCAACAGCAGACCCTCCATATCACCCTGCCCAGGCTCTGTAGCTTCAGCTTCACTGGAGAGGACACTCCAGCGTCATCGCAAGATGTCGATTCAACACGGGAGGAGACAGATACCGTGTCACTCCCGAGTCGGACTGCACAGCCATTCTCGGCGGTGCAGATAGACTCTTAAGAAGCTACACCATCGTCTCTCGAGACGGACGGCTGCCGACGACGACGAAGTCTAATTTCCTAGGGTATGATAGGAAATTTTGAATAGGTAGGATTATGGGTAATTCGGGCTTTTTTTCCCCTTTTACTACATTTTTTCGTTTAAAAATGTAGACTTCTGGCGAAGATGGAGGTGTAAATATACGCGCTGCTTCTCTTCACAACTAATTTACAACCATTTCAAAACTAAAAAAAAAACACACCCCAGAAAATCCAAAAAATCAAAACTACAGGGAAGTTCAGCGAGAAATAAAGAAGAAATAATAAACCAGAAAGGTAGGAGGGGCGGAGCCGAAACGGAGAGAAAGAGGAGAGGAGCTGCGGCTGTCAGGGCGGTGCTTTTTGGCAGCATGGCTAGAGGCGACACTGCTTGCAAGAGAGCGGCTGGCGGGCGCCACTAACAGCAGCCTGACAGAAAACACAGTCATACTGATTAAACCCAAGAAATGATTCAAGCCCCAAACTAGACCACAAAGCTTGCAGATCCAGAGCCTGGGAAAATAAGAGCCGCATTGCTTCTGACTGAAAGCAAGTGGGGGCAGGGGTGGAGGAAGAAGCTGCCAGTCTGGAAAAAGAGGCAGCTTGCTTAGTACGGAACAGGGAAGGAGTGCCTGGAAAAGCTGCACTTTCCCCTCTCAGACCCCTCCCCCACATACAGCACCAAAACACTAATGAATACCTAAGACCCTGTCCCCTATAACGTAAGGTGCGACAGCCCTTGCCCAAATCACAGGGGCAAACAAAGATGAGGAGACAGAGAAGTACGATCCAGAAGCCGGGGCAAGTCAAGGTCCCAGTGACACAACTAAGCAATGAGCAGTTAGCACACATAACGGATGAGGAGATAGACAACAGATGCACAGTTTAAGGCAGCGGTTCTCAACCTGTGGATCCCGACCCCTTTGGGGGGTCAAACGACCTTTCACAGGGGATGCCTAAGACCATCCGAAAACACATATATAATTACATATTGTTTTTGTGATTAATCACTATGCTTTATGTTTAATTTGTAACAGTGAAAATACATCCTGCATATCAGATATTTACATTACGATTCATAACAGTAGCAAAATTACAGTTATGAAGTAGCAACGAGAATAATTTTATGGTTGGGGGGTCACTACAATATGAGGAACTGTATTAAAGGGTCGCGGCATTAGGAAGGCTGAGAACCACTGGTTTAAGGCATTGGTGATTAGGATGCTCACAACTCTGACAACAAAGATTAAACAGGACAGGGAAAGAACGAAGGCTATCCTGGATGAAATGAAGGAAAATCCGTATGAAACAAGTGGTGAAAAAGGAAACCGGGGTTCAAATAAACAAATTGGAACATAATGAAGAAACGGTCAACCAGTACAGAAGGAGGAAATGAGAATTTTTTAAAATGAGAGGCTTAGAAATCCCTGGGACAGCTATAAATGTGCCAACATTTGAGTCATAGAGTTGCCAGAAGGTGATGAGAGAGCAAGAAATTGAAAAATTATGTGAAAAAATAATGAAGGTAAACTTCCATAATTTGGAGAAGGAAATGGACATAAGGGTCCAGAAAGCACAGAGAGTCCCAAACAAACTAGACCCAGAGAGGACCACACCAAGACACATCATAATCAAAATGCCAAAGGTAAGGATAAAGATAATCTTAAAAGCAGCAAGAGAGAAGAGGAGAATTATCTACCAAGGGGTACCCATAAGACGTCAGCTGATTTCTCAAAAGAAACTTTGCAGGTAAGAAGGGACTGGCAGGAAATATTCTAAGTGATGAAAAGCAAGGCCCTGCAACCAAGATCACTCTGTCCAGCAAAGCTATCATTCAGAATGAAAGGGCATACATAGTAAGTGCTTCCCAGACAAAGTAAAGCTGAAGGAGTTCATCATCACCAAGCCATTATTATATGAAATGTTAAAGGGGCTTATTTAAGAAAAAGGATATCAAAACTATGAACATTAAAATGAAAATGGTATCACAACTATCAACAACAGAAGCTAGGGAATAGAACAAAGGTAAACTAAGCAGACAACTAGAGTGGGAACAGAATCATAGATATGGGAGGCATGTGGAGGGAGGGCAGCTGGGAGGGGAAAGTGAAAGAGGGAGGGAAATGGTGCAGGAATAGACGGGGATGTTGAGAAGAGCTTTATGCACAACCCATGGACAGGTACTAGGGTTGGGGGACTGCTGGAGGGAGGGGGGTCACTGGGTGGAGGGGAGCAAAGGGAAAATAAATTGGGGCAACTAATAGCATAATCAGTAAAACATACAGAAAATGTAGATGCATTTTGTAATAAAAGTAGACAACAAAATTTGATATTGCATTCCTTATAGAATTTTTGCTTGACCAACTAGGAGTCCGACTGGTATAACTTTGGTTATATTTAAGCTTCCAAATCTGATTTCATAAGTGAAACTGATATATACTTTCATCTAAACTTAAGTTTAATACACATGATATGTTCTTATTAATTACTATTCTCTACTGTTGTAAAAATATATGTGTGGAGGATTAGCCAGTTGGTTAAGTTTTTCATGCAGATAATTATTTTTTAAAAGTAGAGGTAGAAATAATTTAAAAACTAGTGTTCAAATTCTCAGTGAATGGGGTGTTCGTTTCCTAGGGCTGCTATGGCAAAGTACCATAAAACTTAAAACTAGCCATGAAGTATTTTGTTAACAAGCCACCAAGTTTGGTATCTTGCTCTTGTCTCACAGTTCTGGAGGCTAGAAGTCCAAAATTCACAAGTATGATCAGGGCTATGATCACTCCAAAGGCTCTAGGAAAGAATTCTCTTTTTCCTCATACAACTTTTGTGACTCTATGCATTCCTTGGCTTGTAGGTGCATCACCACTCCAGTCTCTTCACATGGCCCTCTTCACCTTGTTTCCTCTATGTATGTGTCTCCAAACCTCCCTCTATAAGGATACAAGTTATTGTCTTTAGGGCCTTCCCTAAGTATGATCTCATTTTAACTTCATTACATCTGCCAAGATCCTGTTTCCAAATGAAGTCACATTTACAGGAACCAGGGTTAGGACTTACACATATCTTTTTGGAGATATAATCCAACCCACAACCAGGAGATCTGTATACTTAACTGAAAGAGCAGATTCTGTGAAAATAAGCTTAAACAGACAAGTCCTTAATATTACCAGCATGAATTTGAGCAAATCTAGATGGAATGCAACTTTCTTTAAAAAAAACACATACAAACTTGGATCCACGAGTTTTCTCAAAACTATTCCAGCATGAGTTTTCAGCAAGTTACAGTGTAGGAAGTTAAGTCGTCGTCGTCGGCAGCCGTCCGTCTCGAGAGACGATGGTGTAGCTTCTTCAGAGTCTATCTGCACCGCCAAGAATGGCTGTGCAGTCCGACTCGGGAGTGACATGGTATCTGTCTCCTCCCGTGTTGAATCGACATCTTGCGATGACGCTGAAGCTACAGAGCCTGGGCAGGGTAATATGGAGGGTCTGCTGTTGCCCATGCAGCAGACCCCCCCTCTCTTCGCAGCTGAAGGGTCCAAGGGAAAGACGGAGTCGATACAGCTTGGGTTCAGGTGCGCCGCAGGAGTTGCCGGTGTTGACTACAACGTCAAACCGCCTTAGGGACTCCGGCTCCGGATTTTCTGTCGGGGTTTACTCCCTTAGCCTTTCCCCTGAAGAGGTATGCCGCAAGGCAGCGGAGGTTTTTTGGAGTCAGAGTTTTCCTTCTCTGAGGAAGTTAAGTAAGATAAGTATAAGCAAGTTAAAGGGTAGAAAGGGGTATAATCATTGACATAGCTTTCGTTGAAGGACTTTTATTTGAGAATGAAGTATAGAAATGTGTAGGCAACAAAAATAACATGCACACTTCTTTCTGGGATCCATGGGATGTGAGGCATGGGAAATGAACAACATCCACTCTAGAGTACTATAGGGGAAGGCGAGTCTTTAGAAAATGCATGGCTAAGTTAAAGCAGGAAGTGGAGGTACAACCTGGTTGGATGGCTCGGTTGGAGAGTCGTCTTGTACACCAAAATGTTTGTGGGTTTGACCCCCTGTCAGGGCACATATGAAAGGCAACCAATTGATGTTTCCCTATCACATTGATGTTCCCCCCAGCCCCTTCAAGTCAGTAGACATATCCTCAAGTGAGGGTTAAAAAGAAGAAAAAAGTGGAGGTAGAACCTTTAGTGTTGAGGTTTAGCACATTAGCTGACTTTGTGTTATGACTGGCATTTCCAAGGGCACAGTAGCAGAGGGGAAGTGTAGTTTAGGATGGCTGACTGCATTGGCTGTGCCCACAGGCCTGAAAAGTGGGGCTGAAGAGGTCTCACAGTGCTGTTTGGCTTTCTGGAGTAAGGTGTCTATTATTTCAGACAGAGTTATCTCTTTCACATAGAAACAAAACCATTAAAATTTTTTCCCCTAACTCACTTAGTTAAAATGGTTGAAAGTCTGATTTTCCTGAGTTGCTGAGATAATTGGAGGATTCCATACCAATGTGTAAACCAGGTAGGGAACGGCAAAGAGAAGCAAATTTTCTCAGATGAAAGAGCCATGCAGAATATAGTCATTGAGTAGACATGCAATTTTCATTTATCTCCCAGAGAAATAAAAAAGATAATTTTAGTTTTCTGATTGCCATATGAAGAATAAAGGTGTATCATTCTTCAGTTCCTATAGAGAAAAATCTGAGTTCCTTATCTCGATATTTAAGCTTCTTTACATTTTCTCTTTTTAAAATGTATGTACTTTATATATGATATTAACTAAAAATACAGTAAATTGCTTGATGGTTTTATAACTTGCTTATGGTTCCCAGACTGGGTGGGTCTGCAGACATTCTAGGACCCTGGGGACCCTCTAAACAAATGGACTCTGCTGAGAGACTGGCTATTTCTTCCTCTACCCCAACCCCCACTGGTTTTCACAGTCAGAAGCAATGAGGCTTTATTTTCCCCAGCACTGAAACCGTGAGCTGCATGGTCTGGTCTGGTGCTGGGAGCACTCCCCTGGTATCCCTCCCTACTTTTTAAAATGTGTGACTGCACTTTCCACCTGCTGGCCACAGCTGCTATTATTGCCATCACCTCCACACTGCACCCTCTCCACCCCAGCTCTGCCCTTCCTCCCTGTCTGGGTGAGTATTTCTTCTTTATATCTTTGCTTGTTGGACTTCCATTCAGATGAGTTTCCTGGAACTTCTGATTATCTCCAGGTTTGAGGTCGTTGTATTTCTTCTCATTTGCAGAGAGAGATGCAGCACGTCTACCTATGCTACTATCTTGGCCGGAAGTTCCTCACTGGTTTTCACAGTCAGAAACAATGAGGCTTTATTTTCCCCAGTACTGGAACCATGAGCTGCGTGGTCTGGTCTGGGACTGGATCACTCCCAAGGTGTCACTCCTGACTTTTATAATGTGTGACTGCACTTTCTGCTGGCCAGCCACAGCCACTGCCTTGCTGCTGCTGCTGCCACTACTGCTGCTGCTGCTGCCAGACCATGTCCTCTCTGTCCCGGCTCCACCCCTCCTACCTGTCTTTATATCTTTGTTGGACTTTCATGCAGTTTGATTTTCTGGTAGTTCTGGTTGTTTTTAGTTTTGAGGTAGTTGTATTCCTTCTTGTGGTTGTGGACGGAGGTGAAACGAGTCTACCTACACCTCCATCTTGGCCAGAAGTTCCTGTATGTTCTCTTTGTAGAAGTGTCTATTCAGATCCTTTGCCTATTTATTTATTTATTTACTTTAAACGATATTTTATTGATTATGCTATTCCAATTGTTGTAATCCTTCCCCCTTTGCACCCCTCTACCCAGCACCCCCACTCCCATTTTTTAATTGGATTGTTTCTTTGGTGTTGATTTTCTTAAGTTCTTTATAGAGTTTGGGTGTATAGACAAATATCTTCTCCCATTCAGTGCGTTGTCCTCATTTTGTTGATGGTTTCTTTTGCTGGGCAAAAGATTTTTAGTTTGATGTAGCCCCATTTATTTTTTTCTTTTGTTTTCCTTGCCTGAGGAGATATATTTAATAAAATATTGCCATGAGTAATGTCTGAGATTTTGCTGCCTATGTTTTCTTCTATGATTTTTACAGTTTCCAGTCTAACATTTAAGTCTTCAATCCATTTAAAATTTATTCTTGTGTGTGGCATAAGAAGGTGCTCTAGTTTCATTTTCTTTTCTTTTTTTTGTATGCTATCTGTCCAAATTTCCCATCACCATTTGTGAATGAACTATCTTTAGCCCATTGTATGTGCTTGCTTCTTCTGTCAATTATTCATTGACTATAAAGGCATGGGTTCATTTCTGGGGTCTCTGTTCTTTTCCATTGATCTATGTGTCTGTTTTTATGCCAGTACCATGCTGTTTTTATTACTATGGCCTTACACTATAGCTTGATATTAGGTGGTGTGATCCCTCCAACTTTGTTCTTCTTTCTCAAGATTGCTGTTGCTATTTGGGGTCTTTGTAGTCCCATATCAATTTTTAAAATATTTGTTCTAGTTCTGTAAAATACATCATTGGTATCTTGAGAGGGATTGAATCGAGTTTATACATTGCTTTAGGTAGTATGGACATTTTATGGTTGTTAATCCTCTCTATCCATGAATGCTGTATTTGATTCCACTTATTTGTATCTTCTTCAGTTTCTTTCTTCAGTGTCTTATATTTTTCCAAGTAAAGGTCTTTTGCATTGTTGGTTAAATTTATTCCTAGGTGTTTTATTCTTTTTGAAGGATTGCGAATGGATTTGTTTTCTTAATTTCCCTTTCTGATAGTTCATCACTGGCTATAAAAATGCAACTGATTTCTGGATATTAATTTTGTACCCTGCTACTTTACCTAATTTATTTATTAGTTCTAGTAATTTCTTTGTGGAATATTTAGGATTCTCTATGTACAGTATCATGTCATCTGCAAATAATGACAGTTTTACTTATTCCTTTTCAATTTGGATGCCTTTTATTTCTTCTTGTCTGATTGCTGTGGCTAGGACTTCCAGTACTATGTTGAATAAGAGAGGTGAAAGCAGACATCCCTGTCTTGTTTCCAATCTTAAGGGGAACACTTGTAGTTTTTGCCCATTGAGTATGATGCTGACAGTGGTTTTGTCATATGTGGCCTTTATAAAATTTAGGTATATTTTCTCCATTCCCACTTTGCTGAGAGTGTTTTTTCATCATACATGGGTGCTGGATTTTATCAAGTGCTTTTTTATGCATATATTGATATGATTGTGTGGTTTTTATCTTTCATTTTATTTATTTGGTGTGTCACATTTATTAATTTGTGAATTTGTACTAACCTTGCCTCTCCAGAATGAATTTCACTTGATCATGGTGTATAATAGATATATGTTTTTAATAATTTATTTATTTGTTTGTTTGTTTGTTTATTTATTTATTTTTAGAGAGAGGGGAAAGGAGAAAGAGAGAGAGAGAAACATCACTGTGTGGTTGCCTCTCACTTGCACCCCCAACTGGGAATCTGACGTGCAACCTAGTCATGTGCCCTGACTGGAAATCAAACCAGCAACACTTGGCTCGCAGGCCGACACTCAATCCACTGAGCCACAACAGCCAGGGCTGATATTTTCTGATGTATTGTTTTATTCAGTTTGTTAATATTTTATTGAGGATTTTATCATCTATGTTCATCAGGGATATTGGCCTATAATTTTTTGTAGTGTCTTTATTTGGTTTTGGTTAAAATAATGCTGGACTGATAAAATAAGCTTGGGAGTCTTCCCGTCTCTTGAATTTTTTGGAATAGTTTGAGAAGGATAAGTGTTAGTTCTCAGAATGTTTGGTAAAATTCATCTGTGAAGCCATCTGGTCCAGGGTTTTTGTTTGTTGGGAGGTTGTTTTTTTTTTTTTTTTTTTTTTATTACTGCTTCAATTTCACTAGGCTTAATCTGACTATTCATATTCTCTGAATCCTCCTGGTTTAGTTTTGGAAGATTGCATGTTTCTAGGAATTTATTTCATTCAGGTTTTCCAATATGTTGGCGTATGGTTGTTTGTAATATTTTCTTACAATCCTTTGTACTTCTTTGGTGTTAGTTGTTATTCCTCCTCTTTCATTTCTAATTTTATTTATTTTGGTCCTTTTTTTTTTTTTTTTTCTTGATGAATCTGGTTTAAGGTTTGTTAATCTTGTTTATCTTTTCAAAGAACAAGCTCTTGGATTCATCAGTCTTTTGTACTTTTTTTTTTTTAAGATTCTGTTTCATTTATTTCTGTTTCAATCTTTATTATTTCCTTCTTCCTGCTCACTTTGGGCTTTTTCTTCTTTTTTTGTCAACTTCCTATAAGTGTAGAGTTAGATTATTTATGTGAGCTCTTTTGTTTTTGTTTGTTTGTTTGTTTGTTTTTGAGAGAGGCCTGTAATGCTATTATTTTTCTTCTTAGGACTGCTTTTCCTGTGTCCCACAGATACTGGGTTGTTGTGTTCTCATTTTCATTTGATTCAAGGTATCTTTTGATTTCTCCCTATGTCTCATTGTTAACCCATTCATTGTTTAATAACATGTTATTTAGCTTCCATGTCTTTGTATTTTTCAGTTTTCTTTTTGTGATTAATTTCTAGTTTCATAGCACTATGGTCAGAGAAGATGCTGATATGATTTCAATCTTCTTAAATTTATTGAAACTTGTTTTGTGTTAACATGTGGTCTCTCCTAGAAATGGTTCCATGTGCGATTGAAAAGAATTTATATTCTGCTGCTTTGGGGTGAACTGCTCTGAAGATATCAATTAAATCTATTTGATCTAGTGTGTCATTTAAGGTTGCCATTTCATTGTTGATTTTCTGTCTGGAAGATCTACCCTGTGGAGTCAATGGGTTGTTAAAATCCTCTACTCTGACTGTATTTCTGTCAGTCCCTCCCATTATGTCCATCAAGATTTGATTTACATATTTAAGTGCTCCCTTGTTGGGTGTATAAATATTTACTATGGTTATATCCTCTTGTTAAATTGTTCTCTTTATCTTTATGTAGTGTTCTTCTGTGTCTATTACTATAGCCTTGGCTTTAAAGTGTATTTTGTCAGATATAAGTATTGCTACCTCAGCTTTTTTTTTTTTTCTACTTCCATGAAATATTTTTTTTAATCTCTTTTAGTCTGTGTGTATCTTCTGTACTGAGGTGGGTCTCTTGAAGACAGTATACATATGGGTCTTTTTTTCTTATTCATTCAGCTACCCCATGTCTTTTCATGGGAGCATTTCTTAAAACCGTTTTCCTCTTGCTGATAGCTTGACTGGGTAAAGTAGCCTTGATTTTAAATTCTGCTTTTCATCACTTTCGATACTTGAGAAATCAAATGACAGTTCTGTGGGGGCTCACTTGTAGATAACTAACTGCTTTTCTCTTGCAGTTTTTAAGATTCTCTTCTTGTCTTTAAGCTTTGCCATTTTAATTATGACGTGTCTTGGTGTGGACATCTTTGTGTCCAGCTTGTTCGGGACTCTGTGTTTTCTGAACATGTATGTCTTTTTCCTTCAGGTTAGGGAAGTTTTCAGTCATTATTTCTTCAAATAGGTTCTCAATCACTCACTCTCTCCTCCTTCTGGTATCTCTATGATGCAGATGTTGTTATGCTTCATGTTGTTTCAAATGTTTCTTAAACTAGCTTCATTTTCTAAAACTCCTTTTTCTTTTTGCTGCTCTGATTGGGTATTTTTTCTACCTTGTCTCCCAAATCACTGATTTCATCCTCTGCTTTATCAAACCTACTCTTTATTCCTTTCAGGGTATTATTTTTTTCAGGTATTGCATTCTTTATTTATGACTGGTTCTTAATGGTTTTTATGTCTTTTTTTATGCAGTTGAGCATCCTTATAACCATTACTTTGAACTCTACATCTGATACATTGCTTGCCTTTATTTCATTTAGCTCTCCTACTGGAGAATTCTCTTTTTCTTTTATTTTGGGCCTGTTTCTTTTTCTTCCTATTTTGGATGGCTCTTTGTATTTGTTTCTGTGTATTAGGTAGATATCTTAGATGTAGTATTATTATATACAAATAAATACACAGATTCTATCTTGAGCCAGTTTTCATGAGAAAGAGATATTAGACAAAACTGAATTATTGAAAGCATTTTTAGGCCTTATATCTAGCTGATTTACATCATAGCAACCAGTTAATTTGGCAGCATCTATGAGCTCTAGATGGTAGTGAGATTGAACTTTTTATTTTTATTTCTTTAAACGTTTTTTATTTTATTTATAGAGAAAGGGGAAAGGAGAGAGAAGAGAGAGAGAAAGAAACATCAGTGTGTGGTTACCTCTCACACGCCCCCAACTGGGGACCTGACTTGGCCCACAACCCAGGCATGTGCCCCAACTGGGAATTGAACCAGCGACCCTTTGGTTCGCAGGCCAGCGCCCAGTCCACTGAGCCACACCAGCCAGGGCGAGATTGACCTTTTTAGACTTATGATATCTTTACAGAGATATAGATTTATTCATAATTATATCAGGTTTGATGAAAAACTTACTTAGAATACCTGAAAGTGGACAAATTAGAAGCTGTGAGAGACATTTTCTCAGCATTTGTAGAAAATTCTAAATTATGTTATTCTATGGGACAGAATGTAACAATAGATTAAATGTTACCTGGATTTAGAGGCAAAAGTGGGTTTAGACAATGTATTTCATCCAAGCCCAGTAAATAAGGTATAAAATTTTTTGCTATGGTCAATTCAAAAGCATTTTGAATAGAAAATCTTGAAATATATGCCAGTAAGGAGCCCAAAGGTCCTTACTTGATTAGTAATAAACCAGCAGACATAATCAAGAGACTTCCAGAACCCATTTACTCGTGAGGACATAATACTACAGCAGATAACTGGTTCACTGATATAAATCTTATCTCCAACTTAAAGCAACTTTCATATATAGGTACTGTTTATAAGAATAAATCCCAACTACCCTCTGAATTTGTATCTTCTGAAAACAGGCCTGAAAAAGCAAACTTATTTGCTTTGATGTAGATTGCACACTTGTATCTCATAACCCCCAAACTGAAAAAAAAACCTAGTTTTAGTTTCAAATTTGCATTTTGATGATGCAATAAATTTAGGTTCACAAAAAAATTTTAGGTTCTATCACTGATGTAATAGAATATTACCACCAAATGAAGTCAAGAGTTGACACTGTGGACCAAATGATAGGTACATATAATGTGGCCAGGAACACCAGAAGATGATTTATGGTTATATTCTACATAATTTTGAATTTTTAGAAAGAAATGATCAGACTATTCAAATGCTGAACAGCAATGTGCAAAAAGGTCCAGAATATGTATTAGAAATTTTGTAACACAGTCAGTGTCACAACAAATAAAAAGGCATTTAGAAATCTCTACAATTGTGCATAAGTTTTTACACCAGAAACTTCATCAGTTTCAGACACAAATTGAAGGAAATTCTAATGATGACATAAATATGGCTCCCTCAACAAGCAGAGAGAGAAAAAGATGTGTTAGGTGCTATGTACCCAAAATGAGTTGCTTATCACAATATTTTTGCAAGTGTTGTGAAAAGTATGTATGCCTCGAGCATAGCAATATTGTTTGCGATGACTGTTAAAAATGTTTTGCAAAGCCAACTATTGAAGATTCTGACTAATTAATGTTGAAGACATTTTTGGTTGTATTTTTTTTTAGTAATATCTATGTTTCTGTTATTTGAAAAGAAAAAATTTTAAAGATTTTATTTATTTTTAGATAGAGGAGAGGGAGGGAGAAAGAGAGGGAGAGAAACATCAATGTGTGATTGCCTCTTGCATGCCCCCAGCTGGGGATCTGGCCCAAAACACAAGCATGTGCCCTGACTGGGAATCAAACCTGTGACCCTTTGGTTCGCAGGGTGGCACTCAATCTACTGAGTCACACCAGCCAGGGCTGAAAAGAAAATTTTTATTTTTTATGTTTTTATATTTCTTCATTTAATAATTTCTAGGTTGTAACTGAAAATAAATAAAAATCATGTATTTTATCATATAAATAGAATGAATGCAAACATACAGTGTTTTTTATTTTTTTTGCATTTCAGCACACACTCGTAATAAATGTATCTCTTGGATACATGCAACCTACTCTATAATTTTTTTGACCACGACCTCTGCAGGGTTAAAATATCAATACATGCCAATAGAAATAACAGAGATGTTATAATTATGTGACAAAGGTTTTAAGGCAGCCATCATAAATATGCTCTAATGAGCAATTGCTAACACATTTGAAACAACAAATAGAAAGTGTTAGCAAGAAATGAGGCATAAAAAAATTTTCAAATTGAAAAATATGATAACTGAAAAATAAATTTAAATGGATGGGCTAAAGAGCAGTATGGAAGGTACAGAAAACAACTCAGTGAATTTGAAGACATTCAACAAATAATTTAGTATTACAGCAGAGAAAATAGATTAAAAACTAAAACAGAGCCTCAGAGACCTGTGGGATTATAAGAAAAAAACTAATATTTATGTCATAGGAGTCCTACAAAGAAGGAGAAAAAGGAAGGGAAGGCTAAATAAGTAGTTGAAGAAATGGTTGAAAAGACCCCAAATATGACAAAAGACTATAGATTTAAGAAGCTGAGAAAAACTCAAAAACAGTAAAAACCAAAAAAAAATCCAAGCCAAGACATACAATCAAACTTCTGAAAAATAAATACAATAAAATTTATGAAAGCAGTGAAAGAAACGACACCTTATTTATAGGGGGAAATATCTGAATGTGAGAAGATTTCTCATCAGAAATCATGGAGGTAGTAGAACAATTTTTTTCAAGTGATGAAATAATATACAAGCTGTTAAACCTAGTAAACCTACCTAGTAAAATATCCTCCAGGAATGTCTATTCAAATATAGAAATCCTAAATGTGTATGTACTAAACAACAGGGCTGTCAAATATGTAAAACAAAACTTCATAGAAATGGATGTGATGTCGCTGATAATGGTGGAATAGGGACCTCCACAAATCCATCTTGCCACTAAAGCAATGATTAAGCTGGCAAAATGGTCAGAATCAACTTTTTCAGAACTCTGAAATTTAATTTAAAATTTCAAAACCAGACGTACAGCCAAGATGGAGTGTGGGTAGATATACTACATCTCCCTCTACAACTAAGAAGGAATACAACTACCTCAGAATTAGAGACTACCAGAAATTCCATAAAACCAAGCTGCATGGAAGTCCAAAAAACAAAGATATAAAGAAATAGTCATCCAAGCAGAAGGAGCAGAGCGGGGGTGGAGAGGATGCAGTGTGGAGGCGGCAGTGGTGGCAGGGACAGCAGCTGTGGCCAGCTGGCAGGAAGCACAGTCACACATTTTAAAAAGTAGGGAGGGACACCTGGGGAGCAATCTCAGCACCACACCAGACCATGCAGCTCATGGTTCCAGTATTGGGGGAAAAAAAGCCTCATTGCTTCTGACTGTGAAAACCAGTGGGGGTTGGGGTACAGAAAGAAACTGCGAGTCTCTTAGCAGAGTTCGTTCTTTTAGAGGACCCCCACAGTCTTAGAATGTCTGCAGACCCACACCAGGGCAACAGCGAGAGAGGTGCCAGTCCCATACAGGAAGTGGCAGAAGTGAGTGCTGAGCAAAGGGCATTATTTCTTCTCAGACCCCTCCCTCACATACAATGCCACAACGTGGTGAAATGGATCACCCCGAACTGATGAATACCTAGGGCTCCACCCCTTACAGCGTAACAGGGGGCAGTTCTACCTGACACACAGGCAAACACAGGAGCCTGTCAAGTTGAAGAGACAGAGAAGTATGGCCCAAAAGAGGTAATAGATCAAGGTTCCAGTAGGAGAACTAAATGACAATGAGGAGATAGCCAACCTAACAGATGAAGAGTTCAAAACACTGGTGATAAAGATGCTCACAGATTTGGCAGATATGTTTGAGTATGGCAAACGCATAAGGGTAGAAGTGAAGGCTATGCTAAGTGAAACAAAGGAAAATCCACATGAAACTCATGGTGAAAGGAAGGAAACCAGGGTTCAAATCAATGATTTGAAACATAAGGAAGAAATAAACAGTCAACCAGTACAGAATGAAGAAACAAGAATTGAAAAAAATGAGGAGAGCCTTAGGAACCTCCGAGACAACTTTAAACATGTCAACATCTGGATCACAGAGGTGCCAGAAGGAGAAGAGCAAGAAATTGAAAACTTGTGTGAAAAAATATTAAAGGAGAACTTTCCAAATTTGGCAAGGCAAGTAGACATACAAGTCCAAGAAACACAGAGAGTCCCAAACAAGATAGACCGAAAGAGGACCACACCAAGACACATCATCATTAAATTGCCAAAGGCTAAAGATAGAGAATCTTAAAAGCAGCAAGAGAAAAGAAGAGAGGTACCTACAATGGGTTTCCTATAAGACTATCAGCTGATTTCTCAGAAGAAACTTTGCAGGCTAGAAGGGACTAGCAAGAAGTATTCAAAGTGATGAAAAGTAAGGACCTGCAACCAAGATTACTCTATCCAGCAAAGCTATCATTTAGAATGGAAGGGCATATCAAGTGCTTCCCAGACAAGGTAAAGCTAAAGGAGTTTTTCATCACCATGCCATTATTATATGAAATTTTTTTTTTCCAGGTTCATAATTTATTGTACAAATTGAGTATCACATGATGAGTTGACTTTAGCTTCTCCAGGCATGGGAAATTAACAGACGAGGTACAGTTTAGAATCCTTTTATGTTGCTTTCACAGCTGGATTTTTTTTGGGCTTTAACTTGAAGTATAAAACTAGCAAAGCAATGCCTCCATATGTGGCCAGTACACAATTCATTCTACCTGTGAGAGTGTAAGAGTTGAAATATTTTTTGATACCAGTGAACTGGAACTGAGCATCAGCTTCTGGACCTGCCATGATTTCAAGCTTGCAAAAATCACAAATTCCGCAGGCTGTGTCCTTCAACGTACCTATTATATGAAATTTTGAAAGGACCTATTTAAGAAAAAGAAGAAGATCAAAACTATGAATATTAAAATGACAACAAACTCACAACTATCAACAACTGAATCTAAAAAATAAAAACAAAAAGTAACTAAGCAAAGAACCAGAACAGGAACAGAATCATAGATATGAGGAACATTTGGAGGGTTATCAGCTTCGGTGGGGAAATGGGAGAAAGAGGGAAATGGTGCAGGGATTAAGAAGCATAATTTGTAGGAACAGAATAGACAGAGCGATATTAAGGATAGTATAGTAAGGGTGAAGCCAAAGAACTTACATGCATGATCCAAGGACATAAACTAAGGAGGGAGACATTCCTGGAGGGAAGGGGGTACTGAGCAGAGTGGGACAAAGAGGGGAAATTGGGGAAAATGTAATATAATCAATAAAACATACCTAAAAAATAGTCAACCTGATTAAAAATGGGCAAGTAACTTAGAGTCCTTTTTCTCCAAAGAAGATATATGGATGTTCAGCAAACACATGACAAGATATTCAACATCACTAATCTTTAGGGAAATGCAAAGTAAAACTACAGTGAGATACCACTTCACATCCTCTAGGATAGTGATAGCCAAAACAATGGAAAATTAATAATGTTGACAAGGATATGGAGAAATCGAAACCCTTATATATTGCTGGAGTTAATTTAAAATGGTACTGCTCCTATAGAAAACATTTTGGTGGTTTTTCAGTAAGTCAAACAAAGAATTACCATGTAACCCAGACAGTTCACTCCTAGGGATATACCCCCAAAATAGAAAATGGATATTTAAACAAAAACTTCTGTAAAAATGTTCATTGCAGCAGTTTTCACAATTGTTAAATTCCAATCTATTCACTAATGACTGGATAAACAAAATGTGGTTTGTTTATCCATCTGTAGGGGAAGTGAAACATGCAATATGGCTCCAACAGTAATGGTGCCTGGGAAATGTTGGACTCTCTGTTTAACCTTTGTAGCCTCAGGCTTGGCTGACTACTCAGAAAGCTAAAATGCCACCTTAAGATAAACCTCTTGCCCCCAGGAAGGACGTTAAAGAATGTGTAGAATGTAACTGCCTGATGTTATCTGGTAACTTAGAAATGCATTATTCTTTCTGGTGGTCTATGTGACTACCCACTATATGGTTTTACTATTAACCCTTTATAAAAAAGAGACCCTGTCCTGGGAGAGTGTGGATCTCTTCCCAGCCAGCCACCATTGGGAGCAAGTGACTCCTCTGCTCATGTATGTAAGTTTCTCCTATTAAAGCTCTAATGAATGTGAATAAGTCTATGTGTCAGTTCTTCAGAATTGATTCTGAGTTAGACTTTTGGGGCTTTCCCCCAGCAATTGATGCTGTGAGCAAGATTCCGAAGAACTTATGAAAGCCAAGGGCAAAATGAGGGAAAAACAGGCTCTGTGGAGGGATATTTCAGGATGGCCAAGTACTTATGCTTTGAACCAGCTGGCTTAGGCATTGGAGGCTTGAGTATAAGGATGCATTTAAAATGTCTGCCAGAGTAGTAGAGTTATGGGAGAGGCTGAAAGTAGGTAAGTAAAAGAGAGCTGTTAAGGCTACAGTGGTCAGTCAGAACCTAGGGATCTCCCTCCTGGCCAAGATGGCAGCAGTGAGTTTCTTACACTGAGCCCATGAAAAGGCCTTCCCACTGTCTTTCCAGTACCACATTGGGGGTGAGACCTGGTAAAGGCAGACACATGGCCATAAAAGTCAAAATGCAGCAGAGGAGAGGTGCTGGACCAAACAGGGCTGTCAGTCTAGCCTGAGCAAAGAAGGTATTGGTTGGGAGGTGGACCCACTGGGTCACCCACACATCCTACTGCTTCTGAGGCCCAGGCCGCGCCCCGCACAGGCGCCTTCAGGCTCAGAGGCAGGTGCCTGTGGGTGCCGCTGGGCTGGACTCCCTGCGCAGTGTCATCAAGTTGTCCCCCAAACGCCGGTGCCAGCATGGTCACTCCTGCCTCTGAGGCGCACGGGTTCTGGGAGGGGTGTGGTGGGTGACCCTGGGAGTGACCGCGCTGGGCAGCTGTGCTGGCCCTGCCGTCCTGTCCCCCAGGCCCAGGGCTGCAATCGCGTCCCGAAGCCCCACAGCTGCCCATCTGTGCTCGGAACCATTAAAGATGCCGGCGCCTCATGGCTGTGTGGTGGGCTCTTTTTGACTAAAATTCGGATGGTTTTGCTGCCAGCGGTTAACGGAACATGTGAAGATTTGGAAACTTGATTGGAAATTTTGAGAAAGCACCTGGCCTATTTCATACCCAAGCTAATATAAACCAGGAACAACTCTCTCTCTCTCTCTCCCTCTCTCCCTCTCCCTCTCTCCCTCCCCCTCTCTCCCTCTCTCTCTCCCTCTCTCTCTCTCCCTCTCTCCCTCTCCCCCTCACCTCCCCCTCTCCCTCTCCCCCTCCCTCTCTTTCTCCCTCTCCCTCTCCCTCTCCCTCTCTCTCTCTCTCTCTCTCTCTCTCTCTCTCTCTCGTGGCTGGCTTCCTCATGAGCTACACACACACAGTGCATTAGCCCGTTTTCTCCATGGGTCATGTAGCATTGGGAGAAAAACACCTTTGGCACCTGAATCCCACAAGTGCAGTACCCAGCCCGCTACAGACTCCTTCCCTTTCTGTCTATATCTGTTTCCTAACTCTCCTAACTCAGCTGAGGTATTCCCTCATGAACACAAACTGACACCTCTCCAGTAGAGTGAGAGCTGCCAGGTTCATCCACTGTGGCCATGGTTGCTCTCGAAACAGAACTCCAGGCTGTTTAGTTATGAGGGGCTCGATTGTCCCCTGCCAGAAAGCATAACTCCCAATACCAGAGTTTGGTGAAAAGGAAAGGAATTATTTAGTTAAAGGTTTTACAGATTCATGATAATGGCAAGTCTCTGCCATTATTTCTCACTCCCTTTAAAACACCCCAAAACATATAGTCCTGCTTCCCCATGCCAAAGCAGGCCAGTTTCAGAATACAACAGTCAGGTGTACCATCTTTCAGAAAAGCAGTTCACAGCTCAGCATTCCTGGTCCCAGCTCAGCTTTCCCAGCAGCTCCCATTCATCCATGCGTGATTGGGGAGGTTCTCCCTGTGTTGCGGTGTTTTCCAGCTCTTAATCCAGAACTGTGCTGCACCTTCTGACACATCAGACTTCCTAGCAGGCTGGTGGGGTCCCTCTACATCCTTTCAAACTGTGTTGCTCTGCTCCCTAAATGGCTACTGCCTTATTTTTTAAATCCTGACCATGGCCTGTGATACAGTCAGTGTGGTGACCAGTCATGGCCACTTGCAGAATCTCAAGCAGGTCTCATAGCTTTTTTGTCACCATTTTTTTAAAGTATATTTTATTGATTATGTTGTTACAGTAGTTCCAATTTTTCTCCCCTTTGCTTCCCTCTGCCCAGTACCCACCCTCCCACTGGCAATCACACCTCCCTTAGTTCATGTCCATGGGTCGTGCATATAAGTTCTTTGACTTCACCCTTTCCTATATTATTCTTAACAACCCCCTGTCTATTTTGTACCAACTGATTATGCTTCTTAATCCCTGCACCATTTCCCCATTTCTCCCCCTCCCCTCTCTCCCAGCTGGTAACCCTCCAAATGGTCCCCATACCTATGATTCTGTTCCTATTCTGATTTGCTTAGTTGGATTTTGTTTTTATTTTTTAGATTCAATGGTTGGTAGTTGTGACTTTGTTGTCATTTTAGTGTTCATAGTTTTGATTTTCTTTTTCTTAAATAAGTCACTTTAACGTTCCATATAATAATGACTTGGTGATGAGGAACTCTTTTAGCTTTACCTTGTCTGGGAAGCACTTCATCTGCCCTTCCATTCTAAATGATAGCTTTGCTGGATAGAGTAATCTTGGATGTAGGTTCTTGCTTTTCATCACACTGAATACTGCTTGCGAGTCCCTTCTTGCCTGCAAAGTTTCTTTTGAGAAATCAGCTGATAGTCTTATAGGCACCCCTTTGTAGGTAACTCTCTGCTTTTCTCTTGCTGCTTTTAGGATTCTCTCTTTATCTTGAACCTTTTGCATTTTAATTATGCTGTGTCTTGGTGTGGTAGTTTTAGGATCTAGCTTGTT
This sequence comes from Furipterus horrens, assembly GCF_987537825.1. Lineage (NCBI taxonomy): Eukaryota > Metazoa > Chordata > Mammalia > Chiroptera > Furipteridae > Furipterus > Furipterus horrens. The sequence continues at coordinate 36,946,783 of NW_028327183.1, forward strand.
TGGGACTCTCTGTGCTTCCTGGACTTGTATGTCTATTTCCTTCACCAAATTTGGGAAGTTTTCCTCCATTATTTTTTTACATAAGTTTTCAATTTCTTGCTCTTCCTCTTCTCCTTCTGGCACCCCTATGATTCAGATGTTGGCACGTTTAAAGTTGTCCCAGAGGTTCCTAAGCCTCTCCTCATTTTTTTCAATTCTTGTTTCCTCATTCTGTGCTGGTTGACTGTTTTTTTCTTTCTTATGCTCCAAATTATTGATTTGAACCCCAGTTTCCTTCCCTTCACCACTGGTTTTGTGTGGATTTTCCTTTGTTTCACTTAGCATAGCCTTCACTTCTTCCCTTATGCGTTGGCCATACTTAAGTATATCTGTCAAGCCTGTGAGCATCTTTATTACCAGTGTTTTAAATCCTGCATCTGTTAGGTTGGCTATCTCCTCATTGCTTAGTTCTCCCACTGGAACCTTGATCCGTTCCCCATTTTGGGCCATACTTCTCTGTCTCCTCATCTTGACAGGCTCCTGTGTTTGTTTGCCTCTGTGTCTTAGGTAGTGCTGTCACTCCTGTTACATTGTAAGGGGCGGAGCCTTAGGTATTCATTAGTAGAGGGCGACCCATTTCACCACGTTGTGGTCCTGTATGTGGGAGAGGGGTCTGAGAGGGAACAATGCCACTTGCTCAGCACTCACCCCTTTTCCAGGTACTTCTCCCACTTCCGTATGGGACTGGCACCTCTCTAGTTGTCATTCCCAGAGTGGGTGGGTCTGTGGATGTTCTAGGACCATGTGGGTCCTTTAAACAAGTGGACTCTGCTGAGAGACTGGCAGTTTCTTCCTCTTCCCTAACCCCTACTGGTTTGCACAGTCAGAAGCAATGAGGCTTGATTTTCTCCAGCCGTGGGACAGTGATCTGCGAGGTCTCTTGAGGAGCTGGGAATGCTCCCCAGGTGTCCCTCCCGACTTTTTACAACATGTAACCATGCTTTCTGCCGGCCTGCCACTGCCACCACTGCTGCCACCATCACACTGCATCCTCTCCGCCCCAGCTTTGCCCCTCCTGTCTGGATGAGTATTTCTTCTTTATATCTTTCTTTGTTGGATTTCCATGCAGCTTGATTTTCTGGAACTTATGGTTATCTCTAGTTTTGAGGTAGTTGTATTCCTTCTTAGTTGTGGAGGAAAACCCAGCGTGTCTGTCTAGGCCTCCATCTTGGCCAGAAGTCTGTCACCATTTTGTGGTCAAAGACCCTCCCATCGCCTTGGCACCATGGAGCGGCCATAACTATTTGCATAACTAAGAAACTAGGTCTCTCTCAGGAAAATGGCTGTACTCCACTGAGTCCCATCCCTCAAATCCTGAGGCTTCTGTTCTCTCTCTTACATTGTCTTAATCTTTTGTAATCATTACTGCTCATGCTTGTAACTCAAGTATCTCTATCACATCCCACCCCCCTTCCTCCTCCAACAATGGGGAAGAGAGGGATGAATCCTCCATGAAATCCCAAGTTTTCGAATACCATTTTGCCCTGACCATATCTTTCTAGATCTGGCATTGTGATATTCACTTTCCTTTCTGTTTCGAAGCCCTGCAGGCTAAGGTTTCTACCTTATCATTATCCTGCAGCCACTGTGAGAGCCCTTCAGTAGTAGCCACCTGTACCAGGTGGGCTTCCCTTTCTAATAGAGATCCTCTTCCAAACAGCAATTCCTTGTGACCAGTGCTAGTGCCTCTTCCCCCAAAAAACTTCCAACTGTTACCAAACAAAAAAAAGGAGAGTTCATCTAACCAGCTACTGTCACAAAAGTGAAATTCATAAGGTAGTTGCTGATGAAAAAATTAAGATGTTTTATTCAGGTGCTGTACAATCTGGAAGAATGGCAGAATCTTGTCTCAAAGTCCATTTCCTTAGGTAGACCCAAACAAAAGGCAGTGTCCAGAGTTCCTGTGTCTTTGGAGATTGCAGGTGGCTGCTAAGTAGTCATCCCTGTAGCTTAGCTAGTTCCTAGTTGCTGTCTGTTTCAGACTCCCTCTTGGAGTCCGTGTGTGGGACCCGTGCAGCCATGGGGCATGTGGCTGCTAGGGCTACAATGTCATGTGAATGCACCAGCTAGTGCATTTCCAGGTAAGCAAGACACGGGGAAAAGTGTCAAAATTAGCCTTGGTAACCATACAACCAACTATGAGACAGCACCTTTATGAAGCTGTGAACAAAGAGTGGGTGTTCTTTTTGCTGGAATAGATAGATACAGGGGGCATGCCAGGGAACTTGGTCAAATGTGGGTGATCTTCCCTCCTCCCTATTCCACTGGCAACCATAGAAGAGCTTCAGGAATTAATTAGAGAACTAGGAGTGAGAATGCTATTTATGCACAGCATTTCTAGGGGCCTGATAATGAGCTCTTTACCTCTGGCATAAACAATATTATACTACTATCTTTCCCCAATCAGTGGTATGGACCCCTGCTGTTTATCCTGAAACCCATGGTTAGACTGCTGGTAAATCTGGCCCAGGCTACTGCATATTTAAAAGAAATTGAGATAGCCAGAAGATGAGCTAATATTCAGGCAACTGGCAAGACAATTGAATGATTTAACAAAAGTGGGCACACCATTAAAGAGACTTGACAAATAGCCAAACGTTGTTTTGGTACAATTGTGGCAAAAACTAAAACCTGAACACTAATTTCAGAAGCTGCCATCTAAGAAGGAACCACACAGGGATGGGAACCATGGGGCACCATCCACTCCTCAGTCTGCTCCTCTTTTATAGGAGGAGCCTGAGCAGCTGGACTAGGAAAATGGCTGACATCCCTCTGTAAGGATGGTGCAGGGGACCAGAGGTCCCATGTAGAGCTAATCATCCACTGGACACCACAAAGTAAACAATGAGTCTTGGCTGTAGTAGGTACTGGAGCAGAATGCACACTGATCTATTGTAATATCATAAGTTTATGAGCTATGTTACTGATGTAGATGGCTGTGGAGGTAGTTCTCTAAAGATAAAAGACGTTTTTCTCTTCATGCAGATTGGTTGGTTGCCTCTGAGGTCCTATCAGGTGTTTACTTCACCCCCTACCCACCTATATGCTGGACATTGACATCTTAGCTCAATTAGGTCCAATATCCACAACAATAAGAGTTCCATTTGCATATATGATCAATTAAGCCCATGCTCAGGGGAAAGGCAAAATGGATGCCTGTGAAGCTGTTGGCACTAATGTGGGTTATATCAGTGAGACAGTATCAATTACCTAGGGTGGGGGGCATGCAGAGATTACCAACGTGGTTTAAAAGCTATAAAGAGTGGGCATAACTTGTTTCATCCATAGTTCCTTTAAAAGCCCTGTCTGGCCAGTCTGTAAACCAGATGGGTCCTGGTGGATGACTGTGAACTACCAGGAGCTTAATAAAGTAGTCCCCACAGTCCATGCTGCAGCTCCTAATATTGCCCAATTATTGAATGAAGTCAGTGAGTCTCTGGGAAGATATTTTGTATTAGATCTTGCTACTGCTTACTTCAGTATTCTCATACATGCACAAAGCCGAGGCCAGTTTGCCTTCATCTAGAATGGAGAATACTGGACATTTCAAGTGCTACCACAAGGATACCCACATAGCCCCACCATCTGCCATTGTTTAGTAGCAAAAGATATATCTATGTGCAAGAGTGGGGAGAGGGTAGCATTAAATTACACCGATGACATACTAACTGGTAATGACCTTGCTATTTTACATAAGGTGCCAGAGAGTCTGCTGGAGCATCTAGAAGTATGGGGATGGGTTGTAAATTGCAACATGGTGCATGGGTCTGGGTCCCTTGTCCAATTCTTGGAAGTTGTCTGGTCTGGTAAGACAAAAGTCATTCCAGCTGCTATGTGAATAAGATTCAAAATTATCCTATGCCAGAACCAGTGAAACAAATGCAAACATTTTGGGATTGCTTGGATATTGGAGGCCTTTTATTCCCCATCTAGATCAGCTGCTACATCCCTTGTATAAATTAGTAAAGAAAGGAGAAATTTGGGATTGGAGGCAAGAGCACAATGATGCCTTTACTGGTGCAAAGGTGGTAGTAAAACAAACTCAGGAATTGGGGGATAGTGGATGCAACCGACCCTTGTGAATTAGATGTTTTGGTCTATCCAGAGAGTTTTGGGTGGAGCTTCTGGCAAAAGCAGGATGGGATAGTAAGTCTGTTCGCCTCCAATCCCTGTCCAGCAGAGATCTCAGGATCACGGGTAAGAGAACAGATCTATCCAGGACACTGTATTTTGTCTGGAGGGATGGGAGGTGGCAAATCTCTGTAGGGGAGAAGTGCATTGAACGCTTTCTCCTGGTCCCTTTTATTGAGGAAGGGATTTGGAAGATACAAGGTTAAGACTTATGAACCATCAATAAGCTTTATATGCCTGGGTTACAGTTGACAGTTACTGATCACAGATATCAATGTAAAGAACACAGTGACCAGTCTGTGTCAGGGTCTGCTAAACATCCTGATGCCATGCTGACATCAGGTGCAAGGCCTCATACATTTTTAGCTACACACTGTTTATAGTTAACTAAGAGATAAGAAAAGCAGAGCAAGCTCTAAAGCATAATATGCATTCTTTAAATCCAATTCCCATGGGAACCCTCTGAATGGCCTTCAGTCCTGTCTGCCTCTGCCTTCCTGGTGTTCAGGTTGAGTCTGATGAGGCCCCCAGCAGAAACCCGGCTCAAAGCTTCTGGGGTACAATTCTCAAAACCACACAGAATGGTCCCCTACAGAATAGAAGTACCCCAGGTTTCTGGCTCCAATTATGGAAGGAAGCTGAACAGAGCTATAGTCCTATGGAAAAGCAACTGCTGGCAGTGTACATAGTCTAAAACATGTAGAGAGCATCACAAAAGCCTTGCCAATGATGCCATGGACACAATACCCCACTGCTGGATGGATCCAGGAATTTGCCAAATGCCAATCGATGGTGGCTCGGTCCACTACCCTGCATAAGTGGTATGCTTACTTGCAGCAATGATGTGCTCTATCAACTAATTCACTTAGTGCTGAGCTGTATTTTATTTTGGGCCTAGTCATGTATATTAGTGAAATGCCTGCAAACACTGACATGGGTATGAGGACACACCCACCATTAGAGTTGCATATTAAAGAAGGTCAGGCACCAATCCCTGTGACTGCCTGGTATACCTTTGGATCTTCTAAAGACAACCCACCCCGCTGGACTGCAGTGGCCATAGAGCCAAGTACAGACACTATATGGCTGAATGGAGGAAGCCAGCAAAACAGCCAGAGTAGAGCTGAGTGGTTTGGATGGTACTAATGTATTAAGCGAGCTCTATTGCTCTAGTGACTGGCCGTTGGGCTGGCTACAAATGCTTTACTCTGTGGATATGACAATGGAAAAAGGACAACTGGGAAGTTCATCATCACCCATTATGGGGAGCTGAAATGTGGAATGAGGTCTGGGAAAGGACAAGAGGCTTGGAGGTCAGTGTACCATGTACCGGCCCACAGTGTTATGTCCCCTCCCGGGAATCAGGAGGCAGATCAGCTGGACCAGATCCAATACATAGAGGAAACCAGTGACTCTCAGTAAGTGGCCTGCTGGCTACATAGAAAGACTGGACACAAGTGGGTACATACTCTTTGGGAAGTTGCCAAACAGATGAGCATGAACCTTACCCAAGCCCATATTAAGGAGGCATGGAAGGAGTGTACCCATTGTTCCCTGAAATGCAGGAGAGAATTGCTCTGACACCTTTGACAGACAACAAGGGCAAGAACACCAGCCATGAGATGGCAGGTAGACTAAATCAGACTCTTGCCCCTGTCTCAGAACTGTAGATATGCACTGACATGCACTGATACTGCCACTGGCCAGTTGCAAGCATATCCTTATAAGAAAGCAGCCAAAAAGGCTACCACACAGGGACTTAGGAAACCGTATGCTATGTTTAGATTGCCCACAGACATTGACAGTGGCCAAAGGATTCATTTCACTGATCACAAGTTGCAGGAATGGACTGAGAACAATATAATATACTACTTCCACCTGCCTTATAATCCTAAAGCCACTGGATTGATTGAGAGAGTGAACAGGCTCTGTGAAGAGAAACCCACTCCTTAAAGGGGTGAGCACATAGGTTCCCAGAAGTTCTTTTTTTTTTTTTTTTTTTTTTTTGGTTTTTAAATTACACTTGTCCCATTTTTCCCCCATTGCTCTCCCCCACCCAGCCCACCCTTTCTCCCACAATCATATCCCTCCCCGTTGTCCATGTCCGTGAGTCATTTATACACGTTACTTGACTAAACCCTTCCCTTTCTTATCCTCCTTCTCTCCCTCCCCCCTCCCCCCTATTGACTGCTATTCTGCTCTTTGTCCTATTTAGTTCGTTTGTTTGTGTTCTTTAGTTTCCTGTATTAGGTGATATCATATGGTATTTTTCTTTCTTTGCCTGGCTTATTTCACTAAGCATAATTCTCTCTAGTTCCATCCATGTTGCTGCAAATTGCAGGAGTTCCTTCTTTCTTTCTGCTACATAGTATTCCATTGTGTAAATGTACCACTGTTTTTTGATCCACTCATCTACAGATGGGCATTTAGGCTGTTTCCAGCACTTAGCTATTGTAAACAGTGCTTCTATGAACATAGGGGTGCATAAGTTCTTTTGAATTAGGGTTTTAGGATTTTTTGGGTATAATCCTCACAGTGGAATCGGTTCAAAAGGCAGTTCCATTTTTAGTTTTTTGAGGTAATTCCATACTGTTTTCCATAGTGGCTGCACCAGTCTGCATTCCCACCAACAGTGCAGTAGGATTCCTGTTTCTCCACATCCTCGCCAGCACTTGTTGTTTGTTGATTTGTTGATGATGACCATTCTGACTGGTGTAAAATGGTATCTCATTGTGGTTTTTATTTGCATCTCACTGATGGCTAATGATATTGAACATTTTTTCATGTGCCTATGGACCTTCTGTATGTCCTCTTTGGAGAAGTGTTTGTTCAGGTCCTTTGCCCATTTTTTAATTGGGTTGTTTGTTTTCTTGATGTTGAGTCGTATAAGCTCTTTATATATTTTGGAGATCAGTCCCCTGTCTGTGATGTCATTGACAAATATGTTTTCCTATATGGTTGGTTTCCTTTTCATCTTGCTGATGTTTTCTTTCGCTGAGCAGAAACTCTTTAGTTTGATGTAGTCCCATTTGTTTATTCTTTCCTTTACTTCTCTTGCCTTAGGAGATGTATCCATGAAGATATTGTTACGTGGGATATCTGAAATTTTCCTGCCTGTGTTTTGCTCTAGGACTTTTATGGTGTCATGGCTCACATTTAAGTCTTTGATCCATCTTGAGTTTATTCTCGTGTGTGGTGTAAGTTGGTGGTCTAGTTTCATTTTTTTGCATGTCCCTGTCCAGTTCTCCCAGCACCATTTGTTAAAGAGGCTCTTCTCACTCCATTTTATGTTCCTTCCTCCTTTATCAAATATTAGTTGACCATAGAGGCCTGGGTTTATTTCTGGACTTTCTATTCTGTTCCACTGATCTATATGTCTGTTCTTATGCCAGTACCAGACTGTTTTGATCACAGTGGCTTTGTAATATTGTTTGATGTCTGGTATTATGATTCCTCCTGCTGTGTTCTTCTGTCTCAAGATTGCTTTTGCTATCCGGGGTCTTTTTTGGTTTCATATGAATTTTTGGAGTATTTGTTCTAGGTCTGTGAAATATGTCATTGGTATTTTAATAGGGATTGCATTGAATCTGTAAATTGCTTCGGGTAGTGTGGCCATTTTGATGATGTTGATTCTTCCCATCCAAGAACATGGTATTTGCTTCCATTTATTTGTATCTTCCTTAATTTCTTTCTTCAGTATTACATAATTTTCAGACTACAGGTCTTTTATCTCTTTGGTTAAGTTTATTCCTAGGTACTTTATTTTTCTTGTTGCTATAGTAAGTGGTATTTTCTTTTTTGTCTCTGTCTCTGATATTTTATTGTTAGTGTACAGAAATGCCTTAGATTTCTGTATATTTATTTTGTATCCTGCTATTTTGCCAAATTCACTTATTATATCGAATATTCTTCTAGTGGAGTTTATAGGGTTTTCTATGTATACTATCATGTCATCTGCATATAATGATAGTTTTACTTCTTCTTTCCCAATTTGGATGCCTTTTATTTCTTTTTCTTGTCTGATTGCTGTGGCTAGGACTTCCAACACTATGTTGAATAGGAGTGGAAAGAGTGGACAGCCTTGTCTAGTTAATGATTTCAGGGGGAATGCTTTCAGTTTTTGTCCATTGAGTATGATGTTGGCTTCAGGCTTCTCATATATAGCCTTAATTATGTTAAGGTATGCTCCCTCTATTCCCATTTTGCTGAGTGTTTTTATCATAAATGGGTGTTGTACTTTATCAAATGCTTTTTCTGCATCCATTGATATGATCATGTGATTTTTGTCTTTCATTTTGTTTAGGTGATGTATTATATTCATTGATTTGCGAATATGAAACCATCCTTGCATCCCTGGGACGAATCCCATTTGATCGTGGTGTATGATCTTTTGGATGTATTGCTGGATCCTGTTTGCCAATATTTTGTTGAGGATTTTAGCATCTATGTTCATCAGTGATATTGGCCTGTAGTTTTCTTTCTTTGTTGTGTCTTGACCTGGTTTTTGGATTAGGGTAATACTGGTTTCATAGAAAGAGTTTGGGATTTTTCCCTCTTCTTGGATTTTTTGGAATAGTTTGAGGAGGGTAGGAATTAGTTCTTCCCTAAATGTTTTGTAAAATTCGCCTGTGAAGCCATCCAGTCCAGGGCTTTTGTGTGCCGGGAGATCTTTGATTACTGTTTCAATTTCCTTCTTTGTTATTGGTCTGTTGAGACTTTCTACCTCTTCTTGATTCAGTTTTGGAAGGTTATATGTTTTTAGAAATTTGTCCATTTCTTCTAGGTTGTCAAATTTCTTGCCATACAGTTGTTTGTAGTAATTTCTTACAATCGTTTGTATTTCTGTGGTATCAGTCGTGTTTTCTCCTCTTTCATTTCTGATTTTGTTTATTTGGGTCTTCTCTCTCTCTCTCTTTTTTTTTTTTTTGATGAACCTGGTTAGAGGCTTGTCGATTTTGTTTATTTTTTCGAAGAACCAGCTCCTATTTTCATTGATCTTTTGGATTGTTTGTTTAGTCTCTATGTCATTTAATTCTCCTCTGATCTTGATGACTTCCTTCCTTCTTTTTGCCCTAGGCTTTGTTTGTTGTTGTTGTTCTAGTTCTTGTAGTTTTAGGGTTAGATTTTTTATTTGAGCTTCTTCTATCCTTTTCAGATATGCCTGTATTGCTATGAACTTCCCTCTTAGGACTGCTTTTGCTGTGTCCCATAGGTTTTGGGCTGTTGTGTGTTCATTATCATTAGTTTCCAGAAATTTCTTGATTTCTTCTTTGATGTCATTGTTAACCCATTCATTATTTAATAGCATGTTATTCATTCTCCATGAGTTTGGGTGTCTTTGATTTTTTTTCTCTGAGGTTGATTTTTAGTTTTAAGGCATTGTGGTCTGAAAAGATGCTTGATATGATTTCAATTTTCTTGAATTTGTTGAGGCTTGTTTTGTGTCCTATCATGTGGTCTATCTTTGAAAATGTCCCATTTGCATTTGAAAAGAATGTATATTTTGCTTCTTTGGGGTGAAAAGTTCTATATATATCAGTTAAGTTCATGTGGTTTAGTGTGTTGTTCAATGCCTGTATATCCTTGGTGTTTCTTCGCTTCAATAATCTGTTTATTGTGGATAATATAGTGTTGAAGTCCCCTACTATGAGTGTGTTGTTGTTAATATCCTTCTTGTGGTCTTCTAGTATTTTCTTTATGTATTTGGGTGCTCCTATGTTGGGCGCATATATGTTTATTAGTGTTATATCTTCTTGATGGATTGTTCCTTTAAGTATTATGAAATGTCCTTCTTTGTCTCTTTTTATAGCCCTTGCTTTGAAATCCATTTTGTCTGATATGAGGACTGCTACCCCAGCTTTTTTTTAGGTCCGTTTGCTTGATATTTTTTTATATCCCTTTCAGTCTATGTAAATCTTTTGTTTTGAGGTGTGTTTCTTGTAGACAGCAAATATGTGGGTCCTGTTTTCTTATCCATTTGGTTACCCTGTGTCTTTTAATTGCAGCATTTAATCCATTTACATTTAAGGTTATTATTGACATGTATTTATTCATTTCCCTTTGTACCTGTGTTCCTCTCCTCTTTTTCTCTTCCTTTTTCTTAGAGCATTCCCTTTAGCATCTCTTGCAATGCTGGTTTGGTGGAGATGTATTCTTTTAGTCTTCCTTTGTCTGAGAAACTCCTTATTTCACCTTCCATTTTGAATGAGAGCCTTGCTGGATAGAGTATTCTTGGTTGTAGGCCTTTGTTTCTCATTGCTTGAACTATTTTTGACCATTTCCTTCTGGCTTGTAGTGTTTCTGTTGAGAAATCAGTTGATAGCCTTATTGGAGCCCCCTTGTATGTTATTTGCTGTTTTTCTCTTGCTGCTTTAAGGAGTCTCTCTTTGTCTTTGAATGTTGCCATTTTAATTATGATGTGCATTGGAGCGGGTTTTTTGGGGGGCGGGGGTGGTCCTTTTCATTGGAACTCTCTGCACTTCCTGAACTTGCATAACTTTTTCTCTCATCAGGTTGGGAAAATTTTCTGTTGCTATTTCTCCTATCAGTTTTTCTCTTCCTTGTTCTTCTGATCCCTCTTTAAATCCAATGATTCTGATATTGGTTTTCCTTATGCTATCCTGTAATTCCCTTACTTCTTGGTACTTTTTCAGTCTTCTTTCATTTTGCTATATTGTCTGGGAATTTTTTTCTTCATTATCGTCTAACTCACTAATCCAATCCTCTGCTTCGTTTAGTCTGCTTTTGACTGATTCTACTGTGTTTTTCAGTTCAGAGATTGAATTTTTCATTTATTCCTGGTTCTTGTTAATAGTTTCTATGTCTTTTTTTTATGCTGGTGTAGTTCTTTGCAAGTTCCCTGTAATCTTCTTGGAGCTGTTGTCCTTGGAGGTTGTCATAGTTATTTTTAAGGTTGTTGAGTACATTGAGCTTCTTCACCACCATTGTTTTGAATTCCGTGTCTGACATTTGGGCTATGTCTATTCCATCTACCTCTGTTTCTGGGGATTCCTCTTTTCTTTTCATTGAGAGGTTGTTTCTGCATCTTACCATGTTGGATTCTTCTTGTTTGTTTTTGTTTTTTGGATTTGTCTGCTTTGACTTCCCACCTTTGTGGTATGAGATTCTTTATAGGAGATCTGGGGGTTTCAGTGGTGCAGTCTCTTTGATCTCCTGAGCCTGATGTTCTTGGGTTACCCTTTATGTCGTTTGTTTATGCTGTCTGTTTATGTTTCAGATACTCTTTGGTAGGATCTTCCTTCTGGCTAGTTGATTGAGAGTCACTCTATCCACTTTGTCTTGAGTTCTTTTGTGGAGATGCTGTTAAAAACGTAAACACACAGCCCAGGCAGGAGACCCACACCCTCAAAAATATTCCCCACCCTCTGTCCCGCTATCGTCAGCCAACGAGCCAGTATTAATATAACTGTAGAGAGATTAGAGCTTTTAAAATATAGGAAGAATAGATAAGTGTTGTTTTTAGGGAGGAAAAATATGATTTTTGAGAGAGGGGATGATAGATTAATAATAGTTGAGACTATGCAAGACAGTAGGTAATATTTGCATTGTATGTTAATAACAATAGAAGAAAAGGAGGGAAGAATGCAGAATATAGTAAGAAAGTGGGATTGTATAGTATTGGATTTATATAGTAGTTATATTCTATTTATTTAGCGTGAAAGGGAGGCTAAACTAGACCCACAAACAAATAAATAAAAATTAAAGAGGAAGGATGAGAAGGAGAGATTGTATGAAACAAATTAGAGATATAATTTTTTTTCCTTTCAGGAAGAAAAAGAAAAAGGAAAAAAAATAAAAGGAATGTTTTTACTCAGTTCAGCCTTTGTGTGTCCTCTTCTTTTTCTGCATCCACAGCTGGTCTAATGTGGCGGGTCAGAGGTTCCTATTCCTTGCAGCAGCGGTGTGCGCTCTGTGGCCGGCTTGGCGCGTTCCTTTGGCGTCCCGTTGGAGCTAGCTGAGGCGCCCTTGCGCGCAAGGCACCCGAGAGCCCACCTCAGGCCTGCCAAGCCGCTCTCCAGGAGTTGGTCTCTCGCCTCCTAGGGCTGGGCCCCGGACACTCGTGCACAGTGGAAGTGAGCAATTGGCGCCTATTGAAGCAGGCGAGGTGCTTTTGCGCTCACGCGCCCGTGCGCACCCAAGGTGGCCGGGGAGCTAGCCTCAGGCCTGCCGAGCCGTGCTCCAGGAGTTGGTCTCTCGCCTCCCAGTGCTGGGGCCCAGACACTGTGCACAGTGGAAGTGAGCGATTAGTGGGTGCTTTTGCGCTGACACACCTGTGCGTACCCATGCGTGCCCAAGGCGGCCAGGGAGCTAGCCTCAGGCCTGCCGCGCTGCTTTCTGGGAGTTGGTTTCTTGCCTTTTAGGGCGGGGTCCCAGACACTTGTGCACCGTGGAAGTGAGTGTCTGTGAGTCACTGCTGGCCGCTGTTCCCACGAGGCAGCCACCCACTGTTCCTGGGCCCGCCTGGGTGGGCACAAGCAGAGCCTGAGCAAGTGCTCTGCGCTCCAGCCTGGCACTCTGGCCTGGCGTCCACTGGAGCTGGCCAGGGGCAACTGCGCACAGTCTTCTGCGTGTCCAGAGGGCCCTCCTTGCGCCCGTTGGGGCACTGATCTTATGTCTGTTGGGGTCTGTCAGAGGGGCACCTGGACGCGCAGCCCTGCGCACCTGGGCCAGTGAATGAGGGCACTTCCCTATGCGCACCTGCGAGACCCGAGGGGAGGGTTGGGGAGTGGGCGAGCGCACTTCTGCGCCTGCGGTCCTCAAGAATGTCCTATCACCCCCAAACTTTCCTCCCCCTCTCCGCAGTTCACAAGAGAAAAATACAAAGGAAAAATTACAATTTCACTTGCTCAGCAGCACGTTGTCTCCCGTCTTCCAGCGCCAATGCCGCCTGGTCGAGTCCCATCTCTGCCAGCGGGCAGAGATCCGCTTTCCTCCTGACTCCCCTCTGGGGAAGCCTGTGGTCGCCAAAAAGCCTTTGTGTCCTTTCAGCCACAGCTCGGGCAGCCATCCCAGTCAGGAATCCTGTTTTGTCCCTTTTTCTTCCACTATCCTCACTAAACAGGTTGTTCCCAGATGGTTTTTTCTCTAATCCAGCAGTGCCAAGGCTCGACTCCTGCCAGTGTCCAGCTGCTCACTGAGATGTTCTGTCTGCAATTAGTCCAAACTACAGACGGGTCTTGGGAGCCTGAGAGCGCAGCCTCCCCTCACTCCTCCGCCATTTTCCTCCGCTTCTAATCCATAGATTTATATGAAACCACAAAAGGTCCAAATAGCTACAGCAATATTGAAAAGAAAAGAACCAAGTTGGTATATCAGGAAACCTGATATTAAACTGTACTACAAGGTTATAGTAATCAAAACAGCTTAGTACTGGCATAAAAACAGACATATAGATCAGTGGAACAGAATAGAGAGCCCAGAAATAAACTCATGCCTCTATATCCAATTAATATATGACAAAGTAGACAAGAACATAAAATGTAATATAGTCTATTCAATAAATATTGTTGTGATAATTAGGTACATGTGAAAAAATAGACCATTTAAAAAATTATATACAAGAATAAGCTCAAAATGGATTAAAGACTTAAGTGAAAGACTCAAGACCATAAAACTTCTAGAAGAAAACATAGGCAATTAAGTCTCTGACATTCTCTTAGCATTTTTTCTCCTGACATATTTTCTTGGGCAAGAGAAACAAAAGAAAAAGTAAACAAATGGGACCACATCAAACTAAAAAATTTTTGCACAGCAAAACAAAAACAAAAACAAAAAACCCATCAACAAAACTAAGACAGCCCACTAAATGAGAGAAGATATTCACTGGTCTGGTATTACATCCAATAAGGGATGTATATCCAAAATGTGTAAAAACTCAAACAGCTCAACACCAACCCTCTGCCCCCGACCCTGCATGAAACAATTCAATTCAAAAGTATGCAGATGACCTGAATAGAAACTTTTCAAAAGAGGATATATGGATGATCAGTATAAAAAGATGCTCGATGTCACTAATTGTCAGAGAAGTGCATATTAAAACCACTCTGAACATAGGAGGAAAGATGGTGGCAGAGTAAGTAGCAGTCTTGTTTGCTTGCTCCCATTGTGGAAGGACTTGGAGTACAAACATGGAGTGAAGAGTGAGTGAGAGCGGCTTTCAAATAGGGCAAACAGGGACAGGAGGGTGGGAACAGCATGGGAGAGAGCAAAAACCATGGCCCACACTCTCCAAGTGAAGTCACTGGGCTTCCCAACCCAGCACCTTTGCCACACCATATAGGGTCAGCTGCTGACCAGCTCATTAGCCAGGAACTGCCTGCAAACTGTGCTTCTGCTGTAGGTGCCCTGTCCAGTGAGGTTCTGGATGGAATCAGCGAGAAAGTTTGGTAAAACAGTTGGAGACACAGAAAGGCAGAGGCCAGCCCTGACTGTGAGAGACTGTATGAATTTTGGAGTGATGGAGAGCATGGAGAGCAGGCTCCCTAGGAACTGGTGCTGAAGCATGGAGGCCAAACTGAGACTCTTAGAAGGAAAGCTGAGGTGGGACTGACACTTGGCAGAGACCCATGGCTTGCAAGCCGGCACACAGGCACAAAGGCTCTGCTAAACAAAAACACACAGTGGAGCCACAGAGAGGGGCCTACAGAGGGGGAAGCTGAGGCAGGACCAGAGACTTGGTAGGGACCCCCAGGCTGACGAGTCCATGCACGTGCACAAGGGCTCTGCTGAACAAAAATGCAGAATGGAGTTTCAGAGAGGGAGCTCACACAGGGGAAGGCTGAGGTGGAACCCAAGACTTGGTAGAGACCCCCAGGCTGGCAACCCAGCATGCATGCACAAGGGCTCTGCTAAACAAAAACAGACCAGTGCAGCAGTTTGGAAGCCATGCAGAGACTTTTTTGGAAGAAGATATGAAACAAGACCTGAGACTTGGCAAGGATTATGGGTGTGCACATCAGCTCTATGGCATAGTAGTGCTGCTAAACAAAAATGAGGAGGGCTAGAGGGTACCACAGGACCAGTCAAGGGGACCCAACTCAGTGCAGCTCACAGTGGAGAGCTTCAGTAAGGGGAAAGGTCAGCAGACCCACTAGTGGGAGTATAGAAGCCACAGAATACAGCTAGATCTCATCACAGAGATCCATAAAGGGAAGAAAATGGTAAAGAAAGGATATTACTGGGACGAATGCCACCACACACTTCCACAAAAGAATTCAAGATGTGGTGGGTGGAGTGACTCTCAGTCAGCTAGCCAGAGGGAAGGTCCCACCAAAGAGCAACACAACAACACAATCAAAACTGAAATACAACCAGACAGCCTAAACAAATGGTATAAGGGGCATCCCAAGAGCATCAAGCTCAGGAGATCAAAGAGGGTGCACCACTGAATCTCACAGATCTCCTATTACAGAAGGTTGCACTACAAAGGCGGGAAATTAAAGCGACAAATCTAAGAAACAAAAACAAAAAGAGGCACCTGAAATGGGGAGACGAAGAAATAAGCCCCCAATGAAAGGAAAAAAGAAATCCCCAGAAAGAGTGCTAGATGAAACAAGGCAAGCAAACTATCAGACATGGAATTCAAAACAATGGTTATAAGGAAGCTCAATGAACTTGACAAACTCAGAGAAAAATACAATGAACTTCAGGGGAATTACAGAGAGCTCCAGGGAAGCTACAAGAGACTTACTTCAAACTATACCAGCATTAAAAAGGGCATAGAAACTATCAATACGAGCCAGGAGGAAATGAAGAATACAATTTCTGAACTGAAGAACACAGTAGAAGGAATAAAATTCAGGCTAGAGGAAGCAGAGGATCGGATCAATGAGCTGGAGGACAACATAGAAAAAAGTCCCCAGACAGTGCAACAAAATGAAAAAAGCAAAACAAAACACTGAAAAAGGATGAAGAGGGTTTAAGGGAGCTGAAGACAACATGACACATAACAATATCCATATCATAGGGATACCAGAGTGAGAAGAAGCGGAGCAAGGGATAGAAAATCTGTTTTAAAAAGTAATGACAGGAAACTTCCCTGACTTGAGGAGAGAAAAAGTCACACAAGTCCAAGAAGCACAGAGGGTCCCAATCAAGACAAAACCAAAGAGGCTCACTCCATGATGGATCATAATTAAAATGTCAACATTCAAAGATGAAGAGATAATCCTAAAGACAGCAAGAGAGAAACAGCAAATAACATACAAAGGAGCTTCAATAAGACTATCAGCAGATTTCTCAACAGAAGCACTACAAGCCAGAAGAGAATGGCAAAAAAATATTTCAAGCAATGACAAAGGCCACAACCAAGACTACTCTACTTGGCAAGGCTCTCATTCAAAATAGAAGGTGAAATAAGGAGTTTCCCAGGCAAAAGAAGGCTAAAAGAATACATTTCCACCAAACTAGCATTGCAATAGATGCTAAAAGGAAGCTTTAAGAAGATGAGGAGAGAGAGACAGAGAGAGAGAGAGAGGTGGGGAGGGAGAAGAACACACGTACAAAGGTAAAAAAAATCACAGTTAATGAATACCTATCAATAATAACCTTAAATGTAAATGGATTAACTGCCCCAATAAAAAGGTTGGGTAGTTGAATGGGTAAGAAAGCATGACCCACATATATGCTGTCTATAAGAGACCCAACTGAGAACAAAAGAGCTACACAGACTGAAAGCAAAGGGATGGAAAAAGGTATTTCAAGCAAATGGACATGAAAAACAGGAGGAGTAATACTTTTAGCAGACAAAATAGATTTCACAACAAAGGCCATAAAGAAAGGAATACTATGCAGCAGAGAGAAAGAAGGAACTGCTGCCATTTCTGACAACATGGATAGAACTAGAGAGAATTATGCATAGTGAAATAAGCCAGGCAATGAAGGAAAAATACCTTATGATATCACCTGACACAGGAGACTAATGAACAACACAAATGAACAAAATTGAACAAGGAAGAGAATAACAGTTATCTGGGGAGGGGGGAGAAGGGGGTAAGTAGGGGAAGGGTTTAGTAAAGGAACTAGTATAAATAACCCATGGACATGGACAATGGGGTGGGAATGACTGTGGGAGAAGGGGTGGGCTGGGTGGGTGGGAGCAATGGCGGAAAATGGGACAACTGTAATAGAAAAACAATAAAATTAAATTTTAAAAAAAGATAAAGAAGGACACTTCATAATACTTAATAGAACAATCCATCAAGAAGATATAACTCTTATAAACATATATGCACTCAACATAGCAGCACCCAAATATATAAGAAAAATCTTGGAGGACTTAAGGAAGGATATCGAGAGCAACCCACTCATAGTAAGGGACTTTAACACCCCATTGTCAACAATGGACAGATCTTCCAAACAAAGAAACAGCAAGGCTATTGAGGCATTGAACAACACTCTAGATCAAATGGACTTAATTGCTATATATAGAACTTTTCACCTCAAAGAAGCAAAATATACATTCTTTTCAAATGCTCATAGAATATTTTCAAAGAGCGACCACATGATAGGACACAACACAAGCCTCAACAAATTCAAGAAAATTGAAATTATATCAAGTATCTTCTCAGATCACAATACTTTGAAACTAGGAAACAACCTCAAGGAAAAAACTCAAAACATCCAAATTCATGGAGAATGAATAACATGCTATTAAATAAAGAATGAGTTAACCATGACATCAAGGAAGAAATCAAAAAGTTTCTGAAACAAGTAATAATGAACACATAATAGCCCCAAACCTATGGGATACAGTAAAGGCAGTCCTGAGAGGTAAGTTCATAGCACTACAGGCCTATTTAAAAAGGACTGAAGAGACTTCCGGCCAAGATGGAGGCTTAGACGGACACGCTCCATCTCTCTCCAAAACTAAGAAGGAATACATCTACTACAAAACCATAAATAACCAGAAGTTCCAGAAAATAAAGCTACAAGGAACTCCAACATATGAAGTTATAAAGAAGTGGTGCTTGTCTGGATGGATAGGAGGGGAGAAGCTGGGGTGGAAAGGTCAAGCTGTGCTGGCAGCGGTGGCTGTGGTGAAGGCGGTGGGACAACGGTAAGCACAGACACCCGTACTTAAGGGGAGGCATGAAGCACCTAGGGAGCACCCCCGGGTGCAGACCAAACCTGTCACCTCGCGATTTCAGTGCCAGGGAAGGCAGACCCCCATTACCTCGGACTGTGAAGGCCAGTGGGGGTGTGGTTGGAGGAAGAAGCTCCTGGTCTCTCAGCGGAGAGTAAACGGCAATAATTCGTCTTGGACCCCCACCCCCACACACAACACACCACAGCATGGTGAGAAGGGTCACCTGATGAGTGCAGGGGACTCTGCCCCCTATAGCGTAGGAGGTGTGACAGCCCACCCAGGAACCAAAGGTAAACACAAAACTGTCAGGATGGCACAATCGTGATAGAGATCCCAATCACGCAGCTGACCAGACAGCAAATATATGATCTAGCGGACCAACAGATAGGAAATCTTTCTAGGGCACAGTTCAGAGCTTTGGTTATGAAAATGCTTATAAACCTAACAGCAGATCTTAAACAAGACGGGGAAGGAATGAAGGCTAGTCCTGATGAAATGAACAAAAACACGTACAAAACAAGTGGTGAGGGAAGGAAAACCAGAGATCAAATCAACAAATCGGAACATAGGGAAGGAAAAAAACAGTCAACTAGTGCAGAAAGAGGAAACAAAAAGTGAGGAAAATGAGAAGCTCAGAAACCTCTAGGACAACTATAAGCAAATGAACATCTGAATTATAGGGTTGCCAGAAGGTGAAGAAGAACTAGAAACTGAAAAATTATGTGAAAAATAATGAAGCAGAACTTCCCAAACTTGGGGAAGGAAATAGACTTACAGGTCCAGGAAGCACAGAGAGTTCAAGAAAAACTGGACCCAGGGAGAACCACTCCAAAATTAAGGATGAAGAGAGAATCTTAAAAGCAGCAAGAGAGAAGAAGAGAATGATGTACAAAGGGGTCCCAATAAGACTATCAGCTGATTTCTCAAAAGAAACTCTGCAGGCAAGAAGGGACTGGCCAGAAATATTCAAAGGAATGAAAACCAAAAATCTACAACCACAATTGCTTTATCCAGCGAAGCTGTCATTCAGAATAGAAGGGCAGAGAAAGTGCTTCTGGGAGAAAGTAAAACTGAAGGAGTTCATTAGATCCAAACCACTGTTATATGAAATGTTAAAGGGACTTATTTAGGAGAAAGAGAATCAAAACTATTAACATTAAAATGAAAACTGTATCACAACAACCAACAACAGAAGCTAGGGAATCGAAACAAAGGCAAACTAAGTAGGCAACAAGAGTGGAAAAAGAATTATAGGTATGGGGAACATATTGGGGGGAGGTCAGCGGGGAGGGGGGAGGGGGGGAAGGGAGGGAGATGCCACAGGAATTAAGAAGCATAGTAGGAGGGAGTGGAGTAGATAGGAAGATGTTGAGAAGAACTGTATGCACAACCAATGGACATGGACTAAGGGGGGTGGCAACTGGAGGGAGGGGGCTCACTGGGTGGAGGGGAGTAGAGGGAAAAGAAATTGGGACAACTGTAACAGCATAATCAATAAAGCATATTAAAAAATAAAAAATAGCCCTGGCTGGTCTGGCTCAGTGGACTGAATGCTGGCCTATGAACCCAAAGGTCACTGGTTCAATTCCCAGTCAGGGCACATGTCTGGATTGTGGACCAGGTGCCCAGTTGGGGGCCTGCGAGAGGCAACTGATCAATGTTTCTCTCGCACATCCATGTTTCTCTCTCTCCCTTCCTTCCCTTCTCTCTAAAAATAACTAAAATTAAAAAATAAAAATAAAATAAAAAGGACAGAAGAATCTCAAATAAACAACCTAACCTTACAGCTACAGGAATGAGAGTAACAACAACAAAAAAAGCCCAGAACTAGTAGAAGGAAGGAAATAATCAAGAGCAGAGCAGAATTAAATGATATAGAGACTAAACAAACACTTCAAATGATCAATAAAACCAGGAGCTGGTTCTTTGAAAAAGATAAACAAAATTGGCAAGCCTTTAACCAGGCTCATCAAGAAAAAAAAGAGAGGACCCAAATAAATAAAATCAGAAATGAAAGGGGAGAAATCACAACCGATATCACAGAAATAACACGGATTGTAAGAAATTATCATGAACAACTATATGACAAGAGATTTGACAACCTGGAGGAAATGGACACATTTCTGGAAACATATAATCTTCCAAAACTAAATCAAGAAGAAGCAGAAAGCCTGCAGCCAACATCATACTCAATGGGTAAAAACTGAAAACTTTCCCCCTAATATCAGGAACAAGACAAGAATGTCCACTTTTTCCACTCTAATTCAACATAGTTTTGGAAGCTCTAGCCACAGTAATCAGGCAATAAAAATAAATAAAAGGCATCCAAATTGGAAAAGAAAAAGTAAAACTGTCATTATTTGCAGATGACTTGAGAGTTTACATAGAAAACCCTGTAGGCTCACCAAAAAACTACTTGACCTAATAAGTTAACTTAGTACAATAGCAGGGTACAAAGCCAATATTCAGAATTGAAGGCATTTCTGTACACCAAATATAAAATATCAGAGATAGAAACCAGAAAAAATATCTCATTTACTATGGCAACAAGAAAAATAAAATAGGAATAAACATAAACAAGGAGGTAAAGACCTGTACTCGGAAAACTACATAACACCGAAGAAAGAAATTAAGGAAGATACAAATAAATGGAAGCACATACCATGTCCATGGATGGGAAGAATTAACATAATTAAAATGTCCATACTACCCAAAATAATTTATAGATTCAACACAATCCCTATTAAAATACCAATGTCATATTTCACAGACCTAGAACAAATACTTCAAAAATTTATATGGAACCAAAAACGTCCCCAAATAGCTTCAGCAATCTTGAGACAGAAGAACACAGTAGGAGAAATTACAATACCTGATATCAAACTATACTATGAGGCCACTGACTGGTACAACCACTGTGGCAAACAGTATGGAATTTCCTCAAAATCTAAAAATGGAACTGCCTTTTGATCCAGTGATTCTATTGCTAGGTGTATACCCAAAGAAGCCCAAAACACCAATTCAAAAGACCCTATGCACCCCTGTGTTCATAGCAGCATTATTTTCAATAGCCAAGTGCGGGAGACAGCCTAAGTGCCCATCAGTGGATAAGTGGATCAAAAATTGATACATTTATACAATGGAATACTTCACAGCAGAAAGAAAGAAGGAACTCCTACCTTTTGCTACAGCATGGATGGAACTTGAGAGTATTATACTAAGTTAAATAAGCCAGGCGGCGAAAGATAAATATCATATGATCTCACAGGAAACTAATGAACAAAACAAACACATGAGCAAAATTGTACCAGAGACATGTAAACAGGGAACAGACAGGGACCAAAGGGAAAGGGGCAGGGGGAAAAGGGGGTGAAAGAAGGGAAAGGGTATAATCAAGGAACTAGTGTGAATGTCACATGGACATGGACAACTAAATATGATGGGCTGTGGGAGAAGGGATAGAGGCGAGGAGGAGGGGAGAGCAAAGGAGGAAAAATGGGACAACTGTAATAGAAAAACAAAAAATTAAAAAAAAGAAAATCACTCTGAGATATCATCTCACAACTATCAGAATGGCTATCATCAATAAGTGAACAAGTTGGGACTTTCGGCCAAGATGGAGGCTTAGACTGACACGCTCTGTCCCTCTCCACAACTAAGGAGGACTACAACTACCACAAAACCAAAAGTAACCTGAAGTTCCAGAAAATAAAGCTACATTGAAGTCCAACGTATGAAGTTATAAACAAGTGCTACTCATCCGGACAGGTAAGAGGGGCAAAACTGGGATGAAGAGATCAAGCTGTGCTGGTGACTGCAGTGACAGACCGTGGTAAGCACAGACACCCGTATTTAAAGGGAGGAGGAAAGCACCTGGGGACCACCCCTGGCTGCAGACTGAACCCATCAGCTCGTGATTCCAACGCCAGGGAAGGCAAACCCCCATTGCCTCAGACTGTGAGACCCAGAGGGCGTGGGGATGGAAGAGGAGGTTCCTAGTCTCTCAGCAGAGAGAGAATGGCAGGAATCCATCTTGGACCCCCTCCCCTACACAAAGCGCCACAGTGTGGTTAGAAGGGTCGCCTGGTAGTGATGAGTGCACAGGGCTCTGCCCCCAATAGCGTAGGAGATGAGACGGCCCCACCCAAGAAGGAAAGATAAATGAAAACGGTCAGGATGGCAGGAATCATGATTGAAATACCAATCACGCAGCTGACCATAAAGCAAATACGTGAATTAACTGATGAACAAAAAGATAATCTTTCTGAGGCTCAGCTCAGAGCTATAGTCATAAGACTATAAAGAATTAACAAAAGATATTGAACAAGACGGGGAAAGAATGAAGGCTAGTCATGCTGAAATGAATGAAAACATGTACGAGACAAGTGGTGAGGAGAGGAAAACCAGGGACCAAATCAACAAATCTGAACATAGGGAAGGAACAAACAGTCAACTAGTGCAGAAAGAGGAAACAAAAAGGAATATGAGGAGAGGCTCAGAAACCTCTGGGACAACTATAAGAGTGAGAACATCCGAATTATAGGGTTGCCAGAAGGTGAAGAAGAACTAGAAACTGAAAAATTATGTGAAAAATAATGAAGCAGAACTTCCCAAACTTGGGGAAGGAAATAGACTTACAGGTCCAGGAAGCACAGAGAGTTCAAGAAAAACTGGACCCAGGGAGAACCACTCCAAGACACACTATAATCAAAATGTCAAAAATTAAGGATGAAGAGAGAATCTTAAAAGCAGCAAGAGAGAAGAAGAGAATGATGTACAAAGGGGTCCCAATAAGACTATCAGCTGATTTCTCAAAGGAGACTCTGCAGGAGAGAAGGGACTGGCAAGAAATATTCAAAGTAATGAAAAGCAAAAACCTACAGCCACGATTACTCTATCCAGCAAAGCTGTCATTCAGAATAGAAGGGCAGAGAAAGTGCTTCTGGGAGAAAGTAAAACTGAAGGAGTTCATTAGGTCCAAACCACTATTATATGAGATGTTAAAGGGACTTGTTTAGAAGAAGGAAGATCAAAACCATGAACATTAAAATGAAAACGGTATCACAACAACCAACAACAGAAGCTAGGGAATCGAAACAAAGGCAAACTAAGTAGGCAACAAGAGTGGAAAAAGAATTATAGGTATGGGGAACATAGAGGGGAAAGGTTAGCGGGGAGGGGGGCGGGGGGAAAGGGAGGGAGATGGTACGGGAATTAAGAAGCATAGTAGGAGGGAGTGGAGTAGACAGGAAGATGTTGAGAAGAACTATATGCACAACCAATGGGTAGGGATTAAGGGGGTTGGACAACTAGAGGGAGAGCGGTCATTGGGTGGAGGGGAGTAGAGGGAAAAGAAATTGGGACAACTGTAACAGCATAATCAATAAAACATTTAATAAAATTTTAAAAATTATATATTTATTTGTTTATTTATTTATTTATTTTTAGAGAGAGGGGAAAGGAGAAAGAGAGGGAGAGAAACATCGCTATGTGGTTGCCTCTCACTCGCTCCCCTAACTGGGGACCTGATGTGCAACCTAGACATGTGCCCTGACTGGGAATCGAACCAGCGACACTTGGCTCGCAGGCCAATGTTCAATCCACTGAGCCACAGCAGCCAGGGCTTTAAAACATATTTAAAAAAATAAAAAATATATGTCAACAAGTTGGTGAGGATATGAACAAAAGGGAACCTTTCTGCAATTTGGCGAGAATGCAAATAGGAGCAGCCATTGTGGAAAAGAGTATGGCGGTTCCTCAAAAAAATAAAAATAAAACTGCCCTATGACCCAGTGATTCCACTTCTGGGTTTGTAGCTGAAGAAACTCAAAACACATTCAAAAAGGGATATACACCCTTATGTTTATTGCAATGTTACTTACAATAGCCAAAATATGGGGAAAAACTCAAGTGCCTATCAATAGATAAGTGGATAATGATAGTGTGGTACATATACACAATGGAATACTACTAGGTCAAAAAAACAATGAAATCTTACAATTTGCAATATCACAGATGGATCTAGATGGTGTTATGCTAAGTGAAATATTTAAGTCATGTTTAGAAAGGCAGATATCAAATAATTTCACTTATATACATAATCTAAAGAACAAAAAAAAAGCAAAACAGAAACAGATTCACAGATACTGAAAAAAAAAATCTAATGGTTGCCAGAGGGGATGGGGTGTGTGTGTGTCAGTGGTTGAGTGATGAAAGTGTGTAAGTGGATGAAGAAACTACTCAGACACTCTCCATCTGAGGAAGGAAGGGAGGGGGTTTTCTCTGAGGAAAATCACCCTCATTTCTTTATTAGCGAGGGTTTTTATCTACTTTCCACACACAGAAATGCATAAGGAAAACATGCAGCCTTTCCCCAAATGGTAGGGAGTGAAAGGGCAATGCAGATCAATACAGGGTTGAAACATCCAGGCACAAAAAACAAGGTCAAAAACATTTCCTCTTACTTAATTGTTCTGTTTTTCACATTCTACTGACAAGGATTTGAGGCTATACAGAGCAAAACAGAGCAGGTTCCTTTTTCCTTAAAAGCTATTTTGTATTTCTCTTCTATCTTTAAAATCCCCTACAGGGTGAGATTCAGAGCAAGCATGAAAGATAATAAACCTGCTGGTTAAGTCCCAAGTTCCCATTTTTGGGTGGGTCTCCACACAGCGGTCTTGTCAAAATCTTTCAAACCACACCTGCCTGTCTCCCACAAAAGTGAAGGAGTTAAGAAGTACAAATTTGTAGTTACAAAATTGTCATGGGTAAGTAAAGCAAAGCATATGGCATATCACCACTAGTATTGTAATATCTTAAAATATTAGAGAGAACACTTTGTAAATTATATGATTGTCTAACTACTATGCTGTACACCTGAAACTAATATAAAATATGTTGAATATCAACTAATTAAAATATAAAAAATTTAAAAAGAAACTATTAGCAACATTTGTTGTTTTTACTTGCTAAGTTGTGGGGTGATCTGTTATGCAGAAACAGATAACTAATACAGTACCACACCACTTTGCCAAAGAATAGAATGTTCATTCTCTAGAGACATTGAATCAGAGAAGCTTCAGACACAAGGATGTAAAGAAAAGCAGATGACAAGGAGAGGCACCAAATTGAAATCAAGGGGATCCATAAATAATGGAACTTTATCACTGGACTTCCAAAATTCTAGTAGTCAAGAGATAAGACTCTGGAATAAGTGAAGGGCTTCTGGCCAGCATGGAGGTTGTGTCTCCTGCACAACTAAGAAGGTGTTATAACTACCTCAGCACAAAACAAACAGAAGTTCCAGAAAACTGAACTGCATGGAAGTCCAACAAACAAAGAAATACTTATCTAGACAGGTAGGAGTGGTGGAGCCAGGGAAGAGGGGATGCAGTGTGACTGTGGCTGCAGCAGAAAGCACAGTAATACATTTTTTAAGCAGAGAGGGAAACCTGGGAAGCGATTCAAGCCCAGATCAGACCATGCAGCTCACAGTTCCAGTGCTGGGGAAAATAAAACCACATTGCTTCTGACTGTGAAAACCAGTGGGGGTTGGGGCAGAGGAATAAACTGCAAGTCTCTCAGCAGAATCAGCTTGTTTAGAGGGCCCCCATGGTCCTAGAATGTCTGCAAACCCACCCACTCTGGGAAACATCACCAAACAACAGCTACAGGGGCACCAGACACATACTGGAAGTGGGAGAAGTGCCTGGATAAGGGGTGAGTTCTGGGCAAGCAGCACTGTTCCCTCTCAAAGCCCTCCCCTACATTCAGTGCCACAACGTGGTGAAACTGTCTCTCCATACTGATGAATACCTAAGGCTCTGCCCCTTACAATGTAACAAGTGCAAAAACTCTACCTAAATCACAGATGCAAACACAAAAAGCTGTCAAGTTAAGGAGACAGAGAAGTATGGCCCAAAAGCAGGGGGTGGGGGGGGGCAGATCAAGGTTCCAGTGGGAGAACTGAGCGATGAGATAGCCAACCTAAAAGATGCAGAGTCCAAAACACTGGTGATGAAAATGCTCACAGTTTTGACAGACAAGATCAAGTATGACAAACACATAAGGGAAGAAATGAAGACTATGCTAAGTGAAATAAAGGAAAACCCACACAAAACCAGTGGTGAAGGGAAGGAAGCCAGGGTTCAAACCAACAAATTGGAACATAAAGAAGAAATAAACAGTCAACCAGTACAGAAGGAGGAAACAAGCGTTGAAAAAAATGAGGAGAGATTTAGGAACCTCATGGACAACTCTCAAGTGCCAAAATCCAAATTATAGGGGTTTCAGAAGGAGAAGAGGAAGAGCGAGAAATTGAAAACTTATGTGAAAAAATATTGAAGGAATACTTCCCTAATTTGGCAAAGGAAATAGACATACAAGTCCAGGAAACACAGAGAGTCTCAAATAAGCTGGACCCAAAGAGGACCACACCAAGACACCTCATAATTAAAATGCCAAAGGCTAATGATAAAGAGAGAATCTTAAAAGCAGCCAGAGAAAAGCAGAATTCCTACGAAGGGCTGCCTATAAGACTATCAGCTGATTTCTCAAAACAACTTTGCAAGTAAGAAGGGACTGGCAAGAAATATTCAAAGTGATGAAAAGCAAGGACCTACAACCAAGATTACTCTATCCAGCAAAGCTGTCTTTAGAATGGAAGGGCAGATCAAGTGCTTCAAGACAAGGTAAAGCTAAAGAAGTTCATCATCATCATGTCATTATTATACAAAATGTTAAAGGGACGTACTTAAGAAAAAGAAGAAAATCAAAACTATGAACATTAAAATTGCAACAAACTCACAACTATCAACAACAGAATCTAAAAAAGAAAAAGAAAAAAAGAAAAAACCTAAGCTAACCACCAGAATAGGAACAGAATCACAGGTTTGGGGATCATTTGGAGGGTTATCAACTGGGAGGGGGAAGGGGGAGAAAGGGAGAAATGGTGCAGGGATTAAGAAGCATAATTTATAGGTACAAAAAAAACAGGGGGCAGTTAAGAACAATATAGGAAAGGGTGAAGCCAAAGAATTTATTTGCATGACCCATGGGCATGAACTAAGAGGGGTGGGATTTCTGGAGGGAAGGAGGGTACTGGGCAGAGGGGAGCAAATCCAAAAGAAATTAGGACAGCTGTAACAGCATAATCAATAAAATATACTTTAAAAAAAAGAAGTAGTCTGAATCCATTATGGGGTGGCTGTTGTTGCTATGGGATATAGGGGGTGATGGTATTTTGCTTACAGGGGATGAATTAAAACATGTCTTCTGTCACCACCCATCCCTCTTTGAGACAAAGAATTCATGGGGCCAGAGCCCAAGTTGGTCACACAGTACCCTCTTTTCATGGCTAATGGCTGGCTGTTAGGGTGGCGTGATCTAATGAAGGGGATATACCTTCCTCTAACCCATGTTGGACCAGTTTATTGGAATTCTAGCAGTTCATCTGAGAGCTAGGCATGCGACACGCCATCTATAGCCCCCAGTCCAATGGACCAGATATGAAAAGATTTACTGCAGGAATGAAGGACTGGGTTGTGCAAACAGCACCCCCAACTTACCTTGGCACCCTGCAAACTTTTGCCCACCAAGGTGGGTGCTTTTGTATAAGAAGTGGCACAGACAGCTGCTGACCTAGGGGAGGTAGAGCTAATGGGAAAAAAGAAAGGAATAATACAGGTAGAAAACAATGACAAAGAGGAAAAAAGGGAGAGAATCTGTGAAAGAGTAAGCAGAAAGGTCCAATGAAAGTAACTTGCAGACTATGGTAAAAGCTGAGGTAAAGATAGGATAGACAAAAGGTGTAACCATGTTCTGTGGCAGCAACTAAAACCTGAGCAACAGTTCCATCCTTTGGTGACATCTACTGTCCAAACATTGGAATGGACACCATCAACTGGAATGGTCCCTTTGGCGCCCCCAGAGCTGACGTCCTGCTTGGCTGACTTCATGGCTGCCCTGCTTGTGGAGTTGCCTCCTGCTCATCAAGCCCATCCATCCCATGGGAAGGGGTCACTGCGTAGGGAGATGGCTGAGGGACCTGCTTACAGGGACCCAGTGGGGACTGGAGGCCACATGTAGAACTTTCTATCTATTGGTTCCCAAAGAATGTATAGAAAGTGTTGGCTTTAGTTGATACTGGTGCAGAATGTTTTCTTATTTATGGTAATCCAGAGAGATTTAGGGGGCCTGTAACTGCCATTGATGGCTACAGAGGACAGTCCATTCAGGTGCAAGTTGTAACACTGACTCTTGGAATAAGGAGTTTACCACCATGCCTCTATAAGGTGTATGTTTTTTCTATCCCCGAGAATATCCTGGGAATTGACATTCTAGATGGCATGCACCTACAGACCACTACGGGCGAGTTTGCCTCCAAATAAGAGTTATGAAGGCCATCTTGAGGGGAAATGCCAAACACCCCTCTGTGTCACTCCCCATTCCTTGTAGGGTAGTGACTACCAAACAGTATCATCTACCAGGTGGCCATAAGGAGATTGGGGAAACCATAGAAGAACTGGCTCAGGTGAACGTCTATCATTAGACAGGCCCACAGTCCATAAAACTCACCTGTGTGGCATGTCTGAAAGCCAGATGAACTTGGCACATGACTGCCTACTACAGAGAGTTGAATAAGGTCATACCTCCTCTGTTTGCACCTGACATAGCCACTCTACTAAATCAGTGAAGTCATGATGTATTAGATTCAGCTAATGCCTTTTTCTTCATTGATATTGATTCTGAAAGTCAGGACCAGTTTGCCTTCACCTAGGAAGGCCTCCAGTGGACATTTACTGTTCTTTTACAAGATTACCTGCACAGCTCTACTGTTTGCCATAGCCTTGTAGCTGAAGATTTAGCTGCATAGACTATACCATCCTCTGAGAAACTGTACCATTACATTGATGATATTATGCTGACCTGTGTTTCTCTTAGAGGGAGCACACCGCTCTTCAGCTGCTGGCTCACGACTAGGGTTGAGGATGGGCAGTCAAGTCCAACAAAATCCAGGGACCTGGATTGTCTGTCAAATTCTTGGGTGGTGTTTGATCAGGTAAGGCAAAGGTGATGCCTGCTGCCACTATAGATAAGATTTAAGCTTTTCCCATCCTGCAGAAGCCAAAGCAATTACAAGAATTTTTAGGGTTGTTGGGGTACTGGAGGATTTTTATACCACAGTTAGCTTGGTTAGTGTGCCCTCTTTATTGCCTAACCCACAAAGGAGCCACCTGTGATTGGGAGGAAGAGCATGACCAGACCTTTAAAGCTGCTAAGCAAGTGGTGAAGACTGTACAAACACTGAGGTCATAGGTCAATCTCTGATGTGTGATTTGGACATCCACTTCACCCTGGAAGGCTATGCTTGTGCCTCTGGCAACAGCAAAGGTACACCAAGATGCCAATTGGTTTCTGGCACCAGCTCTGGAAGGGGGAAGAGGTTTGATATATACCAATAGAACAAGCGAATGCTGTTTAACAGGCTCTCTTGGTTACTGAGGCCATTACTGGACTGGCTGAGATTTGAGCACATATTACCTATCCCATTGCTGGGTGGGTACAGGGCATTGTAAACCAACCCAAGTGTTTAGTGGCACAGATGGCCACTCTGACTAAGTGGAGTGCATATCTCCAACAGAGAAGCAAACTAGTGATGAGTCCTCTGAGCTAAGAATTTCAGCATCTCCTTGGCCTGGTTACTGACCAAGACATAGGCATGGAGGTCCCTGTCCTTCCCATGCCTCGGCCCCTGTGCCTGAGGATACCTGGTATACTGGTAGTTCCTGCCAGAGCCAGCCACCACCCTGGAGGGTGGTAGCCTACCAGCCCATCATGGACAGCATATGAATGGAAGGTGGAGCATGACAAAGTAGTCAATGGGCTGAGAGCTGTCTGGATAGTCATAACCCAAGAACCTAGGTCGATGACCATCTGCACAGACACCTGGGCAGTATACAGAGGACTGACCCTATGGCTCCCCTGATGACAGCAAGATGATTGGCAAGTGGCTTGAAAACTGTTGGGGCAGGACTTATGGAAGGACATTTATGAATATAGAGAAAGTAATAACTCTTTACCATATTAATGGACACCAACTTCTCCACAGCCTGGGCAATGCTGAGACCAACAGTTTGGCATGCATGCATCCGCTGGTAGGAAGAGGCTCCAGCAGAAGATATAGCTGTGTGGCCCCACCAAAAAATGCACCATGCGGACAGAAGACTTTGTGGGAAGTGGTAAAAGCTAGGGGCCCACTGCTCTGTTACTCTGATGTGGTCATGGCTTGCCAGTAATGCACCACATGTGCAGAGAAGCACCCTTGCTGGCTGTCCCAAGATACAGGTGGCCTGTGATGGGGGGATTCCCTGCTGACCCACTGGCAAATTGACTACCTTGACCCCCTACAACTATCTGAAGTTTCACGCTATGCCTTGAAATGCATGGACACGACTAGTGGCTTGCTGCAAGCATACCCATCCATGCAAGTGGGCCACACAAGATACCATCCAAAGCCTAAAGCATCTCTGTGCTGCCTATGGGACTCTGGACATCATCGAAAGCAACCAAGGCATCAATTTCACAGGACATCAAGTACAAAAATGGGCAGACGCCCTCAGTATAGATTGGAGATTCCATCTACCATACAACCCCACTAGAGCTGGCCTCACTGAAAGGTACAACAGCCTCTTGAAAGATGCCCTGAAGGCTGACTCCATGGGTGAATGGCCCACCTTTCTGACTCCCTGCAAACCTTGAACAAATGGCCTAGAGTAGGACAAGCATCTCCCATCAACCTCCTCACTAAACCTTGAGGGTCACCTACAATTAAGTACATAGGAGTCTCTGCTGTGCCCTGGGCCAGGACAACAAAATAACATGCTCTTTCCAGCAGCCCAAGACATACCCCCCCACCCCCCCCCACCCCAGGGAAAAGCACCCTCACCTGGCCCTAGCAGGTGCAGGTAGAGTCCTGCTGGTGTTCCTTGGTGGCTCTGTGGAGAGAGGGACTTGTCATGGGGTTGCAACTGGCACCCACGGTAATGGCCTCTTGATCTTTTATCCTTGTTTGTTACAGCCCACAGAAAACTTCAGTTCCTAAGGGAACTTCTACAGCTTCACTTCGGTGGGCATGCACACCTCCCTTGGCCCTTCAAGTACCTAGGTCATTAGGCTACGACCAGATAGAGCATGGTACCAATAGCCAGGGCATCTATCAGTCAGCATAACCATATTAGCCAAAGACTGGACTGTTGCATGTGTATCGCCAGACTACCAAGATCTACATTTATTAGTTCCCATTAAATATTTCTATTATCACCTTTAGACTTTGTTCTGGAAACACTTTTCTACGGTGGGCTGGTATACTAGCAGCCATCAGTAATCATTTTGATTGTTGGGTCTGCACTGAATTTCCCATGTTGCCTCTGCTGGCCTACCATGGTGGACTCACCCTGTGAACCAGACATGCTGGAACTGGCTGCAGGAAGACTTCTGAACCCCTCTTCAAGCAGATATGTGAAAATGTGTTTTCCCTTGTGAGAAAGCAAATTAACCATACCAAGCTGTGACTTTCATATGCTGTTTGGGACAGTGCGGAGTGGCTGTCAGCATTATAGGTAGAGGTGCAACAACCTGTGCCCGTATGCAGTGAACGTAGAAATGGAACTGCAAAGGAGACTGTTCAGATCATGTGTGGATGCCAGTAGCCCTATGCAAAAACATTATGGTAGTGACTGCTACAGACTACTGGGTATGGTGTACTAACTGGACACAGGCCCATCCTGTCCCATGAGGAGCACTGTGGGCCTGTGGTCAGTATGATTGGCCTATTCTCTCATTCAGTTGGACTGGACAGTGCACCTGGGGAGAAGTTTATATCCCAGGGCAAGTACTGAATACCCTTCCAAATGTCCCTCATAATTGAGACTCATTCTGGCTGTGCTATCGAGCCCAGCACTCTGACTGGTGATTCTACCCACTAGCCCTTTTTATGCCCCCTGCAGGTACTATTCTAACCCATGAAGCCATTAAGGCCCTAGCAAATCACACCGCAATAGCCCTTAACCACACCAGACACGCTATAGCTCTGGTTTCTGATGAGGTCACTCAAATGAGGAAAGTTATGCTGCAGAATAGAATGGTATTAGACTTACTGCTGCCCAGGAGGGCACCTGTGCCATTCTTCACACTGAGTGTTGTGTATATATCCCTGATAATTCTCACAATGTATCCCAAACCTTAACTACCCTAGGAGCTGAGATTAATCATATATTGGCCATAGCCTCAGGCCCCTTTATATCTTGGTGGAATTCTCTAGGTTCTTGGTGGTATTACCTTCTCCTAGGTCTCTTTGGGTTTTGTCTTGCATTGGTGGTCTTGCGGTATAGCCTTTACTGTATCTGTGCTATAATGGATGCAATGCGCCAACATGCTCACCACACAGGTCCCTTATCAGAAGAATTTAATGTGGAGAATGTGAGGTGGAAGAGCAGTGTTGGGGTGGAGTAAAGGGTAATGCTGGACATGGCTCTTCCACCACCCATGACAGAAGGCTGGCCAGAGGGCCCCTGGCAAGAAGAAATGTGTATGGTTTTGGAAATAACTTGTAACTCCCTCCTTATCCCCTTTAGGGAGTGGCTTTCTGTCCTATCACTGCTTCTTGACCTTTCTTTCTGCATGTACACACTGGAGGTAATGTAGTTTAGAGTTACATATGACATGTTCCTCCTTTGTCTGGGACCCCTTAAAACAAGTCTTAGATTCAGGGAGGTGTGGTACTGCTTCACCAACCTGCCACCATCAGTGCTCCATGTAATATGAATAATAAAGGCCATGTCTGCTTCATCTAGTCCTCCTTTTGTTTTTTTTCAGCTTATCCAAACAAGTAGTTGAGATCAACCCACTCAACCCCCTGAGTTACAGATATGAGAAAAAGTTATTACTAATGCTTTTTTATTTTTAAGTATATTTATTGATTATGATATTATAGTTGTCCTAATTTTTCCCTTTGCACCCCCATTCACTGGGTACCCGCCTTGGTTCCAGCAATACCCCCTTCAGTTCATGTCCATGGGTTATAGATATAAGTTTTTTGGCTTCTCCATTTCCTTTACTATTCTTAACATACTCCTGTCTGTTTTGTACATACCAATTATGCTTCTTAATCTCTGTACTTTCTCCCATTCTCCTCCTTCCCCCTCCCACTGACAACCCTCCATATGATCTACATATCTATGATATGATTCTGTTTCTGTTCTAGTTGTTTGCTCAGTTTTTAAAAATTTATGTATTATTTCCTTATATTACAGTTGTTCCACTTCTTCCCCCATTGCTCCCCCAACCCTGCCCACCACTTCTCCCACAGTCGACCCCTACCCCGTTACCCTATTGTTCGTGTCCATGGGTCATTTATACTAGTTCCTTGACAAGACTCTTCTCCTTTTTTCCCCCTCCCCCCATCACTGTCAGTCTGCTCCTTGTTTACTTACCTCTGGTTCTATTTTGTTCATTTGTTTGTGTTGTTCATTAGTGTCCTGTGTTAGGTGATATCATATAGTATTTGTCTCTCACTGCCTGGCTTATTTTGCTAAGCATAATATTCTCCACTTCCATACATGTTGTCACAAATGGTAGGACTTTCTTCTTTCTTTCTGCTGCATAATATTCCATTGTGTAAATGTACCACAGTTTTTTAATCCACTCATCTACATATGGGCACTTAGGCTGTTTCCGGCACTTGGCTGTTGTGAATAGTGCTGCTGTGAATATGGGGGTGCATAGGTTTTTTAGAATTGGTGTTTCAGGCTTCTTCGGGTGTAATCCTAGAAATGGAATTTCTGGATCAAAAGGCAGCTCCATTTTTAGTTTTTTGAGGAAATTCCATACTGTTTTTAATAGTGACTGCACCAGTCTGTATTCCCACCAACAGTGCACTAGGGTTCCCTTTTCTCCACATCCTCACCAGCACTTGTTGTTTGTTGATTTGTTGATAAAGGCCATTCTGACTGGTGTGAGGTGGTATCACGTTGTGATTTTAATTTGCATTTCTCTGATGGTTAGTGATGTTGAGCATTCTTTCATATGCCTTTGGAAACTCTGTATGTGCTCTTTGGAGAACTGTTTGTAGAGACCCTTTGCCCATTATTTAATTGGATTATCTGTCTTCTTTATATATTTTGGAGATCAAACCCCTGTCTGAGATATCATTGGCAAATATATTTTCCCATATGGTTGGTTTCCTTTTCATCTTGCTGATGTTTTCTTTAGCTGAGCAGAAACTTTTTAGTTTGATGTAGTCCCATTTGTTTATTCTTTCCTTTATTTCCCTTGCCTTAGGAGATATATCAGTGAAAATGTTGCTACGTGGGATGTCTGAAATTTTCCTGCCTATGTTTTCCTCTAGGACTTCCATGGTGTCACAGCTTACATTTAAGTCTTTGATCCATCTTGATTTTATTCTGGTGTATGGTGTGAGTTGGTGGTCTAGTTTCATTTTTTTTCATGTCCCTGTCCAGTTGTCCCAGCACCATTTGTTGAAGAGGCTCTTCTCACTCCATATTATGCTTCTTCCCCGTTCATCAAATATTAATTGAACATATAGACCTAGGTTTATTTCTGGGCTCTCTATTCTGTTCCATTGATCTATATGTCTGTTCTTATGCCAGTACCAGACTGTTTTGATTACCGTGCTGTTTGATATCAGGTATTGTGATTCCTCCTACTGTATTCTTCTTCCTAAAAGTTGCTGTGGCTATTCGGGCTCTTCTTTGGTTCCATATAAATTTTTGAAGTATTTGTTCTAGGTCTGTGAAAAATGTCATTGGTATTTTAATAGGGATTGCTTTGGGTAGTATGGACATTTTAATGATGTTGATTCTTCCCATCCATGAGCATGGTATATGCTTCCCTTTATTTGTATCTTACTTAATTTCTTTCTTCAGTGTTATGTAGTTTTCTGAGTACAGGTCTTTTACATCCTTGGTTAAGTTTATTCCTAGGTACTTTATTTTTCTTGTTGCTATGGTAAATGGGATTTTTCTTTCAGTTTCTATCTTTGAATTTTATTGTTGGTGTACAGAAATGCCTCCGGTTTCTGAATATTGACTTTGTACCCTGCTATTCTGCCTAATTCACTTATTAGGTCAAGTAGTTTTTTTGTGTGTGGAGTCTATAGGGTTTTCTATGTACACTATCATGTCATCTGCAAATAATGACAGTTTTACTTCCTCTTTTCCAATTTGGATGCCTTTTATTTCTCTTTGTTGTCTGATTGCTGTGGCTAGAACTTCCAAGACTATGTTGAATAGGAGTGGAGAGAGTGGACATCCTTGTCTTGTTCCTGACCTCAGGGGAAATGCTCTCATTTTTTGCCCATTGAGTATGATGTTGGCTTCAGGTTTCTCATATATGGCCTTTATTATGTTGAGGTGTGCTCCCTCTATTCCCATTTTGCTGAGTGTTTTCATCATAAATGGATGTTGTACTTTATCAAATGCTTTTTCTGCATCTATTGATATCATGTGGTTTTTGCCTTTCATTTTGTTCAGGTGGTATATTACATTTATTGATTTGCGAATATTAAACCATCCTTGCATCCCTGGGATGAATCCTGCTTGGTTGTGGTGTATGATTTTTCTAATGTATTGCTGGATCCGGTTTGCCAATATTTTGTTGAGGATTTTAGCATCTATGTTCATCAGCGATATTGGCCTGTAGTTTTCTTTCTTTGTTGTGTCTTGACCTGGTTTTGGAATTAGGGTAATACTGGCTTCAGAGAACGGGTCTGGGAGTCTTTCCTCCTTTTGGATCTTTTGGAATAGTCTGAGGAGAATAGGAGTGAGTTCTTTCCTAAATGTTTCGTAGAATTCACCTGTGAAGCCATCCGGTCCAGGGCTTTTGTGTGCTGGGAGTTTTTTTTATTACTGCTTCAATTTCACTAGTTGTTATTGGTCTATTCAGGCTTTCTGCTTCTTCTTGATTCAGTTTTGGAAGACTATAAGTTTCCAGGAATTTGTCCATTTCCTCTAGGTTGTCACATTTCTTGCCATACAGTTGTTCGCAATAATTTCTTACAATTCTTTGTATTTCTGTGATATTGGTTGTGATTTCTCCTCTTTCATTTCTGATTTTATTTATTTGGGTCCTCTGTCTTTTATTCTTGATAAGCCTGGTTAAAGGCTTATCAATTTTGTTTATCTTTTCAAAGAACCAGCTCCTACTTATGTTGATCTTTTGAATTGTTAGTTTAGTCTATATGTCATTTAATTGTGCTCTTATCTTGATGATTTCCTTCCTTTTACTTGATCTGGGCTTTCCTTGTTGTTTTTCCTGTAGTTCTGGTAGCTGTAGGGTTAAATTTTTTATTAGAGATTCTTCTAGCTTTTTTAGGTAGGCCTGTTTTGCTATGAACTTTCCTCTCAGGACTGCTTTCGCTGTATCCCATAGGTTTTGGGTTGTTGTGTATTCATTATCATTAGTTTCCAGAAACTTTTTGATTTATTCCTTGATGTCATTGTTAACCCATTCGTTATTTAATAGCCTGTTATTCATTCTCCATGAGTTTGAATGTTTTTGAGTTTTTTCCTTGAGGTTGATTTCCAGTTTTAAGCCATTGTGATCTGAGAAGACGCTTGGTATAATTTCAATTTTCTTGAATTTGTTGAGGCTTGTTTTCTGTCCTACTATGTGGTCTATCTTTGAAAATGTTCCATGTGCAATTGAGAAGATTGTTTATTTTGCTTCTTTGGGGTGAAAATTTCTATATATATTGACTAAGTCCATTTGATCTAGAGTGTTGTTCAGTGCCTCAATATCTTTGGTGTTTCTTTGCTTCAAAGATCTGTCCATTGTTGACAATGGGGTGTTAAAGCCCCCTACTATGAGTGTGTTGCTGTCTATATCTTTCTTGGAGTCTTTCAAAAATTTCCTTACATATTTGGGTGCTCCTAAGTTGGGTGCATATATATATTTATAAGGGTTATATCTTGTTGATGGATTTTTTTCCTTAAGTATTATGAAATGTCCTTCTTTGTCTCTTTTTATGGCCTTTGCTGTGAAATCTGTTTTGTCTGATATAAATATTGCTACCCCAGCATTTTTTAATGTCCATTTGCTTGAAAAACTTTTTTCCATCCCTTCACTTTCAGTCTGTGTAGATCTTCTGTTCTAAGATGGGTCTCCTGTAGACAGCATATATGTGGGTCATTCTTTCTAATCCATTCAGCTACCCTATGTCTTTTGATTGGAGCATTTAATACATTTACATTTAAGGTTATTATTGACGTGTATTTATTCATTGTCATTTTTCCCCTTTGTACTCGTGTTCCTCTCTGTCTCTCTCTGTTTCTTCATCTTCTTAAAGCAGATCCTTTAGCATCTCTTGCAATGCTGGCTTGGTGGAGATGTATTCTTTTAGCCTTCTTTTGTCTTGGAAACTCCTTATCTCACCTTCCATTTTGAATGAGAGCCTTGCTGCATAGAGTAGTCTTGGTTGTAGGCCTTTGTTTTTCATTGCTTGGAATATTTTTGACCATTTCCTTCTGGCTTGTAGTGTTTCTGCTGAGAAATCTGATGATAGCCTTATTGGAGCTCCCTTGTATATTATTAGTTGTTTCTCTCTTGCTGCTTTTAGTATTCTTTCTTTGTCTTCGAATGTTGCCATTTTAATTATGATGTGTCTTGAAGTGGGCTAGTTGGGGTTCATCTTCATTGGGACCCGCTGTGCTTCCTGGACTTGCGTGACTCTTTCTTTCCTCATGTTAGGGAAGTTTTCTGTGATTAGTTTTTCAAAGAGATTTTCTATCTTTTGCTCTTCTTCTTCTCCTTCTGGAATTCCTATGATATGGATATTATTATGTTTCATTTTGTCCTGCAGCTGTCTTAGAACCTCTTAGGTCTTGTTCAGTCTTTTTTCATTTTGTTGTACTGTCTGTGAGTATTTGTCTATATTGTCCTCCAGCTCGCTGATCTGATCTTCTGCTTCCTCTAGCCTGCTTTTAATTCCTTCTACTGTGTTCTTCAATTTAGAGATTGTATTCTTCATTTCCTCCTGGCTCTTATTGATAGCTTCTATGTCCTTTTTCATGCTGGTGTAATTCTCAGTAAGTTCCTTGTAGTTTCCCTGGAGTTCTTTATAGTTTCCACTGAGCTCATTGAGCTTCTCCATAATACATGCTTTCAATTCCATATCTGATAATTTGCTCCCCTCTATTTCATTTAGCACTCTTTCTGGGGATTCTACCTTTCCTTTCGATGGGGGATTGTTTCTCTGTCTCCCCATTTTTATGACTCCTATTGTTTGTTGGTGCTTCTTAGAATGATCTGCACTTCCTGGGTCTGCCCCTGGTGGCATCAGATTGTGTACCAGTCTGGGCCTAGGCAGCCTGTTGGATACTTTCAGGGATCTACTGCCTTTGTCTGACTTCTTTAGTTGTTAATCTATTCAATCTGTGATTAGCCATCAGGCTTAAGGACCGTGTGTGTGGCAGCTTAATTCCTGTAGGCAGGGCTTTTGCTTCCCCTTAGGCTGACGCCACTTGGAGTGGGGGGAATGGTCTACTCGCAGTACTGGGGATGAGTCTGCACTGGGACCTGATCGGCTGCTCCCCTAGTTCTCCCCTCAAAGTCACCACACCAAACTCTCCCCAAGTGTCTCCAGTACTCTCTGCCTTCCCTCTGCTTGAGTCCAGGGTGAGTGGGGGCCAAAATATTTTTGTATGCGATCCACTTAAGAGCTCTTTTTGTCCTGCTGTTTCTCTTTGGCTAGCAAGAAACCCTCTGGCTTTTTGCTTTTCACAGCTGGATACTATTTTACTTTCCATTCTGTTGCTGTAGGCTGGGAAGCCCTGGGGGTTTATACCCTGCCCTTCTCAGGGGGAACCCCCAGCTTCTGAGCTGTTTCTCAGTCCCTTCAGCTGCCACCCGTGGGAGCCCAGCCAGCCCTTCCGCGTCTCCGCACTCCCTACCGGTCACATTGTGATGTAGCGGCCTTTTCTGTCTCTCCCTGGTTATAAGACTTCTTTCCAGCTAGTGTTCGTTTGGTTATTCCAGATGATTTCTCCAAAATTAAGTTGTAAATCCAGACTGGTCCTGGGAGGAGGTTAGTGTAGCGTCCTCTTACTCCTCCGCCATCTTGATTCAAAAATTTTAATACCCTTCTCATGACAACTGATAGTATAGCTAGACAAAAGAAAAAAAAAGAGACATATACAACCTGACCAAAACTAAAGTATCATCTACTTTGACCTATTGATTTTTATAGAACACTGTACACTAGAAATACAGGATACACATTATTTTATAGTATCTGTGAAACATTAACCAAGAAAATACATATGCTGGGCCATATAAGTAGTAGCAATCAACTTAATAAAATGATCAAAATCATACAGAATATGTCTCTGATCACAAGAGATTTAAATTAGAGATAACCATATCTACAAAAACTCTATCTAGAAATAAAACATACACTTTCAAATAACCCTTGGGTCAAAGAAGAAATTATGTAGAAAATTTTAAAATATTTTAAATTGAATAAATATAAACCATTAAAACAAGTGGGATTCATTTGAAAGTTAAACTATGTCTGTGGTATTATCAAAGATGTTTAATTTACAGGCAAGAAGAATGTCAAATGCCTTGCAACTGGATGTCTTTCCGATAAGACAGTCCCACAGATTTAGAGACTTGTATGTGGGTTATGTTACATAAATTAACATGTATTTTCTGTTTTCAAAGGACATTACCTTATGATCTCATTACCTGAGTGATTGTCTGTATGTATAGGCCTCACTTAATCGTGTCTGCATCGCTGCCTCCTGAGATTCAGTGGTTTGGCTGAACTAAGTGGCTGGGTTGGTGAAGAATGGGGTGGTCTGTGGGCTTCACTTTAAAATTGGTTTCTCTTTTCTGTCCTAATGGCTTGGACAGAAAGAACCCAGAGGTCTGAGGGGGGGAAACCTAAAATATTACCCTCAGCCCAAACTAAGTATAATGGGCAAAAGGGATTTGAACAGGTGAGATGTACCTGGCACACCTTCCTCCAAAGAAGCCCTTCTTTTCCCTAATGTGGGACATTGAAAAATGAATACTTGTCTTTTGTCATCTAGTGGTTATGTATTGAATGATGTCTTTTAACCCTGTTACCAAATCTGTTGCCTCCAGAATACAACAAGAATGCCAGCCTGTTAAATCAAGCATGCCGTTGTCTGGGGACAGCCAACCGACCTGGATTCTGCACGATCCTTTCTCATGTGGGAAGACCACCCTCTCCTCCACACCCCAACTCTTATTATGGATTTCTGGACCCAAGGATAGGTAGGATGACGACCATGTCCAGCTTGAAGCAGCTAGAGGAGCTCGAGACCTTCACCCATTGTCCTTTATAAGATTTAGTCTGATAGGGAGGGATTGTTACTTTATATTGTTAAAATAATTAATTAATTAATTAATTTTAAAAAAGAATAATAATACATGAAAGGGTGAGGCAGGAGAGCTTGTATGTATGACCCATGGGCATGGACTTGGGGGGGTTGTTGGGGGAGGGTGGGTGCTGGGCGGAGGGGAGCAAAGGGGAAAAATTTGGAACTATTGTTAACAGTATAATCAATAAAATATACATTAAAAAAAACAGGTGGGATTTAACTAAAGCAGTGCTTAGTCCCCTCTCAAATTGCAGATCAATATCTCGAATGCAAAAATCTTTTACAAAATATTAGCAAATGGGATCCAGCAATATGTAAAAATAATAACATATCAATGCTACTTAGGGTTATTCAGGAATTCAAAATTAATATTTGAAAACCAGTGTAACTCACTGTATTACAGAATAAATGATCATTAAAAAATATGACAAGGTTTAACATTTATTTGTATTAAAAAGTGTTTCTACCAAACTATAAATAGAAGAGAGCTTTCTCAATCACACACACATATACACAGAACCAATTCTTGACACTGTACTTACAACTCTTGACACTCTACTTAATGGATGTAGGTTATTATTATTAGTTATATTCAACATTATATTACATGTCTTAGCAATTGTAATAAAGCAAAAATGAAAATAAAAGGCATAATGACAACAAAGAAGTAAAACTACATTTTGCAGAGGACATGATTATTTACTAACCACCATTCAAAAAAATTAAGTTTGATTATATACCTAAATATAAAAGCTCGAACCAAAAAGCAATTATTGGAAAATATATGATAATATCTTTGTGAATTAGGGGTAGGCAAATATTTTTAAGGTCACAGAAAACAAAAACTATTAGAGATTTAAAAAGATAAATTCATCGGAGAAACAAGATGGTGGAGGAGTAAGTGGAAGCTACACTAACTTCCTCCCAGAACTAGTCTGGACTTACAACGTAATTTTGGAGAAATCATCTGGAATAACCAACCGAACACCAGCTGGAGAGAAGTCTTATAACCACAGAGAGACAGAAAAGGCCGCTACATCACAACGTGACCGGTAGGGAGTGCGGAGACGCGGAAGGGCTGGCTGGGCTCACACGGGTGGCAGCTGAAGGGACTGAGAAACAGCTCAGCAGCTGGGGATTCCCCCTGAGAAGGGCAGGGTCTAAACCCCCAGCTGGGCTTCACAGCCTACAGCAACAGATTGGAAAGTAAAATAGTATCCAGCTGAGAAAAGCGAAAAGCCACAGGGTTTCTTGCTAGCTGGAGAGAAACAGCTGGAGAAAAAGAGCTCTTAAGCGGATCACATACAAAAATATTTAGGCCCCCACTTACCCAGGGCACAAGCAGAGGGAAGACAGAGAGGACTGGAGACGCTTGGGGAGAGTTTGGTGTGGTGGCTTTGAGGGGAGAACTGGGGAGGCAGCTGACCAGGTCCCAGTGCTGACTCATCCCCACACTGCAGGCAGACCATTCCCGGCCAAGTGGCGTCAGCCTGAGGGGAAGCAAAGGCCCTGCCTACAGGAATTAAGCTGCCACACCCACAGTCCTTAAGCCTGACAGCTAATCACAGATTGAATAGATTAACAAGAAGCCAGACAAAGGCAATAGATCCCTGAAAGTCTCCAACAGGCTGCCTAGGCCCAGATTGGTACAGGATCTGACGCCACCAGGGGCAGATCCAGGAAGTGCAGATCATTCTAAGAAGCACCAACAAACAATAGGAGTCACAAAAATGGGGAGACAGAGAAACAACCCCCCATCGAAAGGAAAGGTAGAGTCCCCAGAAAGAATGCTAAATGAAATAGAGGGGAGCCAACTATCAGATATGGAATTGAAAGCATGTATTATGGAGAAGCTCAATGAGCTCAGTGGAAACTACAAAGAACTCCAGAAAAACTACAGTGAACTCCAGAAGAACTATAAGGAACTTACTGAGAATTATACCAGCATCAAAAAGGACATGGAAGCTATCAATAAGAGCCAGGAGGAAATGAAGAATACGATCTCTGAATTGAAGAACACAGTAGAAGGAATTAAAAACAGGCTAGAGGAAGCAGAAAATCAGATCAGCGAGCTGGAGGACAATGTAGACAAAAACTCACAGACAGTGCAACAAAATGAAAAAAGGCTGAACAAGACTGAAGAGGCTCTAAGACAGCTGCAGGACAACATGAAATGTAATAATATCCGTATCATAGGAATTCCAGAAGGAGAAGAAGAAGAGCAAGGAATAGAAAACCTCTTTGGAAAACTAATGACAGAAAACTTCGCTAACATGAAGAGAGAAAGAATCATGCAAGTCCAGGAAGCACAGAGGGTCCCAATGAAGATGAACCCCAACAGGCCCACTTCAAGACACATCATAATTAAAATGCCAACATTCAAAGACAAAGAGAGAATCCTAAAAGCAGCAAGAGAGAAACAACTAACAACATACAAGGGAGCTCCAATAAGGCTATCATCAGATTTCTCAGCAGAAACACTACAAGCCAGAAGGGAATGGCAAAATATATTCCAAGTAATGAAAAACAAAGGCCTACAACCAAAAATACTCTACCCAGCAAGACTCTCATTCAAAATGGAAGGTGAAATAAGGAGTTTCCAAGACAAAAGAAGGTTAAAAGAATACATCTCCACCAAACCAGTATTGCAAGAGATGCTAAAGGGTCTGCTTTAAGAAGATGAAGAAATAGAGAGAGACATAGAGGAACATGAGTACAAAGGGGGAAAATGACAATGAATAAGTACTGAAAGAAAGAAGGAACTTCTACCATTTGCAACAACATGATTGGAACTAGAGAGAATTACGCTTAGCGAAATAAGCCAAGGCAACAAAAGAAAATTACCTTATGATATCACCTGTTAAAGGAAACTAATGAACAACACAAACAAATAAGCAAAATAGAACCAGAGGTATGTAAACGAGGAATAAACTAACAGTAACAAAGGGGGAAATGGGAGGGAGAGAAGTGGTAAGAAGGGGAAGGGTCTAGTCAAAGAACATGTATAAATGACCCATCGACATGGACAACTGGGTGGGGACTGAATGTGGGAGAAGGGAGGGACAGGGTGCAGAGAAGCAAGAGGGGGAAAAAAGTGAGACAACTGTAATGGAAAAACAAACAAACAGAAAAATTTTTAGTGGGGGGGAAAAATAAAAAGAATAGAAATGCAAGTTCAGTGAATATTAGAAGGACAAGGATTTTCCTTCACACTGTATATATTTTCTCCCTATCTGATCCTTCCAGAATTTGGCATTCTAAAGAAGTAAGTAATGACCTAAGTTTCTTTGCATAAAACTAATAAGACCAGTTGTTAATAACGATTTTTTTGACTAAGACTTTGACTGGAATGTCATTCCTAAAGGAGACATGCTTGGGCTTTGGTTGTTACCAAAAAGCCCTGAGCAACTGGGACTGACTTTCAAAGGTAATAAAAGTCCACGAGATAAAAGGCCTGGTACCTTGGATGGATGAGCCGTCCATGGCAATCTTTCCAGAGAGGAACGAAGGTTGTTTTCCTAAAATATGGCTAGATGGGACCTTAAGGCACAAAGGAAAACCTGAAGGATTTGGAAAAGACAGGTGTTTACAGGCAAGGCTGAACGCCAGGTATGTGGCTCAGCTTCTGTGCCCTGAAGGGCAGACTGAAGGTCACCCTAAATATTTCTTGCGTAAGTTCCAGCAAAGCAGAACTAAAGATCATAAGTGATCATTTTCTGCTCTTGTTGTGTTTATGCAAATGAACAGGATAAATTAAAAATGAACTTAATGCAGTCCCTTTAATGACAAGGAGGGTAATCTTAGGGAGAAAAATCACGATTCAAGGAAGATCACAATGCCCAGTGGTAGACTATAAAGTAGTGCAGCTAACCGTCTTTAAAGTTTCTTTTCATTTAAAGTTTGTTTTCATTTGAAAGTTAAACTATGTCTGTGGCATTATCAAAGATGTTTAATTTACAGGCAAGAAGAATGTCAAATGCCTTGCAACTGGATGTCTTTCCGATAAGACAATCCTACAGATCTATAAACTTGTGGGGGGGTTATGTTACATAAATTAACATGTGTTTTCTGTTTTCAAAGGGCATAAGCCTACGATCTCATTACCTGAGTGATTATCTGTATGTATAGGCCTCACTTAATCCTGTCTGCATTGCTGCCTCCTGAGACTCTATGGTTTGGCTGAACTAAGTGGCTGGGTTGGTGAAGAATGGGGTAGTCTGTGGGCTTCACTTTAAAACTGGTTTCTCTTTTCTATCCTAA
This sequence comes from Furipterus horrens, assembly GCF_987537825.1. Taxonomy (NCBI): domain Eukaryota; kingdom Metazoa; phylum Chordata; class Mammalia; order Chiroptera; family Furipteridae; genus Furipterus; species Furipterus horrens. Next base: position 36,991,744 of record NW_028327183.1, read on the forward strand.
TGGCTTGGACAGAAAGAGCCCAGAGGCCTGAGAGGGGGGATACCTAAAATATTTCCCTCAGTCCAAACTAAGTATAATGGGCAAAAGGGTTTTGGACAGGTGAGATGTACCTGGCATACCTTCCTCCAAAGAAACCCTTCTTTTCCCTAATGTGGGACATTGAAAAATTAATACCTGTCTTTTGTCATCTAGTGGTTACGGATTGAATGATGTCCTTTAACCCTGTTGCCCCCAGAATACAACAAGGATGCCAGCCTGTTAAACCAAGCATGCTGTTGTCCAGAGACAGCCAACCAACCTGGAGTCTGCACGATCCTTCCCCTTGTGGGAAGGCCACCCTCCCCTTCACACCCCCACTCTTATTAGGGATTTCTTGACCCAAGGGTAGGTAGGACGACGACCATGTCCATCTTGAAGCAGCTAGAGGAGCTCGAGACCTTCGTCCATTGTCCTTTATAAGATTGTAAAGGGTCTCAAGTCTGAGAGGGAGGGATTGTTTTTTTTTATTGTTAAAATATTTAACTAATTAATTAATTATTTTTTAAAAAAAGAAGAATATATGAAAGGGTGAGCCATGGGCATGGACTTGGGGAGGGGACTGTCGGGGAAGGGGGGTGCTGGGCGGAGGGGAGCAAAGGGGAAAAAATTGGAACTATTGTAACAATATAATCAATAAAATATACTTAAAAAAAAAAGATAAATTCATCAAAATTAAAAACCTCTCACCAAAAGACATCCTTAGGTAAAACAATGAGGCAAGGCCCAGACGAAGAGAAAATAGTCACAAAACAGATATCTGAAAAAAAAAACAAAAAACAAAAAACAACAAAACCCCACAAACCTCTACAAATCAATAATTTTTAAAAATTCAGTTTAAAATATTCAAAATATTTGGACATTTTATAAAAGATATTCGGAAAAACCAATGATCTTATGAAATAATACTTAACATCATTAATTGTTGAGAAATGCAAATTAAAACCAAGATATTATATCTATCAACAATTGAATCTAAAAAACAAAATGAATGAAGAAGCGGAGCAGAAACAGACTCATAGGTACAGAGAATATTTCAGTAAGATTTCATAGTTTAAATTAACCTAATTTCATCCTTCACGGGAAGAACATATGACAAAAGCATCCTTTCTTAACATGATTGTCTGAAAAAAGGTTGTTTTGTTAATTAAATTTTACAGGCCATAGAAAACATCTTGTGATACACCAGGATCAGCTGTTGCCAGGGGACAATCATGGGACAACTGACCTCATCCTCATTCCCAAGTCTTACATCCACTTCAGGGCCCCTATATAAGCCATCCACAAAATAAAGTCCATATGTTTTCTCAATACTGTCTCAATAAGGTTAAGGTGGTGACTGTCTAATTTCTCAACTTAAAGGTGATTTTTTTTTTTTTTGAAAAGAGAAGTGAAATTTTATTTTTTCATAATAACAAAAGTAATACCTCATTTTTTTTCAGATTTAATGTGTTTTATTGATTAAAATATTACATTTGTGCCAATTTCCCTTCCCTCTGCTCCCCTCCACCCGGTGGCCCCCCTCCCTCCAGTTGTCCCCCCCTTTTAGATTATGTCCATTAGTTGTGCATACAGTTCCTCCCAACCTCTCTCCGTCTATTCCATTCCCTCCTACCTTGATCCCCAATTCCTATATCATCTCCCTCCCTTTCCCCATTCCCCCTCCCTGTTGACCTCCCCCCAATATGCTTCCCGTACCCACAGTTCCTTTTGCACTCTCGTTGCCTATTTAGTTTGCCTTTGTTTCATCTCCCTAGCTTCTGTTTTTTTTTTAAACCAGTCCCTTTAACATCTCATATAACAGTGGTTTGGATCTAATGAACTCTTTCAGTTTTATTTTGTCCTGGAAACACTTTCTCTGTCCTTCTATTCTGAATGACAATTTCGCTGGGTAGAGTATTCGTGGTTGTAGGTTTTGGATTTTCATTACTTTGAATATTTCTTGCCAGTCTCTTCTTGCCTGTAGGGTTTCCCTTGAGAAGTCAGCTGATAGTCTAATTGGGACCCCTTTGTACATAATTCTTTTCTTCTCTCTTGCTGCTTTTAAGATTCTCTCTTTATCTTTAATTTTTGACATTTTGATTATAATGTGTCTTGGAGTGGTTCTCCCTGGGTCCAGTCTCTTGGGAACTCTCCTTGCTTCCTGGACCTGCAAGTCTATTCCCTTCCCCAAGTCTGGGAAGTTCTCCTTTATTATATTTTCACTCAATTTTTCAAGTTCTAGTTCATCTTCCTCATTCTCTGGCAAACCAATGATTCTTATGTTGGGCCTTTTATAGCTGTCCCAGAGGTTTCTGATCCTTTCATTGTTGCTTCCCATTTCCTCTCGCTGCATTGGTTGACTGCTTGTTCCTTCTCCATATTCCAGTTTGTTGAAATGAACTCTGGATTTTATTTCCTTTCCTTCTGTCTCGTATGCGGTTTTGTTCCTTTCGTTATGAAAGTTTTTCGCTTCTTTCATATCTTTTTCCTGCTCTTTTGTGAATTCTGTAAGCCATCTGTTAACAATGGCCCAGAACTGAACCTCTGACAGGTTTCTTATCTGTTCATCTGTCAGGTTCTCTATCTGCTGTCTGGTGAGTTGTGTCACCGGTATTTCTATAGTTGTCTGCCTCATTTTGACAGATGCGTTTTGTTTTCTTGGGCTGGCTGTCGGGGGCAGTGCCTGTGTACGCGTCACAAATCAGCGACCGGCCTGCGCCTGCCTGTCCGCGACCTATTTCGCAGCCCTGTGGTGCTTTCTTTGGGGGCGGGGGTCCAAGATGGATTCACACAGTTATTCAGCTAGGAGACCGGGGTCCGTCCTCCCGCCCCCCTGGGCCTCACTGTTCAAGGCGATGCGGCGGCCGCTCTCCCCAGCGCCGGAGTCGCGCACCGGCAGGGGCTTGGCCGCAGCCGGGATTCCTCGCCGGGGTCGTGCACCGCCAGGGGCTTGACGGATCCGGGATTCCTCGCCGCCCGCCGTTGTCCAGGTGCAACCGCAAACAGCACTGCCCTCTTTAACTCTTACCTGCCCAAATGGCACCGCTGGTTTATAACTTCATATGTTGGACTTCCGTGTAGTTTTATTTTCTGGAATTTCTAGTTATCCTTTGTTTTGAAGTAGTTGTATTCCTCTCTAGTTGTAGAGGGAGACCTAGCGTGTCCGTCTAAGCCTCCATCTTGGCCGGAAGTCTAAAGGTGATTTTTAAAAATTTTTAGAATTAAAATTTAATCTGTGGAGTGATTCATTCTAAACTCCCCTTGAAAATATATACATATTTGTATATTTTTGTTTGATTCAAAGGAAAAAGCCATGATTGAATTGTCACATAAATATGTTATAATTTGTTGCTACATATCAAAATCTCTAGGAGGCTGCCAAAATCATCTTAGTGGAAAATGCTCTGTAATAAATACAGAAAATCAAGATTTAGGGCCAGAACTTTGTTTTGATTAACAGGAACCATCCAACAATTGATATCCTGTCCCAAATGATTACACTATAATCCTAGTTTTGATACAGTGTCACATAATAGAAACTTGATAAAATCCAAATTCAAACCTAAGAAACTAGAAAATGAAAAAAAGAAAACAACCATAAATCCAACAAAAGGAAAGTTTATTCAGTTAAAATTAAAAATTAGTGGAGGAGGAAAGTCTTGACTTACAGTCAAGATGGAGGTGTAGGTAAACACACTTGGCCTCCTTGCACAACTACAGAAAAAATTAGTTAGACCCCAAAACAAAAAACAACCAGAACCGTCAGAAAATTGCACTATATGGAAGTCCAACAACCAAGGATTCAAAGAAGCCACTTTCATCCAGATGGGTAGGAGGGGTAGACACACAAAGGTAGGCAGAGAGGTGCAGATCAACAGTGTGGCACGGAGAAGCAGTAGAACAGGTGGTCCCACATTCATGTGAGGTGGATAAAAATCAGGAGGGATACCTAGGGAGTGAAGGATCCCAGCCCCAGGCCAGACCATACAGCCCAGGTTTCCAGTACCAGAAGATAAATCCCCATAACTCCTGGTTGTAAAAACCAATGGGGGTTGGGCAGCAGAAAAAACTAACAGACTTTTAGGAGACAGCTTAAAGTGCCCACATGGATTTAGAACTTATACAGACCCAGTCCCTAAAGTTCAGAAGCAGGGCAATAGCTGGAATGGTACCAGTCACATACACAGAGTAAGTGAAGTAACTAGAAATGGGACGAGTGCTGGGAAAACCTTCAGAATCCAGGCAGCAGTATTGTGCTTTCTCTGAGTTCTCCCTGCACACAGGGCCACAAAGCACTGAAGTGGTTTGCTCCACCCTGGCAATTACCTAAGGCTCCACTCCACACAATTTACAGGTGCCTTTTCTAGAACAGGCCATACTGCTAAGACAGGGAGTCAAAGCAGCCCTACCTAATACACAGACACAAACACAGGGAGGCTGCCAAATTGAGGATACAAAGAAATATGGACCAAATGAAATAAAAGAGCAAAATCCAGAAAAAGAAGTAAATGAAACAGAGATAACCAACTTATCAGATTCAGAGTTCCAAACACTGGTTATCAGGATGCTCAAAGAACTCATTGAATACAGCAACAGCATAAAAAAGACCCAGGAAGAAATGAAGGTTACATTAAGTGACATAAAAAAAAATCTACAGGGAACCACAAATGAAGGGGGTGAAGACTATATTCAAATCAACAATTGGGAACATAATGAAGAAATAAGCATTCAACCGGAACAGCAAAAAGAAAAAAGAATTTAAAAAAATGAAGATAGTATAATGAGCCTATGGGACATCTCTAAACATACCAACATCCAAATCATAGGAATGCCAGAAGATGAAGAGCAAGAAACTGAAAACTTATTTGGAAAAATGATGAAAGAAAACTTCCATAATCTGGCAAAGGAAATAGATATACAAGTCCAGGAAGCACAGAGAGTCCAAACAGAGAGTTGGACCCAAAGAGGACCACACTGAGACACATTATGATTAAAATGGCAAATGCTAAAGACAAAGAATATTAAAAGCAGCAAGAGAAAAGCAGATAGTTACCTACAAAAGAGTTCCTGTAAGACTGTTAGCTGATTTCTCAAAACAAATAAACAAAAAAAACAAAACAAACAAACAAAAGACTTTTCAGGCAAGAAGGGAATGGCAAGAAGTATTCAAAGGGATGAAAAGCAAGGACCTATAACCAAGATTATTCTATCCAGCAAAACTATAATTTAGAATGGAAGAGCATATAAAATGCTTCCCAAACAAGATAAAACTAAAGGAGTTCCTCACCAAGCCATTATTACATGAAGTGTTAAAGGGACTTATTTATAAAAAAGATTAAAAATATGAACATTAAAATGGCAACAAATTCACAACTATCAGCAACTGAATCTAAAAAACAAACTAAGCAAACAGCCAAACAGGAACAGAACCGTAGATATGGAGATCATTTTGAGGGTTATTAGCTGGGAGCAGGAAGGGGAGAATGGGGGAAAAGGTGCAGGGACTAAGAAGCATAATTGGTAGGTATAAAATAGGGGGATGTTAAGAATAGTATAGGAAATGGAGAAGCCAAAGAACTTATATGCACAACCCATGGAATGTAGGGGGGCGGATTGCTGGAGGGAATGGGGGTATTGGGCAGAGTGGGTCAAGATGGAAAATTTGGGTCAACTGTAGTAGCATAATCAAAAATATATATATTTAAAAATAGTGGAGGAAGAAATAAAACATATCCAATGTTTTTCTGTGGAAAAAACACCAATTTAAATTAGACATAAATTTCATCAATGTAAAGATGCTAAACACACCAGTATTAAGGTGGCACACATATATTTATGAAGAATTTCAAAATAACATGATAATCGTACATATAGAAAATTTTTTCAAAATTGACTCAAGATGAGGAAGAAATCTGCATAGTCTAATAAACAGCAGAAAAATGAAAATTTTATCCAAGATCTCCCTTTTAAAGACAATATTTAGCCCTGGCTGGTGTGGCTTAGTTGGTTTGAGCATAGTACCATAGGTGGAAAGGTCATGAGTTTGACCCATTGTCAGAGAACATAACTGGGTTGGGGGTTCAATCCCTGATCGAGGCACATAGAAGAGGGCAACCTATCTCTCTCTCCTCCTTTCCTTCTCCCCCTCTCCCTCTCTCCCTCTCTCTCTCTCTATAAAAGCAATGAAAAAATTACCTCAGGTAAGAAAAAAAAACCATAATATTTAAATAAAGTCATCAGGTAAAAAATGTAGAGATAACCTCTAAAATTTTTTTTATAATTTCATTATAGAAGGTTAACAGTCTAAGACAATAATGGATGAGGATAGCTTCTTAAAAAATCTAGATGAGTTTAACTTATGAATATGAATATAAATATACTTAGGATAATAACAAAACTAAAACAAGTGTGGAGGTAATCATGATGTGAGAGCCAAGTTTGTTTATCACTCATCATTTTATTTTATATTATTAATTTTTGCATTTTCTTTTTTTTTGACGTTGTTCTTGCCTGTAAGTTAAGTACCTTTGATGATGTCACAGACCTAGTTTAACTTTCAAATAAAAACAAACTTTAAATGAAAATAAAGTTTAAAGAGTTAGCTGCACTAGTCTATAGTCTACCACTGAGCATTGTGATTTTCCTTGAATTATGATTTTTCTCCTTAAGATTACTCTCGTCATCAAAGGGACTGCATTAAGTCCAGTTTTAACTTATCCTCTTTGTTTGCATAAACACAACAGGAGCAGAAAATGATCACTTATGATCTTTAAGTCAGCTTTGCTGGAACTTACACCAGGAACCTTTAGGGTGACCTTCAGTTTGCCCTTCAGGGCACAAAAACTGAGCCACATACCTACCATTTAGCTTTGCCTGCAACACCTGTCTTTTCCAAGTCCCTCAGCTTTTCCATTGTGCCTTAAAATTCCTTCTAACCATCTTTCAGGAAAGCAACTTTTGTTCCTTCCCTGGAAAGGTTGTCATGAACGGCACAACCAACCAAGGTACCAGGCCTTTTTTCTTGTGCGCTTTTACTACCTTTGAAAGTCAACCCCAGTTCTTCAGGGCTTTTTGGTAAAAATTAGAGCCCAGGCATGCCTCCTTTAGGCATGACATTCCCATCAAAGTCTTGGTTAACAAAACCTCTATTAACAACTGGTCTTATTAGTTTTATGCAAAGAACCTTATGTCATTACTTACCTCTTCTGAATGCCAAATTCTGGAGGGATCAGGTAGGGAGAAAAATGTAGAGTGTGAAAGAAAATTCTTGTCCCAATATTCACTAAAATTGCATTTCCATACTTTACATTTTCTTTTGTTCACTTTCCTACATGTGAAAAAAACTTTGGGGGGGGGGAGGAGGGGTAATTTGTTGGCTTATTTATTTATTTATTTTGCTTTCATTTTTTTTCACCAAAAATTTTTGTTTTTCTATTACAGTTGTCTCACTTTTTTCCCCACCCTGCCCACCCCTTCTTCCACAGTCAATCTCCACCCCATTGTCCATGTCCATGGGTCATTTATACATGTTCTTTGAATAGACACTTTCCCTTCTTACCCCATACTCTCCCTTCCCCCATCACTGTTAGTTCGTTCCTTGTTTACATGCCTCTGATTCAGTTTTTCTCATTTGTGTCATTCATTAGTTTCCTGTATTTGGTGATATCATACGGTATTTGTCTTTAATTGCCTGGCTTATTTCGCTAAGCTTAATTCTCTCTAGTTCCATCCATGTTGTCGGAAATGGTAGGCGTTCCTTCTTCCTTTCTGCTACATAGTTCTCCATTGTGTAGATGTACCACAATTTTTTGATCCACTCATCTACAGGTGAGTATTTAGGCTGTTTCCAGCACTTGGTTATTGTAAATAGTGCTGCTATAAACATAGGGGTGCATAAGTTCTTTTGTTATTATTGATATGTACTTACGCATTGTCATTTTCCCCTTTTGTACTTGTGTTCTTCTCTGTCTCTCTTTGATTTTCGTCTTTTTAAAGCAAATTCTTTAGCATCTCTTGCAATGCTGGTTTGATGGAAATGTATTCTTTTAGCCTTCTTTTGTCTGGGAAACTCCTTATTTCACCTTCCATTTTGAATGAGAGCCTTGCTGGGTAGAGTAGTCTTGGCTGTAGGTCTTTGTTTTTCATTGCTTGGAATATTTTTTGCCATTCTCTTTTGGCTTGTAGTGTTTCTGTTGAGAAATAAGCTGACGGACTTATTGGAGCTCCCATGTATGTTATTAGATGTTTCTCCCTTGCTGCCTTTAAGATTTTCTCTTTGTCTTTGAATATTGCCATTTAAATTTGATGTGTCTTGGAGTGGGCCTCTTTTGGTTTATCTTGATTGGGACCTTCTGTGCTTCCTGGACTTGTGTGACATTTTCTCTCATCAAGTTAGGGAAGTTTCCTGTCATTATTTTTTCAAACAGGTTTTCTATTTCTTGCTCCTCCCTCTTCTCCTTCTGGTATCTCTATTATATGGATATTATTACATTTAATTTTACCCTGGCTGGTTTGGCTCAGTGGATTGAGCGTCGGCCTGCGAGCTAAGTGTCGCTGTTTCGATCTTCCAGTCAGGGCGCATCAGAGAAGGAAAACTCTGACTCCAAAAAACCTCCGCTGCCTTGTGGCATACCTCTTCAGGGGAAAGGCTAAGGGAGTAAACCCCGACAGAAAATCCGGAGCCGGAGTCCCTAAGGCGGTTTGACGTTGTAGTCAACACCGGCAACTCCTGCAGCGCACCTGAAACCAAGCTGTATTGACTCCGTCTTTCCCTTGGACCCTTCAGCTGCGAAGAGAGGGGGGGTCTGCTGCATGGGCAACAGCAGACCCTCCATATCACCCTGCCCAGGCTCTGTAGCTTCAGCTTCACTGGAGAGGACACTCCAGCGTCATGGCAAGATGTCGATTCAACACGGGAGGAGACAGATACTGTGTCACTCCCGAGTCGGACTGCACAGCCATTCTCGGCGGTGCAGATAGACTCTTAAGAAGCTACACCATCGTCTCTCGAGACGGACGGCTGCCGCCGACGACGAATTTTGTCCTGCATCTCCCTTATGCCCTCTTTGTCCTTTTTGAGCTTTTCTTCATTTTTTTTTCTCTGTTTGAGAATTTTTTCTCTACTTTGTCCTCCAGCTTAGTGATTTGGCCCTCTGTTTCATTTAACCTGCCTTTCACTAATTCTACTGTGTTCTTAATTTCAGATATTGTGTTTTTCATTTCTGCCTGGGTCTTTGATATTTTATATGTCCTTTTTCATGTTCATGTAATTTGTAGTAAGTTCTTTGTAGCTTCCCTGGAGTTCTTTGTAGTTCTCTCTGAGCTTCGTGAGCATCCTTATCACCATTATTTTGAGCCCTATATCTGATAATTTGCTTGCCTCAATTTTGTTTAGCCATCTTTCTGGGGGCTCCTCCTTTCCTCTTTATTGAGGGTTCTTTCTTTATCTCTTCACTTTAGGTAACTCTTTGTTTCTGCATATGAAATTGGTCTGCATATTAAATTTGCCCTCCTGTCTTCATGATGTGACCCTCTGTGTAAGGAGATATGTGGGATTCAGTGGTGCAGTGTCTTTTATCTTCTGATCTGCAAGCTCTAACATTGACCATTATTCAGTTTATGTGGGCCCTCTTGTTGTGTTTGGTCTTTGCTTATTTGGGGACTCATTTGTTGGTGAGTTCTCCTGTCCAACTGGCTGACTGGAAGTCATTACCCCCACCAAGTTTTGTACACTGTCATACAGGTGCTGGTTAACAAATCAACATTACCAGAAAATACAACCCACACCAGCAGAAATATTCCCCTATCACATCAGCAGTATCAACAGCTAATGAACAAAGGAATGTTGAGTAATGTTATTTGAGTTAAAAGCATATGCTTTTTGAACTTCTCTCAAGGAGACAAAATACACTGGTTTCTTGATATCAGAAAGCAGTGCTGCAGAGAGGATTCAGGGCTCCACACAGGCTCATCTCAGCTCACACACAGAGCTGTGGGTGACACCAAGCAGGAGAGAGCTGACCGTCTTACACAGGTGGAGATTAAAAATTGTAAGATAGGAAAAATTGAATATGAGATCACGAAAGGAGAGAAAAATGATTTTGAGTGGAAAGAGGGAAGAGAAATATTATGAGTAGGGATTAGAAATGAGGAAAAGAAAGGGAGATAATAAAATTTAAAATGTAAGTAAAACAGGGAAGGGTGATGGAAAAATGGAGTAAAAAAAAAAAGGAAGAGTATATTATGAGGTTTGAAATAAAATTACAAAGGCAGTTAACCAAAGGGAACACAATTGCAGAAAAACCACAGCACGGTCAATAACAATGACAGCTAAGCCAAGATTAATAAAGGTGGAAAGGGAATATTATACAAAAGAGAAAAGAGAATGTGAGATGTGTACAGTAAATAAAAATGCTTCTGAGAGGCTAAGTGGAGAAAAACTAATAAAGGTAAGGAATAGAATCCAGGCTAAGAAAGGAAAAAATAAAAATAAAATTCCGAGCTCAAATGAACAAGGGCAGGGGGAAGGCAAAGTGGAGTAAGACAGGGGGAGAATAAGCTATGATATTTGAAGTAAAAAAAAATAGTGAGTAGGGAGAAGGGATGGGCTGGGAGGGGGGAGCAATGGGGGAAAAATGGGACAACTGTAATTGAAAAACCAAAAAATAAAATTAAAAAAAAAGTGAGTAAATAGGAATACCACTGAAAAATAACAGCAATAGTCATAATATCCATTCCCAACAAGTCACAATTTATAAAAGTGGAAGTAAAGGAAATAAGAATATTATAAGTGGGGGAAAAAGAATGTGAAATGACTGAAGGAAGGATTTTTTAAGAGGATAGAGGGAAGAGAAATAGAGTAAGGAATAGGAACAAAGCATAGCATGGAAGAAAATAAAACTTACAACAATAATAAAGGGCAGGAAGAAGGCAAAATGGAGTAAGACAAGGGAAGAGTGCAATGTGAGATTTGAAATGACAATAAAAATAATACAAAATGTGAATAGAGGAGAGGGAAGATGGTGGAGGAGTGAGGGGAGGCGGAACTCTCAGGCTCCTGAGACCCATCTGTAGTTTGGACCAATTGCAGACAGAGCATCTCAGTTAGCAGCTGGACACTGGCAGGAGTCGAGCCTTGGCACTGCTAGATTAGAGAAAAACCATCTGGGAACAACCTGTTTAGTGAGGACAGTGGAAGAAAAAGGGATGAAATGGGATTCCTGACTGGGGTGGCTGCCTGAGCTGTGGCTGAAAGGACACAAAGGCTTTTTGGCGACCACAGGCTTCCCCAGAGGGGAGTCAGGAGGAAAGCGGATCTCTGCCCGCTGGCAGAGATGGGACTCGACCAGGCGGCATTGGCGCTGGAAGACGGGAGACAGCGTGCTGCTGAGCAAGTGAAATTGTAATTTTTCCTTTGTATTTTTCTCTTGTGAACTGCGGAGAGGGGGGGAAGTTTGGGGGTGATAGGACATTCTTGAGGAGCGCAGGCGCAGAAGTGCGCTCGCCCACTCCCCAACCCTCCCCTCGGGTCTCGCAGGTGCGCATAGGGAAGTGCCCTCATTCACTGGCCCAGGTGCGCAGGGCCACGAGTCCAGGTGCCCCTCAGACACACCCCAACAGACATAAGATCAGTGCCCCAACGGGTGCAGGGAGGGCCCACCGAATACGCAGAAGACTGTGCGCAGTCGCCCCTGGGCAGCTCCAGTGGGCGCCAGGCCCGAGTGCCAGGCCAGAGCGCAAAGCATTTGCTCAGGCTCTGCTCATGCCCGCCCAGGCGGGTGCAGGAATGGTGGGTGGCTACGGCGCCGGAACAGCAAGCAGCAGCGACTCACAGGCACTCACTTCTACTGAGCACAAGTGTTCGGGGCCCCACCCTAAGAGGCGAGAGACCAACTCCTGCAACACTGCATGGCAGGCCTGAGGCTAGCTCCCCGGCTGCCTTGGGCTAGTAATGGCAAGCGAGCACAAAAACACCTCACCGACATCAATAGGCACCAATCGCTCACTTCCACTTTGCACAAGTGTCTGGGGCCCAGCACTGGCAGGCGAGAGACCAACTCCGGGAGCACAGTGCAGCAGGCCTGAGGCTAGCTCCCTGGCCACCTTGGGAAACTCCCAGAGCACTGCGCAGCAGGCCTGAGGCGGGCTCTCGGGCCACCTTTACTGGCTCACATTCGTGCCTGCAAGGACACCTTGGCTAGCTCCAACAGACGCCGAAGGAACGCACAGTGTTGGGGGCCCACTGCTGCAAGGAACAGGAACCTCTGACCCACCCACCTCATTAGACCAGCTGTGGATACAGAAAAACAAGACAACACACAAAGGCTGAACTGACATCTCCACAAAAGAATTCAAGATAAAGTGGAAAGAGTGACGCTCAATCAACTAGCCAGAAGGAAGATCCTAACAAAAAGCATCTGAAATATAACCAGACAGCATAAACAAATGACATAAAAGGTACCCCAAGAACATCAGGCTCAGGAGATCAAAGAGACTGCACCACTGAAACCCCCAGATCTACCATAAAGAATCTCATACCACAAAGGTGGGAAGTCAAAGCAGACAAATCCAAATAACAAACACAAACAAGAAGAATCCAACATGGTAAGACGCAGAAACAACCTCTCAATGAAAAGAAAAGAGGAATCCCCAGAAAGAGAGGTAAATGGAATAGACATAGCCCAAATGTCAGACATGGAATTCAAAACAATGGTGGTGAAGAAGCTCAACATACTCGACAACCTTAAAAACAACTATGACAGCCTCCAAGGAAGTTACCAACAGCTCCAAGAAGATTACAGGGAACTTGCAGAGAACTACACCAGCATAAAAAAAGACATAGAAACTATCAACAAGAACCAGGAAGAAATGAAGAGAGCAATCTCTGAACTGAAAAACACAGTAGAATCAGTCAAAAGCAGACTAAACGAAGCAGAGGATCGTATTAGTGAGTTAGAAGATAATGTAGGAAAAAATTCTCAGATGATACAGCAAAATGAAAAAAAGATTTAAAAAGTATGAAGAAGAGGTAAGGGAGTTACAGGATAGCATAAGGAAGAACAATATAAGAGTAATCAGAATTAAAGAGTGATCAGAAGAACAAGGAATAGATAAACTGATAGGAGAAATAGTGACAGAAAATTTCCCCAACCTGATGAGAGAAAAAGTTATGCAAGTCCAGGAAGCACAGAGAGTTCGAATAAAGAGGAAACCCCAAAAACCCACTCCAAGGCACATCATAGTTAAAATGGCAACATTCCAAGACAAAGAGAGAATCCTAAAAGCAGCAAGAGAAAAATAGCAAATAACTTACAAGGGAGCTCCAATAAGACTATCAGCAGATTTCTCAACAGCAACACTACAAGCCAGAAGGGAATGGTCAAAAATATTTCAAGCAATAAAAAACAGAGGCCTACAACCAAGAATACTCTACCCAGCAAGGCTCTCATTCAAAATAGAAGGTGAAATAAGGAGTTTCTCAGACAAAGGAAGACTAAAAGAATACATCTCCACCAAACCAGCATTGCAAGAGATGCTAAAGGGAATGTTCTAAGAAAAAGGAAGAGAAAAAACAAAAAAAGAGTAGAGGAACAGAGGTACAAAAGGAAATGAATAAATACATGTCAATAATAACCTTAAATGTAAATTGATTAAATGCAATTAAAAGACATAGGGTAACCAAATGGATAAGAAAACAGGACCCACATATTTGCTGTCTACAAGAAACACACCTCAAAACAAAAGATTTACACAGACTGAAAGTAAAGGGATATAAAAAAATATTCCAAGCAAACGGACCTGAAAAAAAAAGCTGGCGTGGCAGTCCTCATAGCAGACAAAACGGATTTCAAAGCAAGGGCAATAAAAAGAGACAAAGAAGGACATTTCATAATACTTAAAGGAACAATCCATCAAGAAGATATAACACTGATAAACATATATGCACCCAACATAGGAGCACCCAAACACATAAAGAAAATACTAGAAGACCACAAGAAGGATATTAACAATACACTCATAGTAGGGGACTTGAACACTCCATTATCAGCAATAGACAGATCATCCAAGCAAAGAAACACCAAGGATATACAGGCATTGAACAACACACTAAACCACATGAACTTAACTGATATATATAGAACTTTTCACCCCAAAGAAGCAAAATATACATTTTTTTCAAAGGCACATGGGACATTTTCAAAGATAGACCACATGATAGGACACAAAACAAGCCTCAACAAAATCAAGAAAATTGAAATCATATCAAGCATCTTTTCAGACCACAATGCCTTAAAACTAAAAATCAATCTCAGAGAAAAAAATCAAAGACACCCAAACTCATGGAGAATGAATAACATGCTATTAAATAATGAATGGGTTAACAATGACATCAAAGAAGAAATCAAGAAATTTCTGGAAACTAATGATAATGAACACACAACAGCCCAAAACCTATGGGACACAGCAAAAGCAGTCCTAAGAGGGAAGTTCATAGCAATACAGGCATATCTGAAAAGGATAGAAGAAGCTCAAATAAAAAATCTAACCCTAAAGCTACAAGAACTAGAACAACAACAACAAACAAAGCCTAGGGTAAGAAGAAGAAAGGAAACCATCAAGATCAAAGCAGAATTAAACGACATAGAGACCAAACAAACAATCCAAAAAATCAATAAAACTAGGAGCTGGTTTTTTGAAAAAATAAACAAAATCAACAAGTCTCTAGCCAGGCTCATCAAGAAAAAGAGAGAGAAGACCCCAAAAACAAAATCAGAAATGAAAGAGAGGAAATCACGACTGATTCCTCAGAAATACAAACAATTGTAAGAATGTACTACAAACAACTGTATGGCAAGAAATTTGACAACCTAGAAGAAATGGACAAATTTCTAGAAACATATAAGCTTCCAAAAATGAATCAAGAAGAAGTAGAAGGTCTTAACAGACCAATAACAAAGAAGGAAATTGAAACAGTAATCAAAAATCCCCCTGCACACAAAAGCCCTACACCAGATGGCTTCACAGGCGAATTTTACAAAACATTTAGGGAAGAACTAACTCCTACCCTCCTCAAACTATTACAAAAAATCCAAGAAGAGGGAAAAATCCCAAACTCTTTCTATGAAGCCAGTATTACCCTAATTCCAAAACTAGGTCAAGACACAACAAAGAAAGAAAACTACAGGCCAATATCACTGATGAACATAGATGCTAAAATCCTCAATAAAATTTTGGCAAACAGGATCCAGCAATACATCAAAAAGATCATATACCATGATCAAATTGGATTCGTCCCTGGGACGCAAGGATGGTTTCATATTTGCAAATCAATAAACATAATACATCACCTAAACAAAATGAAAGACAAAAATCACATGATCATATCTATAGATGCAGAAAAAGCATTTGATAAAGTACAACACCCATTTATGTTGAAAACACTCAGCAAAATGGGAATAGAGGGAGCATACCTTAACATAATTAAGGCTATATATGAGTAGCCTGAAGCCAACATCATACTCAATGGACAAAAACTGAAAGCATTCCCCCTGAAATCAGGAACTAGACAACGCTGTCCACTCTCTCCACTTCTATTCAACATAGTGTTGGAAGTCCTAGCCACAGCAATCAGACAAGACAAAGAAATAAAAGGCATCCAAACTGGGAAAGAAAAAGTAAAACTATCACTATTTGCAGATGACATAATAGTATACCCAGAAAACCCTATAAACTCCACTAAAAGATTACTCGATATAATAAGTGAATTTGGCAAAATAGCAGGGTACAAAATAAATATACAGAAATCTAAGGCATTTCTGTACACCAACAATAAAATATCGGAGACAGAGGCAAAAAAGAAAATACCATTTACTATAGCAACAAGAAAAATAAAGTACCTAGGAATAAACTTAACCAAAGAGATAAAAGACCTGTACACTGAAAATTATGCAACAATGAAGAAAGAAATTAAGGAAGATACAAATAAATGGAAGCAAATACCATGTTCTTGGATGAGAAGAATCAACATCATCAAAATGGCCATACTACCCGAAGCAATTTACAGATTCAATGCAATCCCTATTAAAATACCAATGACATATTTCACAGACCTAGAACAACTCCTCCAAAAATTCATATGAAACCAAAAAAGACCTCGAATAGCAAAAGCAATCTTGAAACAGAAGAACACAGCAGGAGGAATCACGATACCAGACATCAAACAATACTACAAAACCACTGTGATCAAAACAATCTGGTATTGGCATAAGAACAGACATATAGATCAGTGGAACAGAATAGAAAGCCCAGAAATAAACCCAGGCCTCTATGGTCAACTAATATTTGATAAAGGAGGAAGAAACATAAAATGGAGTGAGAAGAGCCTCTTTAACAAATGGTGCTGGGAGAACTGGACAGGGACGTGCAAAGAAATGAAACTAGACCACCAACTTACACCACACACAAGAATAAACTCAAGATAGATTAAAGACTTAAATGTAAGCCGTGACACCATAAAAGTCCTAGAGGAAAACATAGGCAGGAAACTTGCAGATATCCCACGTAACAATATCTTCACAGATACATCTCCTAAGGCAAGAGAAATAAAGGAAAAAATAAACAAATGGGACTACATCAAACTAAAGAGTTTCTGCACAGCAAAAGAAAGCATCAGCAAGATGAAAAGGAAACCAACCATGTGGGAAAACATATTTGCCAATGATATCACAGACAGGGGACTGATCTCCAAAATATATAAAGAGCTTATATGACTCAACATCAAGAAAACAAACAACCCAATTAAAAAATGGGCAAAGGACCTAAAAAAACACTTCTCTGAAGAGGACATACAGAAGGTCCATAGGCACATGAAAAAATGTTCAACATCATTGGCCATCAGAGAGATGCAAATAAAAACCACAATGAGATACCACTTCACACCTGTCAGAATGGCCATCATCAACAAATCAACAAACAACAAATGCTGGCGAGGATGTGGAGAAATGGGAACCCTACTGCACTGTTGGTGGGAATGCAGACTAGTGCAGTGACTATGGAAAACAGTATGGAATTACCTCAAAAAACTAAAAATGGAACTGCCTTTTGAACTAGCGATTCCACTGCTAGGATTATACCCAAAAAATCCTAAAACCCTAATTCAAAGAAACTTATGCACCCCTATGTTCACAGCAGCCCTGTTTACAATAGCTAAACGCTGGAAACAGCCTAAGTGCCCATCTGTAGATGAGTGGATCAAAAAACAGTGGTACATTTACACAATGGAATACTACGTAGCAGAAAGAAAGAACTCCTGCAAATTGCAGCAACATGGATGGAACTAGAGAGAATTATGCTTAGTGAAATAAGCCAGGCAAAGAAAGCAAAATACCATACGATATCTCCTAATACAGGAAACTAAAGAGCAACACAAACAAACGAACTAAATAGGACAAAGAGTAGAATAGTAGTCAGTAGGGGGGAGGGGGGAGGGAGAGAAGGGGGATAAGTAAGAGAAGGGTCTAATCAAGGAACGTGTATAAATGACTCATGGACATGGACACTGGGGAGGGATATGATTGTGGGAGAAGGGATGGGCTGTGTGGGGGGAACAATGGGGGAAAAATGGGACAACTGTAATTGAAAAACCAAAATAGAAAAGAAAAAAAATAAAATAAAATACAAAATGTGAATAAAAAGAATAAAAAATAAGAGACAAAGAGTAGTGAATTAGCTGAAATACAATTGAAGCAAAAGAAGAAATATTAAGAGGCTATGTGAAAGGAAGACAAAAAAGAAAATAAAAGCAAATTCTGAAGAAGAGTATGGTAAAATTTGTCTCAGCTATTTGGAGTTCATCTTCTGACTTCTCCTTCTGGATCCACTTCTAGTTTTTTTATCAGCTTAAGGCCGTGGGTGGATCGTCCAACTTCTGGCTACACTGCCTGTATCACCTTCACCTGCCTCTAGACCGAGTTTCTGTTGCAATTGAGAGGGTGGGGCCCTTAGGTCTCCCTTGGGAGGCACTGTTCGGCCTTCCTGGAAAATTGTGAGTGTGTACCCCCTGCCCTGCACCACCTGTCTTGGTCTGTCCCAGCTTATTTCCAATAATGTATAGTTTCTGATTAAATAGCTGCTCATTTCATGGGGGTGGGGAGCAATCTGTGTAAGAGGGTCAGCTCTCTCCTGCTTGGTGTTGCCCACAGCTCTGTGTGTGAGCCAAGCTGAGGCTGGATGGGGCCCTGAATCTCCTTTGCTGCACTGCTTTTTGATCTCCCTGTCTCAGTGACTTCAGTGAAAGAGGGCCCGAGGAACCAGTGTATTTTGTCTCCCTGAGAGAAGTTCAAAAAGCATATACTTTTAACACAAAGAACATTAGTGAATCATATATATAATCACAATCATGTAACATAAACAAACTAAAAATGGATCACAGACTAACATGTAAATACATAAAACCATAAATGTTTAGGAAAAAAAACATACACACAAAGAAAAAATTTGGGATTTAGAGCCAGGCAAAAAGATCTTAGCGTTAACACCAAAATAATGACTCACAAAAGAGAAATTTCATAAATTGGACCTCATCAAATGAAAATCTTTTGCTCTGTGAAAGACCTTGTTAAGAGGATAAAAATACAGGTTATCTACCAGGGGAAAATTCTTGCAAGTCACACATCTGACTATGTACTAATATCTATAATGTATGAAGAACTCCCAAAAATTCAACAGTAAACCCCGCTAATGGACAAAATATGTAAACACATTTCACCAAGGTAACTATATGGATGGCCAATAAGCACACAAAACGTTACTGGTTCCAAGGAAGTTCAAAATCCAACAGAGCAAATTCCATTCATTTTCAGGGCCTGTGGCTTGAGACTTTGCTCTCTAGTTGCATCTTTGCTCCCAAGATCCATAGCTCCTCAGGCCTCTGCCTGTGTTCAGTGTCATACTTCCTTTTTCTTGAAGGGCAGCACATGTTTGCAGTTAATTATCTCTGTTAGCCTATTTCCTGTTTCTGTTCCTTTCAGTCCAAGCTAGTAGTGTTTCTACTGATCTAACATTCAAAAAGATTTGGTGGGTCCCATGTGTTTGTCACTATTAGGTTTGGTAAGAGCCTCAAAACCCCCCACCCAATAAGTTGATTAGCAGGAAGTAAAAACCACAAACAATGACTATTGAGGCGTCCAGTGGAAAAGTTCCTCAAATCTTGCAAAACACCAGTAGGGGGTAGAAAATTTTTTACTTCCTTATTCTATTCTTCTCCCCAGCAACATGCCCAATAAATCACCCAGTGCCTTCTCCTCAGCAACATGCCCAACAAATCACCAAGTACCCCGTTATTCCTGCCACTGTTCCTGTTACCCCCAGGCCCAACCAATCACTAGGCGCCCCATTACCCTGTTCCAGCCATTTTCCCTACCCCTCCCTTTAAAAACTCGTCAGCCTGTATGCCAGTTGCTGTTCTCTCCTTTGAGACAGCCCGGCAGGTTCCTCTTAATAAACCTTGCATCTCAGCTTCCTTGGTTTTGGTCTCTATTTCTAGCATTTGGTGCCGAAACCTGGGATGGGGTGCCGGTTGCCTGGATGATCCCCTTCTCCCTTACCAAGCTTACAACCTGGGAAGCAGCGGACAGCAGCAGCTCGTTCTGGGCTTGCTCCCTGATTCTGCTTGGTGGGAATAAGGGTAGATTGGCCAGCGACCCGACCCTGTCCCGAACCTATCCCCTGCCGCACCTGGACTAGGGGATCTCCTCCATTTTCCCATCCTCAGGTAAGTCTACTCCCTCACCCTCAGCCCCTACTTCCCTCTTCCATCCCTCCTTCCCTTCTTGCTGGTTAGAGACTGACAGACCATTCCCGGACAACTTGATTTGCCTACTCTGCGAAAGTCCAGGTGCCTGGCCAAGTCCGTCCCTCATCCCAGGATTGATACGGTCGGTGACGACTGTCCCTATTTCTCCCTTTGCCTACGCAGTCTCAGTGTTGGATCTCGGGGACCCCTGACTCCTCACTGAGACTTCTGTACAATTGGTTCCTCTCAGTCCCTGCCTTCTGAGGCTACCCCGTTAGGGTGCCTTCTAAAAAATCTCCATAAGCTAGGATTGTCAGACCTAAAGCCCAAAAAACTCATTTTCTACTGTAATGTGGCCTGGCCACAATAAAAACTAGACAACGACTCACAATGGCCAGAGAATGGCACACTTGACTTTAATATCCTTCAGGACTTAAATAATTTTTGCCATTGGACAGGGAAGGCCTCAGAGATTCCCTATGTCCAGGCCTTCTATCTCCGCTCCTGCCCTTCTCTCTGTACCTCTTGTTCAACCTACCAAATCCTCCTAACCAAATCTACCAAACCCTCTACTCCTACACCTTCAGCCACTCTAACCCCCATCCCCCTTTCTACTGACCTCTTCGACCCAACATATCATTCTGCTCCTCCCCAACCGGCGCCTCAGCCCTTACCTCCCCCCTACCTTCCGCCTCTGAGCTCGTCCAAAGCCCTGTCACGACCAACCAGTACCTCCCAGGACCCTCCTCTTTTGCCCCCCAGCTCAGACCACAACACAAGGATGGCCCCAATTCCACCCAATCCGGCCTCTACCCCCTTCGGGAAGTCGCTGGATTGAAGGGCATAGTCCAAGTAGCCATCCCCTTCTTGCTCTCAGATTTAGCCAAAATCGAGCGCCGGCTCGGCTCCTTTTCCTTTGACGCAGACACATTCATAAAGGAGTTCCACTACCTTACCCAATCCTATGACCTCACCTGGCATGATCTTCATAACAATCTCACTTCTTCCCTCTCACCTTCCAATAAAGACAGAGTCTAGAACACTGCCCAACAAATTGCAAATGAAGCTCATGCCCACAATAATTCCAACCCCCTAGGGGTGACCCCGGTGACTATCATAGATCCTAACTGGAACTACCAAATCGGACATCAGAATCAGGTGGCCCGAGATCTTATGATAGATTACCTACAAAAGGCCCTTAACAGATTAGCTAATAAGGCAGTCAATTATGATAAAATCAAGGAGGTAATTCAATGTCCCCAGGAAAACCCATTGGAATTCCTAGAACGTCTGTTTTAGGCCTTACAAAAATATTCCCACATGGACCCTATTACCCCAGCAGGAACTATACTCTTACATTCACATTTCATTTCCCAATCTGCCCCAGACACCCCCCCCAAAAAACTAAAGAAACTCAAAAATGGCCCCGAAACCCCCCAAAGAGAGCTTCTTAACCTCACCTTCAAGGTCTTTCACAATATGGAGGAACAGGAGAAGAAGGACCAGAAAAAACGGGACCAGGAGAATTACCTCATGTTAGCTAAAGCCATACAGGGGGCTCAACACCCAGGCTCGAAAATGAAGGGACCAAAGGGGCCCTCCTCAAAACCACCAGGACCATGTTTCAAATGTAAGCAGGAAGGCCACTGGGCAAAGCAATGTCCCAATCCTCGGCCTCTATACCGGTGGTGGACTTCCTTGGCCTGGCAGCTGAAGACTGAGGAGGTCCTGGGCCGCTAGCCCCAGTACTCATTTCCAATGATGAGCCTAGGGTAGACCTCCAAGTGGCAAGAAAGCAAATTTATTTCCTGGTAGATACTGGGGCCACCTTCTCCACCCTCCTAGAGTTCTCTGGGCCACTAGTCCCATCCAACACAACCATTATAGGAGTCTTGGGCATCGGGACTACTACCTTCACTACCCCTCCAGTCACCTGTGTATTACACAACATACCATTCATTCACCAATTTCTCAAAACACCTCAGTGCCCAACCCCGTTACTAGGAAGAGACATATTGGTCAAGTTTGGGACAACTCTCCATATCTTCCCCCTTACCCCGCCCAGCTATCCCAACATTCTCCTTTTGCTGGCCAACGATCCAGACTCCACTCTCCATATCCACACTTACCCCATTTCCCCTGCCATCGTACACCCCTCAGTTTGGGACATCGACCATCCCTCTATAGCCACCCACCACATCCCAGTCACTATCTCTCTCAAAGACCCCTCCTTCTTTCCATTCATACCTCAATATCCCATTTCCCTCTCCTGCTTCTGGGGACTCAAACCTCTTATTCACAAATTCCTTCAGGTGGGCATCCTCATAGCCACCCACTCCCCTTACGATGCCCCCATCCTCCGTGTTGTCAAGCCCAACAGCACCTACCATCTAGTACAAGACCTAAGGGCTATTAACTCGGCTGTTCTCCCTATTACCCAAGTAGTCCCAAACTGCTACACTATCCTCTCTAACATTCTGGCCACTACCATTCACTTTACTGTCCTCGACCTCAAGGATGCCTTCTTCACCATTCCCTTAAATCCTTCCTGCTGAGACCTGTTTGCCTTTACCTGGACTGATTCTGACTCTATGCATTCCCGCCAACTCACGTGGACAGTCCTTCCCCAAGGATTCAGGGATAGTCCCCATTTCTTTGGACAGGCTCTGGCCTCTGACTTACAATCTCTCACCCTATCAGGCAGTGTCATCTTACAGTATGTAGATGATCTCCTCCTCTCTAGCCCTTCTCTAGAAACCTCCCAGAATGACACCGTCTCTCTCCTCAACTTTCTCGCTAGTAAAGGCTATTGAGTCTCCCTCACTAAGGTTCAACTCTCCTCACCCACAGTCTCCTACCTCAGCATACTCTTATCCCCGGGATTCAAGCCATTACTTCAGACAGAAAGAAACTTATTTCCTCAATTCCTACACCTTCCAATGAGGAGGAAATCTTCTCCTTCCTGGGATTGGCGGGTTTCCTTCGCTCATGGATCCCTAACTACAGTCTCCTAGCAAAACCTCTCTATGAGGCGGCTAAGGGAGACCCCGTGGAGCCCCTAAGCCCTGAATTCCCCATAGCAACCCCACTTACTCAACTCAAACAAACACTCCTCCAGGCTCCTGCCCTACACCTCCCTGACCTATGACTAGAGTTCCTCCTATACGTCCATGAGAACAAAGGTCTAGCCCTCGGGGTTCTAGGACACCAGAAGGGACCCTCCTTTGCCTCTGTAGCCTACCTATCCAAACAATTAGATCCCACCTGCAAAGGATGGGCCCCCTGTCTACGGGCTCTGGCGGCTGCGGCAGTGTTAGCCTTAGAAAGCAAAAAGCTCTCCTTAGGTCAGAAGGTTATTATTAGGTCTCCACATAATCTCCAGGACTTAGTATCTAACAAGGCCACACACCACCTCTCCCCTTCCCGCCTCCAATAGTTTCACCTCATTTGCCTTGAACACGCAGAATTTACCTTTCAACCCTGCTCTATCCTTAACCCAGCCACCCTACTCCCGGTTTCTTCAGACCTGCCAACCCACTCCTGTCCCGAAGTCTTAACGTACTTCCACTCCCCTTTTCCACACCTTACCTCTGCCCCTCTAACAGAAACAGACTTAACCCTGTTTGTCAATGGCAGCGCCACCAAAACTTGGGACGGATCGTCAGCTGCAGGATATGCTATAATCTCTGACTCCCATCATATCCTTGAGGCTCATCCCTTGCCCCCTTCCACTACTTCACAACAGGCAGAACTTATTGCCCTGACCAGGGCACTAACACTCGCCTCTAACAAAACAGCCAACATATATAGACTCAAAATACTGCTATCATATACTCCACTCAGCAGTGGCCATATGGAGGGAAAGGGAATTCCTCACAACTAAGGGTAGCCCCCTACAAAATCACTCCCTTAGAAAATGTTTTTTAGAGGCAGCACTTTTACCAGAACAGGCCGCTATAATCCACTGCAAAGGCCACCAACAAAACAATAATCCCATAAGCATTGGTAACAACCTGGCTGACCAGGTCACTCGAAAAGTAGCTACCCACCAACCTACCTCACAAGTATTCTTTCTAACTTCCCTCCACCCTAATTACTCCCCTACGGAGGTAGCGGTCTATGCCCCCCTACCTAAAGTCGACCAGTGGTACACCAAGGATGACAAACTTATCCTTCCCAAAGCACAAACACAGGACATTCTACACGCCTTCCATAATACCTTTCAGGTAGGGCATCGCCCTCTCCACCTATATCTTTCTTCTTTCCTCTCCTGCTCCTCTCTGTCAACAGACCTAAAGCGTATCACCTCAGCCTGTTCTATCTGTACCCCCTGCTCACCACAAGGGGGACTAAACCCCAAATTCTTTCCCACTCACCAAGCAAGGGGTAGCATTCCAGGTCAGGACTTGCAAGTTGATTTTACCCACATGCCTCCCCACAAGGGATACAGGTTTGTCCTCACCCTTGTAGATATATTCTCAGGATGGATTGAGGCCTTCCCCACAAGAAAAGAGGATGTCTCTACAGTTGCCTCAATTCTCACAGACCACATCATTCCACGCTTTGGCTTTCCCTCATCCCTTCAACTGGACAATGGCCCGGCCTTTATCTCACATGTTACCCAGGCCCTAGTTAACTATCTAGGAATAAAATGGCATCTCCATATCCCTTACCGACCCCAGTCCTCAAGGAACATAGAAAGGGCCAACCAAATACTAAAACACCACCTAAAAAAACTCCTCCTCAAGCTCCATCTCCCTTGGCCCCAACTTCTTCCTTTCGCCCTCATGAGTATCTGAGCCATGCCCCACAAACCCCTACATCTCGGTCCCTTTGAAATCATGTATGTATGACCCTTTGTACTTGCCCCTATCCCGACTCCCAGAAACCCTGCTCTTGGCTCATACTTCCCCTCTTTAGCTCATATGAGGGCATAACTTCAAACAGAAGTTAACAAACTACTCCCACAACCTTTCCCTACCTCTACCACACAACTATCAGTACTACCTGGGGACACAGTCTACAAGCGCGGTAAAGGGAGCGGGCCACTCCAGCCTGTTTGGAGAGGTCCTCACACCGTCATCCTCTCTACGTCCACTGCTGTTAAGTTAGAAGGTGACGCCCACTGGACCCATCTCTTGCATATCAAACCTTACCCCTCCAAACCTTCTAACTAGTTTATCTCTACCCCCACAGGTCCATTGTCTCTCAAAATCTCCAAATGTCCTCCAATCCATGAGGAACTGGACTAGACCTCTTACTCACTCTTCTTCACAAAGCTTTGCAACATCACACCCTACTGAACAACAGATATGCTCAGTTGGCTTACTTCCATTACCACCGAGTTAGATTTCTCCACTTCTTCCTCTAGGTACCCAAGGACCTATCCTGGTTTTGCCCATGCACCCTGGAAGTCTCCAACACTCTCCAGTGGATATAGGACTTAGTCTGGCAAGGCACTGTCTCTGATTTCACTCCAGAAGAGGCAGAAACATTCCAATTCTTCCTCCTCTCCCTCCTCTATACCACTCAACCATGATCTACCACACTCTACTCTTTATGCTCGGCATATCCTTATCTCCATCTTACACTGCTCCCTTATCTTCCCTCCTTGAAGCTAGCTACATACCTCGATCCCTCAATCTCATGCAGGAACTCTTTCGCTGAGCTAACTTCTCTTATGCCAAGATGTGCATGTCTATGTCCTCATCGGCATATTCCACGTTACCAGTTCCCACTCGCATGTCTCATTCTCCCAAAGTACAGCTCCTGTTTAAAGTTCAGAAAGGGGCAACCTTCCTCGAAAAGGCTGATTCCCTAATAAATAATTATCCCACTGCAGCCTCCAACTGAGCCAACCTATTGTACCAAACTTATTTCACCCAATTACAGGCTCTTAAACCATCCACCCCTCCAGCATGGGGTCCAATCACTCTCAACACCCTTCTTCTCTCTCAGGCCCCTGTCTGCTTCTCGGCAACTGGCTCTGTATCAGTATGCCATTTAACTACTAATCAATGCAATACAACTATTCCCATTCAATTACCCAACAACCATCTTTCCCAATGTGTTAACTATGAAGTTTCGTCCACCGCCAATGGACTTTCTCCAACCGGTAAGGTTTACGGACCCCCTTCTCTAGCAGCCGTCGGAATAAAGTGCTTCTTCCCTACCTCCAAAATCTACCCCTGGTTATCTGCTTCCTTTATATCTAAATACCAATGTTCCCGCATAGGCACTACCCACATTTCACCCCTGTTAGGCACAGCTCTATCCTCTATGCTTAGCATCTGTAGTGCCGAGCCAGAGAAAGGCAAATATCCTCTTATACATCTCTTTTCCATTCACATATCCTCCTGTATCACTCAGGCTGGGGTATTTTACTTATGTGGGAGCAGCACTTATATGTGCCTGCCAACCAATTGGATGGTGACCTGCACCCTAGTTTACCTCACCCCAAATTTAGACATTGTTCCCCCAGACACCCTGCTACCTATTCCCAGCACTCTACTGCTCCCCCTTAAGGTCAAGAGAGCAATTCAGCTTATTCCCCTTCTTGTAGCTTTAGGTGTGTCAACAGGAATCAGCTCAGGAGTGGGAGGTTTAGCAATCGCCCTCACCTACTTTCACACCCTCTCAGAAGATTTACAAAGGTCCCAAGACGAAATTGCCGCCTCATTAGTAAACATCCAAGACCAAATAAACTCACTAGCAGCAGTTATCCTCCAAAATCGCAGGGGCCTAGACCTCCTAACCACGGAAAAAGGGGGAGGGGTTGTGTCTTTATAGGTGAGGAGTGTTGCTTCTACTTCAACCAATCTGGATTAGTTTGCGACACGGCAGCGAAGCTAAGAGAACGAGCCCAGAAAATCTGGAAACAGCAGACGGAATCCTGGGACCAATGGCTACCAACCAACTGGATCTCCTGGCTCTTACCCTTTTTAGGCCCTCTAACCCTCCTGCTTGCTGCCCTAGCCTTTGGGCCCTGTATCCTCCGCCTTTTTTCTAATTTCCTACAAAACCGCATCCAAGCCCTCACCAACGAGAAGGTTGGTGAAATTTATCTAGTCCTACAAACCAACTCCACAATGGTCAAAGGGGAATATGGCCATCCTTAAAATCCGCAGGGACCCCCTCTCAATAACAATGCCCCCACTCAGCAGGAAGCAGCTACGGAGAATAACCAATGACCCCTTTCCGGTTCCTGCCCTCCTTATCACTGAGCTCTTAAAAACAACCAAAAGGCAGGAATCTTAGGTTCGGTAAGAGCCTCAAAAAGCCCCATCCAATAAGTTGATTAGCAGGAAGTAAAAACCACAAACAATGACTATTGAGGCGTCCAGTGGAAAAGTTCCTCAAATATTGCAAAACATCAGTAGGGGGTAGAAAATTTTTCACTTCCTTATTCTATTCTCCCCAGCAACATGCCCAATAAATCACCCGGTGCCTTCTCCTCAGCAACATGCCCAACAAATCACCAAGTGCCCCGTTATTCCTGCCACTGTTCCTGTTACCCCCAGGCCCAATCAATCACTAGGCGCCCCGTTACCCTGTTCCAGCCATTTTCCCTACCCCTCCCTTTAAAAACTCGTCAGCCTGTATGCCAGTTGCTGTTCTCTCTTTTGAGACAGCCCGGCAGGTTCCTCTTAATAAACCTTGCATCTCAGCTTCCTTGGTTTCGGTCTCTATTTCTAACAGTCACGAAATTCACTCAATTACACCAGAGGATCCTCCACAGATCATTGTTGGTTGGATAAGCCTATTTCTAGTGTTTCTACTGAAATGTTTGATTGGATTTGAGTCATACACCTAATGCTTCAAAAAAAGGTTGTCCACACCCTCTCTAGAGCAAGCTTTCCCTACAGTGAATCTTCTAATTTTAGCATCCTCTATAGTTTAGATAGGCTCAACATTTCCCCAATGGTCATTTTTTTAAAAAATATAGTTTGTTTGTTTGTTTATTTATTTATTTTCAGAGAGAGGGGAAAGGAGAAAGAGAGGGAGAGAAACATCACTGTGTGGTTACCTCTCACTCGCGCCCCCAAATGGGGACCTGACGTGCAACCTAGTTATGTGCCCTGACTGGGAATTGAACCAGTGACACTTGGTTCGCAGGCCAACACTCAATCCACTGAGCCACAGCTGCCAGGGCTACGTTTTGGTTTCTTTTTGCTGACAATTACTTCCTCAATTTTTCCCACATTTTACTATAAGCAGAATAGTACCTGGCCCCACCTTCAACATTTTCTTTAGAAATCTTTTTAGCCAAATATCTAATTTCCTTATTTACAAGTTTGATTTTTTGTGTAGAGGTGGCTGTATATCAACTTCATCTTTGTGCCTTGGATTTCATGCTGTGACCTTTAACTAATCCTGTTGTCCTTAGCAAGCATACCAACGTCTTCTGATTGAAGATTATCTGTGTTTCCTAAACTTACACAAAATAGCCATATTTTAGTTAGTAATAGCGGGAATGGCATGACAACTGAAATAAATATCAAACTGGTGATAGTATCAACCACAAAGAAAAACCATCAGGAGGTATGGTTCCTGGCACGTATTGCATTCTTAGTCCCTTTGACATCCCTAGACCCCATGGCCCCCTCCGCTGTCTGCATCTGCCTGGGAGATAACAGGATGTTTCAGGCTAAAAATCACCCACCTGCAACTGTCTGGGAGATAACAGGGTGTTCAAGGCTGAAAATAAACTAAACCATATTCTGCTTTGATCAGCCTGTTGCAACCGCAGTGGCCAGATAGCCAAATGGCTAACAAAGCTCACAAAACCCCCTTTTTCTTCACCCTATAAAAGCAACTCCTTTCTCCCTTAGAGGATCAGAGTCCTGACCACCCGTGGCAGGTCTCCCCACTTGCTGATTCTCCCATTAAACTTCTATTTTCCTGCTCACTATGTCTTAATGGTCATCTGAGTGACCCTGTTCTTATATTTTGGTGCCAAAACCTGGGATTGGGTCACTGGCTCGACGGGGTCTCCCGAGTCGGATTTGGGCCCCGAGCTGGCCCCAATCCTTGAACCCAGAGTCTCTCAGATTTCCATGAGTCAGTGGCTTGAGCTTCCCCTCTGGCTTACTGACCCTGTAACAGAACCCCTGTGCTGCTCCAATTGAAACAGAACCACAAGATGTTTAGTTAGGGGCCCGATTGCCCGCCGCCAGAATTATAACTCTCAATACCAGAGTTTAGTGAAAAGGAAAAAAATGTTTATTTAACAGATATATATTTAGATTATTTGCGGATTTCTGCCGCTAGGTCTTATGTTCTTTAAAACACTCACAAACACATAGTTCTGCCTCCCCCTACCAAACCAGGCTAGTACTGTTTCTCTACTTCCTAGACACAGTTCAGCTTTACTGGTAGCTGCCAATCATTCAATTCTGATTGGGGAGGTCTTTCTGTGTTGTGGTGCCCTGTGGCGCCCTCCAGCTCTTAATGCAGTACTGCGTGGATTCTCAGCCTCCTTGTAAACTGCCTTCTTCCTGCAAGCTGCGTGGATCTCCTCTCCTTCTCAACACAGCATGGCGAGAGCCCCTTAAAGCAGCCTGTAGGCCTCCCTTAAAGCAGTCTGGAGACCTCCCTTAAAGCAGCTGCTTTTAAATCCCTGACTGCGTCCTCTGACGCAGTGGGTATAGCCACCAGTTCTGACCATTCACAAAACCCTACGTAGGCTCTGTCTTCTCTTTCAGTACCATCCCACAGTCCAAGACCCCTCCCATGCTCCTGGGCCTTGGAAATTTCAAAGCGGATCTTTGTGCAACAAAGTTTCCAGCTACTAACCCCAGGCATGTAAAGGCATCCTGAAAGCTGCTTCCTTTTCCCTATCTCCCAGCCACAAACTTTGGGGTTTGTTTTTGGACTCCCCTGTTTCTGTAACAGTTTCCCCCCCTCTCAGAGTAAGACCCTTTATAATCTTATAAAGGACAATGGGCGAAGGTCTCATGCTCCTCTAGCTGCTTCCTGCTGGATATGGCCATCGTCCTACCTACCCTTGGGTCTAGAAATCCCTAATAAGAGTGGGGATGTAGGGGAGGGTGGCCTTCCCACATGGGGAAAGATCTTGCAGAGTCCAGGTCAGTTGGCTGTTTCTAGGTAGTGGCATGCTCAGTTTCCAAGGGCTGCCACTGCTGGACAAGCTGGCATCCTTGTCGTATTCTTAGAGCAACAGAGTTAAAAGGTATTATTAAAACCCTAACTACTAGATGACAAAAGGCATGGATTAATTTCTCAATTCCCCACATTAGGAAAAGAAATGGCTTCTTTGGAGGAAGGTGTGCAAGGCATGTCACACCTGTCCAAAGCCCTTTTGCCCACTTCACTTAGCTTGGGCCGAGGGGTGTATTTTAAGATTTCCCCCCCTCTCAGACCTCTGGGCCCTTTTGTCCAAGCCATTAGAATAGTAAAGAGAGACCAGTTTTAAAATGAAGCCCACAGACCACTCCATACTTCACCAACTCAACCACTTAGTTCAGCCAAACCGTTGAGTCTCAGGAGGCGGCAATGCAGATGGGCTTCTTAAGTGAGGCCTATATGTACAGACAATCACTCAGGTAGAGATCATAGGGTTATGCCCTATGAAAACAGAAGGAACACACATGTTAATTCACACAACACAATTCAAAAATCAGTCTCTAAATCTAAGAGACTGTCTTATTGGGAAGACATCCAGTTGCAAGGCACCTGACATTCTTGCCTGTAAATTAAACATCTTTGATAATGTCACAGACCTGGCTTAACTTTTAAATGAAAACAACTTTTAAATAAAAATAAACTTCATAGACAGTTAGCTGCACTAGTTTACAGTCTACCACTGAGCATTGTGATTTTCCTTTAGTCATGATTTTTCTCCTTAAGATCACCCTCCTTGTCAGTAAAGGGACTTCATTAAGTCCATTTTTAATTTAGCCTGTTCATTTGCATAAACACAACAAGAGCAGTGATTGATTACATATGATTTTTAAGTCTACTTTGCTGGAACTTACACAAGGAACCTTCATGTTGACTTTTAGTCTGCCCATCAGGGTACAGAAGCTGAGCCACACACCTGACATTCAGCCTTGCCTGTAAACACCTGCTTTTCCAAGTCCT
Source organism: Furipterus horrens (assembly GCF_987537825.1). NCBI lineage: Eukaryota > Metazoa > Chordata > Mammalia > Chiroptera > Furipteridae > Furipterus > Furipterus horrens. The sequence continues at coordinate 37,022,657 of NW_028327183.1, forward strand.
TCAGATTTTCCATTGTGCCTTAAGGTTCCTTCTAGCCATCTTTCAGGGAAGCAACCTTTGTTCCTTACCTGGAAAGATTGCCACGAACCACACAACCAACCAAGGTGCAAGGCCTTTTTTCTTCTGGGCTTTCCTTAGCTTCAAAAGTCAAGTCCAGTTCCTCAGGGCTTTCTGGTAACAACCAGAGCCTAAACGTGCCTCCTTCAGGCATGTGATTCCAGTCAAAGTCTTGGTAAACAATACCTCTATTAGCAACTGGTCTTATTAGCTTTATGCAAAGAAACCTAATGTCATTACTTACTCCTTTGAATTGCCAAATTCTGGAGGGATCAGGTAAGAAGAAAAATATACAGTGTGAAGGAAAATGCTTGTTCTTCTAATATTCACTAAAATTGCATTTCCATGCCTTATACTTTCTTTTGTTCACTCTCTTACATGTGAAGTTTTAACTTTCCCAGAGAAACCTCAATTTTCCTTTCAGATTATATGGCCAATACAATACAGAAAATTCTAGACCTTTCTTAGGTTTCAATGGCCAATTCCAATACAGAGAATTCTAGACCTTTCCCAGGTCTCAATGGCCAATACCGACACAGAGAATTCTAGACCTTGCCTAGGTCTCAACGGTCAATTCCAATACCGAGAATTCTAGACCTTTACTAGGTCTCAATGGCCAGCACCAATACGGAGAGTTCTAGACCTTTCCTAGTCTCAGGGAATTCTAGACCTTTCCTAGGTCTCAATGGCCAATATCAATACAAGGTACAGTAACCATACAATCAGACCACAAGTTGTTGAGGTTTCCTTTCCCCAGGTTTAAAAACTTTCACAACCTTATTATTCCACAGACCTTCTGCAACATTCACAAACTTTCCACATATTTACTCATTCAGATTTAACCATATCCCATTTCTAATTCTTTTTTCTTTTCCACACTGTATAAGACTATACTCAAACTCAGTATTTGGTAGCCAAAAATTCCCTAGATTTGCAAGCACATGCCTAAAGCAAAAGAAACATTTTTATTCTGTGTTTCAGTTCACTGTCCTTTTTTGAAAGAGTAATTTCAAATCTTCTTCCAGAGTGCAGGTCCAACTTTCCCTTTCGGTGTCAGTCACAGCAGCAGGGTCTGTGTCCTCCTCAGGTGGTGCTCGTTTTACCCGTGTCTGGTGGACCCAGGGCTTGATTCCTACCAGCTTCAGCGAAGAATGTGTTGTCAACAGAACATCATAGGGACTGGTCCATTGTTCAGCCAGCTGCTGTTCGGGACCTTGAATCTTCCAGGTCTTCAGTAAGACTCTATCCCCAGGTCCGAACATGTGCAAGGGTTCATCAGATAGATATACTGATCAGCAATGAGCAAACTTGTGCAAAGTGGTCAGCGTTTGTCCTATATGTTGTACATATTGCTTAATTCTTGCCTCGTGTTCTAAATCCAGAAGGGGTGTTCCTAAACCAGAGATTTGGAAGGGTCTCCCATAAACTATTTCATAAGGGCTCAATTTAATTTAATTAGGGTGCCACCCTAATTTGGAGCAGAGCAATGGGAAGTATCTGGTCCCATTATAAATGTGTTTCCTGACATATTTTTGCCAGAGTTTTCTTTATTGTATGATTCATTTTTTCAGTCTTTCCTGTAAATTGAGGTCTCCAAGATGCGTGTAATTTCCACTGTATTTGTAATGCCTGTCCAACTTTCTGGAAGATTTCTGAAGTGAACGATGGTCCATTGTCACTGAATGCTGTAAGGAAGTCCAAACCTAGGAATTATTTCTTTAAGTAACAATCTTTCTACCTCAGTTGCCTTTTTAGTTCTAGTTGGGTATGCCTCTACCCATCCAGAGAAGGTATCTACAAAGACTAACAGAAATTTGAAATTCCCCCTGGTTTTAGGCATTTGTGTGATGTTCACCTGCCAGTCCTCAAATGGGCACTTCCCTTTTTATTGTACACCCTTTTCCATTGGGACATGCTCTGTCTTAGGATTGTTCTTGGCACATATTTGACAGGTGTGTGTGATCCTCTGAACAGTCCTTTGTAAATATGGGCCCTTTAAATAGGGCCTAATGAAGTTCATTAAAGCATCCCTTCCATACTGAGTCCCTTCATGTAAGTGTTTGAGGACAGGATATACTAGAGCCACAGGGAGTAAAATCGTACCATAGTTGTTGACCTTCCACACAGAATTGGGGTCTGTGTTAGTGAATCCCCATTCATAGGCCCGTTCCTCAACCTGTTCTGTGTAATGAGGTTTAAACTCTGACAAGTCTAGATGGGGAACTAAAGCCCCTAGGCGTGGCGGTTCTCTGGCTGCCTGCCTTGCTGCTTTATCAGCAGCTTGGTTTCCCTGACTCACTTGGGAACCATCTCTCTGGTGTCCTGGGAAGTGCATTATAGCAACCTGGTCCGGTAGATTCCCTGTCTCTAGCAACTGCAAAATTTCTTCTGCATGCTTAACATCCTTGTTACCTGAGGTTAAAAGTCCCGTTTCCCTTCATATTGCTCCATGGGCATGAACTACCATGAAGGCATATCTGGAGTCTGTGTATATGTTAGCCTTCTTTCCTTGAGACAGCATTAAAGCTCTTGTGAGGGCTACTAGTTCAGCCTTTTGTGCCAAGGTTCCTGGTGCAAGGGCTTTGGCTTCTATTACCTTGTCTGTGGTGATTACTGCATACCCATCTCGTCGCTGGCCATTGTCCATGAAGCTGCTCCCATCTGTATACAGCTCCCAGTCTGGTGCTGCCAGCAGTTGGTCCAGAAGATCTGGCCTGCTGGAATAAACTTGATCAATAACTTCTAAGCAATTATGCTGAAAGGCTGAGTACCCCTCTATATCTGGAAGTAGAGTGGCTGGGTTCAGGGTTGTGGTAACCTGCAAAGTAACATTCAGATTATCCAGCAGAATGGCCTGATATTTCCCCATGTGCCCTGCCATCAGCCAGTACCCTCCTTTTTGTTCCAGCAGAGTTAGGACCTGGTGTAGTACCAGAACTGTAGTGGGCTGTCCCAAAGTAAATTTCTCAGCTTCCTGTAGCATGTCACAAGTGGCTGCTAATGCTTGAAGGCATGGTGGCCATCCCTTTACTGTGTGATCCAACTTTTTTGAGTGATAGGCTATGGGTTGGGGTATATTTGCCAGAGTCTGGGTTAGTACCCCTAGTCCAATTCCCTGCCTTTCATGCACATACAACTTGAAAGGCTTCTGTAAGTTAGGCAATCCTAGTGCCGGGGATGAAACTAGCTTTTCCTTCAAGGTATCAAATGCTACCTGACAATCCCCTGTCCATTCGAGGGGTTCAGAGTCTAGTCCCTTCAAGGTATTATACAGTGGTTTTGCTATGAGTCCAAAGTTTGGGATCCAAATCCAACAAAACCCCATGATTCCTGAGAACCCACGAAGCTGCCTTCGGTTTTCTGGGACTTTTAACATAGTGATGGCTTGCTTTATATCTGCCATTGGGCTTATGGTACCATTTCAGTTGAAATCTCAGGTATGCCACCTCTTGTCTGCAAATCTGGGCCTTGTGAGGTGATATCTTGTATCCTTTTTCTGCTAAATGGTTTAGGATTGTAATGGTATTGTGCAAACAGTCCTCATAGCTGCTGCTGGTTATTAATAGGTCATCTACATATTGCAAAAGGACTCCCGACTTCAGTTGAACATCCCTTAGGTCCTTTGTCAGCACTTCCCCAAATATAGTTGGGGAGTTTTTAAATCCTTGTGGCAGCATGGTCCAGCAGTATTGGAGTGTGGCTTTATTTTCTGGATTTTGCCATTCAAAGGCAAATAGTTTCTGAGGCTGTTCATCTATTGGGATGCAGAAAAATGCATCCTTCAAGTCTAGGACTGAAAACCATTTGCTGTCCCCAGGCACCATAGTCAACAGGGTGTAAGGATTAGGCACCATAGGATGGCTATCCTGTACAATGTCATTAATGGCTCTCAGATCCTGTACAAACCGATACTCATCAGAATGTGGCTTCTTAACTGGTAAAATGGGGGTGTTGTAGGGTGACTGACATGGCCGAATTAGTCCTGATTTAAAAAAATTTTGCAACACTGGCTGAATTCCTTCTAATGCCTCCTTCTTTACGGGGTACTGCTTCGTTCGTGGGACCTTTGCCCCTTCTTTTAGATTAATTCTTATAGGTTGCACGTTAACTGCTTTACCTGGGGTTTCATCATCCCAAACAGTTCTGTTGACCTGCTCATGGATCTCAGGTGGGAATGGTTCACCTCCAGGACCTTCTGGACAGGTCAGAACTGCCTGTAGTCAAAAAGCATGCTCCAGCAGGACTTCTACATATAGCTGCTGTTACTTAGGAGAAAAAGTTATTTGTGCATACAATTTACAAAGTAAATCTCGGCCCGGTAATTGAATGGGACAATCCGGCATATACAGAAAACTATGTATAAATTTTTGATCCCCAAGCTGGCATTCCAAGCGTTGCAGGAATGTTAGTTTTTGTAACTGGCCAGTCATCCCAGTAACCATTACTTCATCTGGACCTTTCTTGGCTAATTTTGTATCCAATACTGAATACATCAATCCTGTATCTATGAGAAAGTCAACTTGCTTGTTCCCCACTTTCAACTTTACCTGGGGCTCCCATGGGGAAATAGTAATAGGTCAGGGGATGTCCAATGGAGGCCCTGGGTCTCCTTATGCATCACTGTCCTGCTTTCTCCTTTCCAGCATCGCTTGGCAAGGGTTTTCATTTCTACTTCCTTTCTTAAGATCTGGACACTCATTTTTCCAGTGGCCCTCCTTCCTGCAATAGGCACATTGATCCTTGCCTAATGGCTCTTTCCTTCTCTGTTTAGGATCCTGTTTCTTCTTTGGCCTCTCCAGTCTGTTTTAAAGAACATCAAGTCCTGTCTTCTCTTTCCTACTCCTCTTGCATTGTAAACTTTAAGTGCTATGTCCACTAACTGAGAGGGGCTCATTCCTAATACCCCATCTATATGCTGGAGTTTCCCTCTAATATCTGGGGCACTTTGCCCAATAAATGTCATGTTCACCATTCTTACGTTCTCTTGTGCCTGTGGATCAACATCAGTGTACTTCTTATAAGCTTGATAGAGCCTTTCTAAAAACTCAGAGGGATCCTCATTTGGCTTTTGCTGAATAGTCTGTACCAAATTCAGGCTTTTTGGCTTGGGGAGCCCCTTTCTAAGTCCTTCCAATATACACCTCCTATAATGTTTCAAAGGAACTAGACCCCCACCATTTGGGTCCTAGTTAGGCTCTGTCCAAGGAATTGCCACAGCTGGGTTGGGGGTCCCATGGGGATCCTCTCTGTGGAGACGCTGAGCCTCTTCATTAGCCTTACTTGTAACCAGCTGCTTCTCATTCCCAGTTATCAGAATATTTAGGAGAGCCTGTACACCTGCCCAGTTTGGGTTATGGGTGGCAAAAATGAGGGCAACAAGCTCTGCCATTTTCTGAGGATCATCCCTATATGAGGGGTTAGAATTTTTCCAATTTAGCAAGTCTGAAGTGGAAAACAGAGTATGGGCCTAATAGTAGCCAGAGCGCTGGCCTTGCTGATTTATTCTACCTATTGGGTACTGCCGTAGAGGGAACTGGCTTGCTCCAAATTGGGAGGTCCCCTGACTATACTGAGTTCCTTGGCGGGTTCTGGCGGGGGAGACCCACTCCTCCTCCTGTAGGGGTAGAGTCATTGACTTTGCAGTCACTTCAGAGGCTGGCACCAAAAAGGGTGGTGTGAGAATTTGCAAAGGGGCGGGCGCTGTGAAAGCCACTTCCATCTGTGGAGGAGGTGGTGAGGCAGGAGCCATGTGGAAGCCGCTACCACCTGCAGAGGGGGCGAAGCCTCGAGAGCCACCCCTACGCGGGAACCGCCCCCACCTGTGCCTGGTCTGGTGCCAAATTAGTCTTTGTCTCCCTGGATTCAGAGTGTTAAAGAGTGCTAATTCTTCATTTTCCCTTTCTTCTGGCGTTTTACTCTCAGGAAAAGGCTTTGAGAGCACTTTTTCCCTCTGCACCATTACTTGGCCCTCCATTTCTGTTAAGGCCCCATTATACAACTCCACAAATGCATTTAGATAATAGATCTCTTCCCAATTTCCTGATTGCTGGCAGTACCTTTCCAACCGCTTAATGACACGGCAACCTTTCCACACCATCCAGAACATACTTAGGCCAAACAGTGTTACAATAATAAGTCAATATTTTTAAAGACATAAGGTAACAACAGTACATATCCCAATTTTTCAAAATTCTCGTCAGTGGGCTGCCCTTAGGGACTTGCCCAGAACTGTTTTTATTGACATAGACATACATGCCAATGGCTATAACCAGAAAAATCTCAAGGACCAGAAAACATATATACCACTCAGGCATCCATTATTCTATTATTCCCAGGAGTACTCTTAATCAGACAAACAAATCTAGCATCCACAATTCCATTATTTCAGAAATGCTCAGAAATAAATTTCAGCAAACAATCTTACTTCTCTAATCCCGTCTCAGTTCTGTTTTCTTTTCACCCTCCAGGAGTATTTAGGTGGCCGGCGCCCTCAGAAGGTGTCTCCCAAGGGGGTTGACCTGCCACGGGCAATTATTAAGGTCCCATCTGGGTCGCAAAAAATTGTAACAGAACCCCTGGGCTGCTCCGATTGAAACAGAACCCACAAGCTGTTTAGTTAGGGGCCCGATTGCCTGCCGCCAGAATTATAACTCTCAATACTAGAGTTTAGTGAAAAGGAAAAAATTGTTTATTTAACAGATATATATTTAGATTATTTGCAGATTTCTGCCACTAGGTCTTATGTTCTTTAAAACACCCACAAACACATAGTTCTGCCTCCCCCTACCAAACCAGGCTAGTTTTAGAAAAGTTAGAGATACTGTTTCCCTACTTCCTAGACACAGTTCAGCTTTACTGGTAGCTGCCAATCATTCAATTCTGATTGGGGAGGTCTTTCTGTGTTGTGGTGCCCTCCAGCTCTTAATGCAGTACTGCGTGGATTCTCAGCCTCCTTGTAAACTGCCTTCTTCCTGCAAACCGCGTGGATCTCCTCTCCTTCTCAAAACTGCATGGCGAGAGCCCTTCTTAAAGCAGCCCGGAGGCCTCCCTTAAAGCAGCCTGCAGACCCCTGCTAAAATGTCCGCAGATGCTTATATATCCCTGACTGCGTCCTCTGATGCAGTGGGTGTGACCACCAGTTCTGACCATTCACAGAGCCCTACACAGGCTCTGTCTGCTCTTTCAGTGCCATCCCACAGTCCAAAACCCCTCCCATCTTTCTGGGCCTTGGAAATTTCAAAGCGAATCTTTGTGCAACAAAGTTTCCAGCCACTAGCCCCAGGCATGCAAAGGCATCCTGAAAGCTGCTTCCTTTTCCCTATCTCCCAGCCGCAAACTCTGGGGTTTGTTTTTGGACTCCCCACTTTCTGTGACAACCCCATCTGTCTCCTTTTCCCCTGCCCCACTCCCCAACTGCCATTTACTCTCAGTCAACACTGGTCATCGGATTCACAGGTGAGTCTTTGCCTCTGTCTCCCTCACATCCGGTGGTTCTGTTTCCTGGTCAATCTGAGACCACTCCAGGCAGTTCAACCTAAATCTGAGTGCTCAGTCAGAACCACTCCCAGAGTCTCCTGACTCCTTGGGTCAGTCTGGACCCACTCTCCTTAGCCTGATGACCCCTGGGGATGCCGGGACAACTCAGTGCCTTTCCTGCTGGCCTTGCCCTCTCCAGTCTCTGGATGAAGTGGGGACGCTCGTCTTGACAGATTGTGGGGCTGGGAACGTTGGCTTGGATTCACCCTTCTCCTTTTTCTCAGGCTCACACTAATATCTGTTACTTTCATGGGAATTGATCCCCATGTTAACCAGAGTCGGCGGCCAGAAAAATGGCACACTTGACTTCAGAGCCTCACATACCTCGATAACTTCCTCCGGCAGTCAGGCAAATGGTCAAAAATTCCCTATTCTCAGGCTTTCTAGACCCTTCGGGACAAACACTCCCTTTGTCAGCAGCTCACTACCCACCAAATTTTCCTTGCCCAGGAAAAGCCGCCTTGCTCTCGACCTTCTGTACCCCCTTTAACTTCTTCTCCTTCTTCCTTGGACACCTTTGATCTCACTGACCACCCACCTTCCTACATCCCTGCGCTGGACACCTCCTCATTCCTTTTAGAACCCCAGTTCACCTGACTCCTCACAGTCTCCAGCCCCCCCAAGACCCCAGACCTTCTCCTCCCCATACCTGATCCCGCGGGCCCATCCCTACCTCCTCTTCCCCAGCACCCTCCCCCTCTAATGAGCCTCACCCTTCTGGCCTCTATACCCTCCGTGAGGTTGCTGGTAGAGACAGCGTCATGCGAGTTCAAGTCCCCTTCAATTTGGCTGATCTTTCCCAAATTGAGCAGTGTCTCAGTTCTTTCTGCAAGAACCCCACTCATTTCATCAAAGAGTTCAGATACTTAACCCAGACCTATAACCTTACCTACCAGGATGTTACCACCATCCTTGTTTCTACCACAACCCCCAAAGAGAAAAATCATATTTAGGCGGCTGCTATGGTTTATGCCAATGAATTACATGCTGACAGACCTGCTGACGCTGACTATCCCATTGGGTTGGTAGCAGTCCCCGCCACCCCTCACTCCATTGGAACTACCAGATAAATTCCCCTGACCTTTGCAGAATGTCCCACTTCTGTGCATGTCTCCTTGCTGGGACACGCAAATCAGGCTTTAAGGTTGTCAACTATGACAGAACCCTCGAGGTCACCCAGGATCCCAGTGAAATTCCAGCAGCCTTCTTAAAAGGCTCACAGAATCCATCCAAAAATACACCAATCTAGACCCCATTTTGCCCGAGGGATGCCTCTTTTTACACACCCATTTCGTTAGTTGGCCCTAGACATTCAAAAAAAAGCTCCAAAAGTTAGAGGCGGGTCCTGAGACCCCCCAAAATGAACTTATTCAGGTTGCCTTCTGGGTATTCAACAACTGGCAAAATAAACAGAAGCAGAAAGAAATGGAGAGGGAAAAGGAGCGGCAGGAATGGAAAGACCAGTGGCACCTTTTGCTGGCTAATGCCCTGAAAAACTCTTCCAAAGGACAAAATAAGCCTAAGGGCAAAGCTTCCACCATCAGGCAGCCTCCAGGCCCCTGTTTCCAGTGCGGTCAGGAGGGACTTTGGGCAAAGATCTGTCAAAACCTCCGCTTACCTCCTCCGGGTCCCTAACCTGTCAAAAGACAGGTCACTGGAAGGTTGACTGTCCAATGGCCTCTAACCGGGGAACTAGACTGCCTACCCTGACAGCAGGTCTATACGTGGGTCTCTCAGTCCCAGACCTCCTAGGACCTTCCACTGCCTGATGGGGCCCAGATTCAAGAGCCCCACCTCTCACCATCATGGCTGCAGAACCCAGGGTAAATATATTGGTGGCAGGTAAGCTTGTCTCCTTTATCCTTGATATGGTAGCCACATATTCTGTCCTGCCCAAATTTTCGGGGCTCCTAACACCCTCTGCCATATCAGTTGTAGGAATAGACGGCAGGGCGACCCAACCCCTAAGTACCCCTCCCCTAACCTGTCTCATTGGGCATCAGGCATTCATCCACTCCTTTCTAGTCCTGCCCCACTGCCCAACACCTCCTCTCTTCAGACAGATAATGGTCCTGCCTTTATTTCACAAATATCTCAGCAGGTGGCTCAGGAACTAAACATCAAGTGACAACGTCACATCCCATACTGACCCCAGCCATCAGGGAAGTTAGAAAGAGCTAATGGTCTATTAAAAGTCCACCTAACGAAACTTAGCACCGAAATGCATCTCCCATGGCCCAAATTACTACCTCTAGCCCTCCTCTAAATTCATTTGGCTCCCCAAAAGCCCCACATGCTCAGCCCCTTTGAAATTATGTATGGCAGACCCTTGCTTCTAGGCAACACCCCTCCTACCAAGTTGGACTGTGGGGACTACCTTCCTATCCTCTCACACCTGAGATATACCCTCCGAAGCCAGGTCGATTTTATCCTATGCACCCCACTCACTGATCACCAAGAATCCCCCATTACACTAGGAGACTATGTCTATCTTAAAACCCTTACACCTAAAGCTCTCACTCCCCAGTGGTCTTGTTACGGCTACATAGGTGAGATTGAACACTCTGAAGCAGTGTATAAAGTAAGCAAAGGATTTTTAATAATGACCAGGAGTTGGGCAGACCCTGAGCTGGTCTTTAACATGCTCCAACCTACAATGGAGTCTATACGCTGGGTTTTTATACTGGTGCAGTCTCTTAGTTTCTTTTCTTTTTTGGCAGGAAACAGCCTTAGGAAGAGGGGGCTGGGCAGGACTGCAGGAATGTCTTGGCAGTAACAGGAACAGAAATTCGAAAGGCTAAAGATTATCTTCGACGGCAGTATAGCTCTTCAGCCAGGGACGAAGTCCCTGTGAAGCAATTTATTTTCAAAGGGCTAGACATTCTGCAAAGCACAACCTTCACAAATGTTATAAACCAGACACAAGCAAGCAAATGGGAGGTGATAGAGGCTGAGGTACTTTTAGCTTGTAAGTCACTAATTGCTATAACAGTCCTTTTCACATTTCTTTTTCCAAGGCCTTTTAGCAAGTCCTTGCTACTTCTTACAAAGAACATTTAAAGCCCTTACATACTTACATATTTAGCAGACCTTTGAAACTTTTTTTACAGGGAATATTTGGTGCCCCTACAGTCTGGCCCACATCTGATATTCCTAACCACCCCAACAGCAGCTAAACTCCTAAATATCCCATATTGCATACATATCTCCCATCTCAAACCGGCCCCTCATGTATCTGAATCTCCTCTAACATCGGATCTTGAACCCATCATCACCCAGCTCATCCCCATCCAGGAGGAGACACAAACAACACCACCCGCGTATTCCTGCATCCCCATCAGAAACCTGACGGTAAAAATCACCCGAGCCCAACCCTCCTCTAAATGAGCCTTCCATGGGCCCTACTCTTTACTCATCTCATCTCTCAAGACCTTTTACTATACAAAAATCCACCCCGCCCCCCAACTATCTCTCAGTTTCTAGAATGCATCTCGGATGCCTGGCTGTAGGGCACTCTCAGCAACTACACTCCTGACAAAATTTATTTTACACTTTCATCCTAATTCTATCCCTTGCTGACTTACTCAAATCACTGTAACCATGCTCACTCCCCTCACAATTACCACTATCGCCCTTATAACTTTTGCCACTTCATATTGACATCCTCTAGCCCCCACAATACAGTGAATGGCACGACTAACCAACAGAACCAACTGCTGGATCTGCCCCCACTCCTTCCACCACTCAGGCATAGAGGTTACTGCCTTTCCACCCAATCTCACCACCTTATATAGCCTTACTACCCACTTTCTTCCATCTCTCTACTGGCCCCCTCACTCTTACACGGGTCCGACAGATCTCTCTGGAGCGGCCCAGCCAGTGGCCACTGTTACCCATATTATGGGTCCTGCTGCTCTTTGCATCTGCTTCAGACATGTCAATAGCACCCATATTTAGCCTCGCTTCTTGGGTGCATTCAACTATTCCCTTTTCTGTAACCACACCCTAGACCTAGCCTCATTATACTATGGAGGCCAACCAGGGTCTCCTATCAATTCTTACAGCATCTTCCAAATTCACAATCACACCCATACTTGAAACTTTCCTGCTACCCCTCACTGCATCATGGATTTTCTAAATAATCAATACAACCGAACATTTCTTCACAAAATCATCAATAATGTTTGGTGTCAGTCAATAAAAAACAAAACACATTTGCATAGCCATCACCAATGCAAAATATAACACTGCTATTTCCCTACAAGAAACAGAATATCACTTCCTATGTGGTATGCAAGCATACCTAATAATTCCTCCTTACTGGACTGGCACCTGCATGATAGTCGCTCTAATACTAGATGCCTCCATACTAAACCCCCAACAGATGGCCACTTCTGAGGCAATCCCCAACCTTGGCTCCTTCCTCGGGACCTCCCTCTTATCCTGCCCCTGACACAAACGAGACCGGCAGTGATCTAAGTTTGGTGGACATGTGTACAGCAACCCTACCCTTGAACAACTGGGAATAGGGCACTCCATATATAGAGGCTTCTTCTGGTTCACAGGAATACCCCAATTAGAGAAATCAGTACCAAATCTCTCTTTATCCCCTCAAGAAACTTGGAATGCCACCCTCCAAGCCCTAGAAAAACAGCAAGAATCCCTAAACATCCTAGCAGACGTAGTTCTCCAAAACAGGAGGGCCCTAGGTATCCTCACAGCTGAAGCAGGGGGAATCTGTACCATGTTGAACAAAACTTGCTGTTTTTACATTAACAATACAGGCATAATAGAAGAAAATTTACAAGTACTTAAAAGAACACATTGACATTATTGCCCAAGCTAGGGAACGGGCATACGGAGAATCCTGGTTCAGAACCTTCCTCTCATACTTCTCCTCCCCCTTCAAAGCGATCCTAGTGCCTCTCATAACCCCACTGCTTCTCCTGCTATTATTCCTCACCCTTAGCTCTTGCTTCTTCAAACTGCTAGTTAACTTTATTCAAAAAACGGTCCAATCCATGACAGCCTCTACCATCCACAATGTACTTTTGTTAAGATCTTTTAGATACCAACCCGTGGTAGAAAACGATCCAAAGCTGGTGGTCAATCCCCTCCCATCGCCCTAACTCCATAGGAAGTTGTTATGGAAGAGATTCCACGACCGCTTTCCCATCTGGTCTCTGCCACATAAAACTACTCTGCTGCCCTAAAAATCACCCCATTCCTCTCCTACTTTTACTAAAATAAAAAGGCTAGAGTGACATTCTCAGACCCCATGGCCTCCTCCCCTGCCTGCAGCTGCCTGAGAGATAACAGGGTGTTTGAGGCTGAAAATAAACTAAACCACATTCTGCTTTATCATCCTGTCACACCCGCAGCTGCCAGGTAGCCAAACGGCCGACAAAGCTCTCAAAATCCCTTTTTCTTCCCCCTATAAAAGCAACCCCTTTCTCCCCTAGAAGGTCGGAGTCCTGACCACCTGTGGCAGGTCTCCCCGCTTGCTGATTCTCCCATTAAACTTCTATTTTCCTGCATGCTATGTCTTAATGGTCATCTGAGCGACTCCATTCTTACACCTTTGTCTTATCAATCACTTGTATCTGAGTTATGCCATAATAAAAAAACATTGTATTAAGAGTCTGTTAGTGAAGAGTGTTGGGTCATTTGTCTTTGATCCTACACTCCTGTAAATAAATTACCCTATAATAAATTCATTATTTTCTATGAAGTTGCTTGTATTGTTCTTCGGTCTGAAGATAGCTTCTTGTTATGGTGACCATTACATCTTTGCCCAATTATCACACTTTCCACACAACTATAGAACAGGATTCAGTTGAATTTTCTGCTACTATGTAACATCGTGCTTCCTCCAGTTTCCATATTTCTTTTTGAGTTCTCACCAGTAGTGCTGTTAAATGTTAATATTCCTACAAACGTTTTGTTTGTTGTATATATACATATAAGCTTTTTCTATCTTCCTCTTCTCTTCTTCCTGAGATTGCACCTGAGGCACCCTTAACATTTATAAACCAGTTTGTTTAAGGCAATCTAGGCCTTTACTATCATATGGTTTAAAATTCAGCCTCTACCCATTACTGATACTCAAAGGCACTTCCACATTTTTAGGTACTTGTTTCAGCAAACCCAGTTTCCTGGTACCAAAGTATGTATTCGTTTTCTGTGTCTGCCATAAGAAACTACCACAAGTTTAGTGGTTAAATCTACAAACTGTGGCATATTTATAAAATTATGGTATATATTTTTAAAAGTGGTATATATTTATAAAATTAGACATACTTATAGCCCTGGCTGGTTTGGCTCAGTGGATTGAGCGTCGGCCTGCGAGCTAATGTTGCTGGTTCGATCTTCCAGTCAGGGCACATCAGAGAAGGAAAACTCTGACTCCAAAAAACCTCCGCTGCCTTGCGGCATACCTCTTCAGGGGAAAGGCTAAGGGAGTAAACCCCGACAGAAAATCCGGAGCCGGAGTCCCTAAGGCGGTTTGACGTTGCAGTCAACACCGGCAACTCCTGCGGCGCACCTGAAGCCAAGCTGTATTGACTCCGTCTTTCCCTTGGACCCTTTAGCTGCGAAGGGGGGGGGGGTCTGCTGCATGGGCAACAGCAGACCCTCCATATCACCCTGCCCAGGCTCTGTAGCTTCAGCTTCACTGGAGAGGACACTCCAGCGTCATCGTAAGATGTCGATTCAACACAGGAGGAGACAGATACCGTGTCACTCCCGAGTCGGACTGCACAGCCATTCTCGGCGGTGCAGATAGACTCTTAAGAAGCTACACCATCGTCTCTCGAGACGGACGGCTGCCGACGACGAGACATACTTAGTTTTAAATGTAAAAGCTAAAAATTAAAAAAGAGAAAAATCATAAAGAAAATCTCATATTTGCCACTTTTAAAAATATTTTGCAGGGACACTTCAAGTAGAATAATTTAAATTTTTTATTTTTATCTTCACTCAAGGACATGCTTATTGATTTTCCAAGAGGGGAATGAATGGAGGGAGAAACATCCATCAGCTGCCTCGCACACGCACCCCAACTGGGACTAACCTGCAACCTAGGCACATGTCCTGACTGGGAATTGAACCTGTGACCTTTTTGTCTATGGGATGACATTCCAACCTAGCCATAGTGACCAGGGCTATAGGACAACTTTTTATGGCCAAACTTTTGCAGAAGGTCTTTTCATTGTTCCTTCCCCACTCAGACAACTGAGATAATATAAAGTTTCAGAGATTTGTATGAGGAAGGCTTAATATAGGATTTTGGAAATAATGGATATAAAAATATAAAAATAGGTTTAGAATGTTTTTTTTTGTCTGCCTCAGGATGTATGACTAGCTTGAATTTTAAAAATTTTGTTAGAATGAATTCAGTAGCAATGTGTCTCTTCTAATAACACCCTACCTCCTCCCTTCCTGTTAGTGATATATACTTGTATATTTTAGTGGGAATAGCACCCATGATAGAAGAATAGAAATTAAGATCTTAGGAAACAGCTAGGAGTATAAATATGGAGATATACCCAATGATTATTAGTTAAAGCTAAATATCACAAAGTTCTCTCTAGTCAGAAAAGGCATTGTATCTTTTATCTTATGTCGAACTCTAAATTTTTATGTCTGATTTTCCGCATCACCCATTGTTGTTTTGTGCTCTGAAATTATGTGCAAGACCAGGACTGTCAAGCACATTTCCATTTACTATCCTCTGACAATTGCTGCCCCTTTCTATAGGCCAGAGGGCTTATTAAACATTGTTTTGCCAGGTACTTGAGCTTCCAACCATTTTTCTCTTTATTTAGATCTGGTTTACAGTTCTACTTTTGGGGGAAAGAAAAAACCCTCTTGCTTATTTTACTTTCTACAAAGTTTTATTTTACACAATTATATGTAGTAAATTTGTGTTAAAAATAACCTCCTTAAGAAGGGCATTTAGTAACACTATCAAAGTTGCTGCTGAGATTACTATTTTCACAGAAAAGATGCCACAGATGCTATTGTCTTAGCAGATCTACAATTCTCAAACATTGAAACCTCTTCAGTGAGTTTCCATTTGGAATTTCCAGAGACTCACAGGCTCTGTAAGATAAACCAAGCTATAAAAGGCTTATTTTATACAGGCTTATTATACTATATATAGGCTTTCTTACCTATACATATTTTTCATAACTGTGTCTACTGTGACTATACTTACAGATTTTACTTATCTATGTTCCTTGTTAACTTCCCTTCCTCTAGTATAAACTCCTTGATGTTGAATAAGATGTAAACTATGGCTAAAATTAACCCTGTAATCATGACAACTACAGGATTCCCCCCAGTAGTATTGTGCAAGGTTTCAGCCACAGCTAAAGATCTTTTTACATTAATGACATAATATATTCATAACTACTAACACTGCCCCAATAATGACATCATAAGAATTTGTTTTTAATAGGAATGAATTCTCCAGTTGAATGATTGCTAAAGACCTTTCTCCACACTGATTGCAATCAAAGCTGTTACTTTTCAAAGTGAATCATTTTATGTTGAGAAAACTTGTGAGATGTTTGGCAGTAGCTATTATAAGGTGAATAAGCTTAAATACATCCTTGGGTGTAGTTATTTAAGTCTTAGTATAAAATCAACAGAAATACATACACACACAAATATATATATATATATATATATATATATACAAGAATATAGCAGTATCTTTATTACAACACAAAATTATAAAAAATACAAATAACCATGAAGAGAATAAACAGTGGTATGTTCTTAAAACAAAATAGTATACAAAATGAGTATAAAAACACTACTGCCCATACCATAATGTATGAATCTTCAGAATGCTGAGTGAAAAAGACACGAAAGAATTCATGATGTATGATAAAAATATATAAAGACATGCAAAAACTACTTCCTGATGTTATAAAGCAAGGAAGTGATAATCTTGGAGGAAGTAACAACGTTTTTATTTCACTGAGTGCAATGAGGAATATAACGTATTTCATTTCTCTTATGGAAACTTTTTATAACCATTTTTTAAAAATTTGTTTATTTTATTTTTAGAGAGAGAGGAAAGGAGAAAGAGAGGGAGAGAAACATCACTGTGTGGCTGCCTCTCACTTGCGCCCCCCACTGGGGACCCGACGGTGCAACCTAGTTATGTGCCCTGACTGGGAATCGAACCAGCGACACTTGGCTTGCAGGCTGATGCTCAATCCACTGAGCCACAGCAGCCAGGGCTATAACCATTTTTTAATATTGCCTCTCCATGTATTATATGTCTTCTAAAAATAAACTGAGTCAGCAGAACTTAAAAAATTACATTCATTACTGATAGTTCAGTAACAATGATCATACCCATTTTTATGCTAATAAAGAGTAAAAAGTTATGCTGTATAATACTTTAAATTATTAACTATTATTAAATTTGTGATTAAAATTACATTAGCATGCTTTAAAAAAATAAAAGTTTTACAATAACTTGGGAAGGAAGGCTTCCCAAAGAAATCATATCATTTATTGCATTTCCATATTTTCTCCCTTGTGAGTTCTTTGATGGACAATGAGGTTTCTTTTATAACTGAAAGATTTACCACACTCATTACAAATATAGGGTTTCTCCCCTGTGTGGGTTCTCTGATGTACAATGAGATTTGTCTTCTGGCGGAAGCATTTCCCACATTCATTACATTTGTATGGTTTCTCTCCTGTATGAGTTCTTTGATGATGAATGAGATATGACTTCCTGCTAAAGGCTTTCCCACACTGAGAACATTCATAGGATTTCTGACCTGTATGTATTTTCTGATGTACAGTGAGGGTTGCTTTCTGGCGAAAGGACTTTCCACATTCATTACAAATATAGGGTTTTTCTCCTGTATGAATTCTCTGATGTAGATTGAGATTTGTCTTCTGACTGAAAGATTTTCCACATTCATTACATTCATATGGTTTCTCTCCTGTGTGAGTTCTGTGATGATCAATGAGGTATGACTTCATTCTAAAGGCCTTCCCACAGTGAGGACATTCGTAAGATTTTTCCCCAGTATGTGTTCTCTGATGTGCTACAAGGGTTGTCTTCTGGCGAAATGACTTTCCACACTCATTACAAATGTAGGGTTTCTCCTTATTATGAGTTTTCTCATGAAGAGCAAGGGTTGTCTTCTGGGAGAAGGATTTCCCGCATTCATTACAAATATAGGGCTTTTCCCCTGTATGAGTTCTCTGATGTACAGTAAGATTTGCCTTCTGGTGAAAGGACTTCCCACATTCTATACAAATATAGGGCTTTTCTCCTGTATGAATTCTCTGATGTAGAGACAGTGTTGTCTTCTGGCGGAAAGACTTCCCACAGTCATTACACTCATATGGTTTCTCTCCTGTATGAGTTCTCTGATGTCGAATGAGGTGTGACTTCAATCTGAAGGCATTCCTACATTGTGAACATTCATATGATTTCTCCCCTGTATGTGTTCTCTGATGGTCAGTGAGGGCTGTCTTTAGGCGGAAGGACTTACCACATTCATTACAAACAAAGGGTTTCTCTCCTGTGTGAGTTCTTTGATGATCAATGAGATATGATTTCCTTCTGAATGAATTTCCACATTGATAGCATTGATAGGGTTTTTCCTCTGTGTGAATTCCCTGGTGCAGAATCAATACTGACTTCCTACAGAAGGACTTCCCACATTCAGTGCATATATGTTTTTTTTCAATATTGGCTTTTCTTCTCCTTTTATTATATTCAGATAGGTTTTCATATCTGTAAGCTCTATGATGTATAAATAAACCTCCTTTTTTAAGCAGTAATTTCTCACAGTCATTATATCCAAATGACTGTACTGGAGTTTCCATCTTATGATATTGCATAAGTACTTCATTACGACTGATACCTCTACCATGTTGATTATGGGATTTGACTCCATGGTGAGCTGTTTCTGGTTTGGTATTGAAGAGTGATTTCTCATATCCATTATACTCATTATGCCTCTTTCTTGCAGGGCTTAGATTACTGCTGACTAATTCTGATACATTTTCAAAAATCTTTCCATGACTGTCATATTCAGAAATTAGATTTATAGAGGTTTTGCTTAAAGTAAATGTCTTCTCATATGCATTATTGTTCTCCTTAATCAGTTTTTTGTGACTGATGAATACAACTGATCTAGAATACTTATCTTCGCATTCTTTATATTTCACTAAAAAGTCTTCGGCATTCCAGTTCTTTTCTATAAAAAAAATTAACAACTTGTGAATCTTCACACATTTGCTATGAAAAGGAGCCAAATTAGGGTCTATTATATGAGGCTAAAAAAGACCCCAGACAAATTACTTCCTGCCTATAACACAAAAACTAAATAAAATCTTTGCTTCAGTGTGGAAAAGAAGAAAAAAAATAAGAAATGAATGCTAATAACTTTTCCACTGTGCAACAGAACTTCATACATAAAGTTGACTGAACACAAGAAGCAATGAAGAGAAGACAAAAATGGTGGGAGAGGGATTGATGCTTGGATATGCAAATTCAGAGGCAATGAAGTGAACCTATCAAGGGCATTAATCTTCAAATAGGATGGACAAGATTAGTAGAAAAGCTTACTCAGGGAAAATATTAGAGGAAGAATTACTTCTGGGGGACACAAAACAGAACCTATACTTTCATATATCATCCCTAGATTGTAAGGTAAAAACTTCCAGTTGTTCCACCACCTTCATCCTTGTAGCCATCAATGGTAAACTAATAATTCCAAGTATCTATTAATTTCCCAGTGTTTAGAAAAACTATCCTATATTGTAAGTCTCATCCTCTAGTTCATTAAAAAACTCTCATGACCATTAATTATAATTATTCCTCTTTTCAATTGCTGACTTATTTTTTCAGGTTTAAAGAAAGACTATTCAAGTCCTTCCTCAATACAGTAACATTCTCTAGCTCCAGATGAGATTGCTCCTTCTGATTCTAGATCATTCCTTAACTTTAACTTCATTCTCTTATAAAAATTTAGAGCTATATTTGACTTCTGTTACTTTGTAATTACCCAAATCTAGTGGAACAATGTTAAATCTAGGCTCAAAAATCTTCCTTGAGTCCATTACCACCAACACTAACATATAAGGAATTTATCCTGTAAACAAAAATTTACATCTCCTAGAACCACTATTTATATTCAAACAAGTTTTAAGGGTTGTCGCCATACCTGACAAATCTCAGCCATAAGAAGTTTATATTAATACTGTGTATCATAGGTAGTGTGTCTGACAGAAACCAAACATTTCAATCATAATGTATACAGCCATGGCCTATACAGGTATATCTAATAGGAACTTATAAGTACAAGCTTTCTGACTAAGGGAAACAGATACCTCCCCTGTATAGCTCTACAAACAGGTCATGAAACAACTACTAAACACCTAAACAAGTTATGTACTACAGCAAAGACAGAAATATAGGATCTTATCTTTCAATGAAAGAATCCTTCAGCATAAACTATGTACATGTGGGAGACCGCTTTGTGTGGTACAGGAAATAGTAACTACTGTGCAAGCCAGGTCCAAAAATGGGACTGTAAGAATTGACTGAAAGCAGTAAGCAGCTGGTAGGCATGCTCCAAATGCCACACTACCGGTCCCACAACTAAGGGAAAAGACTGGAGTGCAATGTAGCCTTTGAAGCCTGCTCTGCTTTGTATAACTTCAAATCTATATCAACAGTATGTTTAAATCAAAGGAACAGCCTGAACTTTGTGATGTGCACTGGTACCAGAAAGTCTGACTAACTGTCATTGTATGTTAATTTATGTTTCTATTTAACTGTCTGTCTTTGTGGTTGGATGAAGGGTCGCTTTTGAACACCATGCATTTCTGCACGTAACCAACTCAGTAAAAGCTCTGTTAAGGGGAAGCTTGGGATTGTCCTTCTCTGAGGGGCACTCTCCCTTCTCTCCCCAGACAATCCGTCTCTGGGTCAAGTTCTTAATCCACGGTCAAGGGGTCTGCAAGATCAGGAACCTCTCACATGTGCAATCAGGTATTAAATTATATATCATATTCAAGTACTGTGTATGTTATAATTCATAAATAGCAAGGAAATTCACAGAAAAAGAAAACTGTGGCTATGATATAGAGTAGTCCAGGAATAGTTCGTGGAGAACAAATCTCAAGACTGAACCATAAGATATACAGTTGGTGGAAGGGAGAACATAACACAATGAAAAGCAGATATGACAAATCTTACATATTTGGAGAAAAGTTAGTAGATGGATCAAGTGGAAATTACCAAGAGTTTTCCACAAGAGAGAGAAATAGAATTGAAAAGACTAAATTAGGACTTATTATGTTAGACCTTGAATGATGAATAATTTCAATTTCACATAAAAAATAAATAATAGGTAACAAGTGACATATACTGTCAGAGAAGTAACAATATAATTTAAATGAACTAGGAAAAATTATAATGAAGACAAACTGCAAATACAATAATCAAGATATAAAATAATAGTTATTTTGTATAATGTCGGTGAGAAATGTAAATATGGAAGAAGTAAATATATTTCACAGGCTGATAAAATAACACAAATTGTAAAGAGAACCATAAGAGATGAATGCAGAGACAAAAGAATCAAGCTGGTAGCAAGGAGGAAAAAAATAAGTTAGACATAGATAAGGGAAAAGATTTTAAGAGCTAAAAAAGTTAGTGCTTTTCATGTACAACATATTGTCACAAAATAGTTAAGACATCAGATTGTAGAACTCCTAAAGGATTAGAGAGAAGGTGGGAAAAATAAGCTGAGTATGTCCATTCAGAGGCACTGACAAGAAACAAAGGGCTCAAGTCCTGAGAAAAAAATGAAATTATTATAATGCAAAGGCTTATCCCTTGAGGACTAATCAGGCAAACAAGACTGAGAGTTCAGTGAAACAATATATGCTACTGTTTCAGGCAATATGGCCATAGTGGTGTAGAAAACAGACCAAGTTGGAAATAATCATTCAGAAAATCAGGATAAAAATGAGACAGTGCTTTAACTGAACCAAAGATTGAACTTTCAGTCAAGATGGAGGCATAGGTAAACACGCTTCACCTCCTTGCAAAAACACAGAAAGAATTAATTACAACTAAACCTCAAAACAAATAACACCCAAAAGTGTTACAGCATTGACCTATATGGAAGTCTGACAACCAAGAATATAAAGCAGCCACATTCATTCAGACAGGTAGAGGGGTAGAGATGCTCAGATGGGTGGAGAGGCTGTGATGGTGGAACAGGCGGTCCCACATTCATGAGTGGTGGATAAGAATTAGGAGGGATACCTGGGGAGGGGGTGATCCCAGCCCCAGAACAGACTGCGCAGCCCAGGGTTCCAGTTCAGGAACATAAATCCGTATAACTTCTGGCTGTAAAAACCAGTGGGGGTTGGGTGGTGGAAGAAACTGATGGATTTTTCCCACTTAAAGGGCCTGCATGGTCTTAGAATGTACACAAACCCTCGGGCAGCAACTGGAAGGGAGCCAACTGCATAAAGAAAGCAGGTGAAGTGACTGGAAACAAGGCAAGTACTGGACAAATCACCAGAAGCCAGGCAGCAGCACTGTCCCCTCTCTGAGGCCCTACAACAAGCCACAAAATAGTGAAGTAGGTAGCCCCACCCTGGCAATTACCTAAGGCACTGCCCAACACAATTTACATGTGCCTTTGCTACAGAGGCCATGCTACTAAGACAGTGAGTCAAAGCAGCTCTACCTAATACATACACAGAAACAAACATAGGGAGATTGCCAAATTAAGGACGTAAAGATATATGGCCCAAATGAAAGAACAGAATAGAACCCTAGAAAAAGAACTAAACGAAAGGGAGATAGACAACCTATTAGATGAAGAGTTCAAAGCACTGGTGATATGGATGCTCAGAAAACTCACAGAGTATGGCAAAAAAAAAAAAAAAAGAAATGAAGGTTACACAAAATGAAATTAAAAAAAAAAAAAAATAGAGGAAACCAACAGTGAAGTGAAGGAAGCCAGGATTCAAATCAATGATTTGGAACAAAAGAGAGTAATAAGCATTCAACCAGAACAGAAAAAAGAAACAAGAATTCAAGAAAATGAAAAGCTTAGGAATCTGTAGGACAACTTTAAACATACCGAAACCCAAATCAAAGGGGTGCCAGAAGGAGAAGAGAAAGAACAAAATATTGAAAACTTATTTGAAACAATACTGAAAAAAAACTTCCCTAATTTGTCAAAGGAAATAGACATATAAGTACAGAGAGTCCCAAACAAGTTGGATACAAAGAGGGCCACACCAAGATGCATCATAAATAAAATGCCAAAGGTTAAAGATAAAGAAAGAATCTTAAAGGTAGTTAGAAAAAAGAAGGGAGTTACTTACAAAACAGTTCCCATAAGACTATCAGCTGATTTCTCAAAAGAAACTTTGCAGACAAGAAGGGACTGGCAAGAAGTATTCAAAGTGATGAAAAGCAAGGACCTATAACCAAGATTACTCTATCCAGCAAAGTCATCATTTAAAATAGAAGGGCAGATAAAGTGCTTCTCAGACAAGGTAAAGCTAATGGACTTCATCATCACCAAGCCATTACTACATGAAGGGTTAAAGGAACTTAAGAAAAAGAAGAACAAAATTATAAACAGTCAAATGACAACAAACTCACAACTATTAACAACTGAATCTAAAAAACAAAAATAAAAATGAAAACAAACTCACTTCCAGTGAAGATGGAGGCCTAGAGAGACATGCTGAATCTCCCTTCACAACTAAGAAGGAATACAACTACTTCAAAACTAACTAAGGACAACCAGAAGTTCTAGAAAACTGAGCTCATGGAAGTCCAACAAACAAAGATATAAAGAAGAAATACTCATACAAACAGGAAGGAGGGGCAGAGCCAGGGTGGAGAGGACACGGTGTGGTGGCGGCACCAGGGGTGGCAGTGACAGGCCATCAGAAAGCATAGTCACATGTTTTAAAAAGTCAGGAGGGACACCTGGGACACTCTCAGCACCAGACCAGACCATACAGCTCACAGTCCCAGCGCTGGGGAAAATAAAGCCTCATTGCTTCTGACTGTGCAAACCAGTGTGGGTTGGGGTGGAGGAAGAAACTGTGGGTCTCTCAGCAGAGTCTACTTGTTTAAAGGGCCCCCACGGTCCTAGGACATCCACAGACCCACCCACCCTGGGAACGATGTCCAGGGCAACAGCTACAGAGGCTCCCGTCCCATATAGAAGTGGAAGTCCCTGGAAAACGAGCAAGAGCTGAGTAAGCGGCATTGTTCCTTCTCAGATCCCTCCCCCACACTCAGTGCCACAACGTGGTGAAACGGTCTCCCCATACTGACGAATACCTAAGGCTCCACCCCTTACAATGTAATAGGTGCAACAGCTCTCCCTAAGACACAGAGGCAAACAAACACAGAAACCTGCAATTGTGAGGAGACAGAAAAGTATGGCACAAAAGGGGGAACGGATCAAGGTTCCAGTGGGAGAACTAAGCAATGAGGAGATAGCCAACCTAATAAATGAGGATATCCAACCTGACGCAGAGTTCAAAACACTGGTGATAAAGATGCTCACAGGCTTGACAGATATCCTTAAGTATGGCAAACGCTTAAGAGAAAAAAATAAAAGCTATGCTAAATGAAACGAAGAAAAATCCACACAAAATCAGTGGTGAAGGGAAGGAAACTGGGGTTCAAATCAATGATTTAGAACATAAAGAAGGAAAAAAAAGTCAGCCAGTACAGAATGAGCAAACGAGAACTGAAAGAAATGAGGAGAGGCTTAGGAACCTCTGGGACAACATTTATGTGCCAACATCCGAACCATTGGGAGCCAGAGGGAGAAGAGGAAGAGCAAGAAATTTAAAGCTTGTGTGAGAAAATAATGAAGGAAAACTCCCCAAATTTGGCAAAGGAAATAGACATACAAGTCCAGCAAGCACAGAGAGTCCCAAACAAAGTAGATCCAAAGAGGACCACACCAAGTCACATCATAATTAAAATGTCAAAGGTTAAAGATAAAGAGAGAATCTTAAAAGCAGCAAGAGAAAAGCAGACAGTTACCTACAAAGGGGTGCCTATAAGACTAGCAGTTGATTTCTAAAAAGAAACTTTACAGGCAAGAAAGGACTGGCAAGAAGTATTAAAGGTGATGAAAAGCAAGGACTTACAACCAAGATTACTCTATCCAGCAAAGCTATAATTTAGAATAGAAGGACAGATAAAGTGCTTCCCAGACAAGGTAAAGCTAAAGGAGTTTGTCATCACCAAGCCATTATTATATGAAATGTCAAAGGGACTTAAGAAAAAGAGGATCAAAATTATGAACATTAAAATGACAACACACTCACAACTATCAACAACTGAATCTAAAAAATAAAAACAAAATCCAACTAAGCAAACCAGCATAGGAACAGAATTATAGGTATGGGGATCATTTGGAGGGTTATCAGCTGGGAGTGGGTAGAGGGAGAGAGGGGGAAATGGTGCAGGGATTAAGAAGCATAACTGGTTGGTACAAAATAGACAGGGCGAAGTTAAGAATAATATAGGAAAGGGTGAAGCCAAAGAACTTACATCCACGATGCATGGACATGAACTACTGGTGGGGATTGCTGGAGGAAAACGGGGTACTGGGCAGAGGGGGGCAAAGGGTGAAAAACTGGGACCACTGTAACAGCATAATCAATAAAATATACTTAATAAATACAAGTTTGTTGGGAAATAGAAAGCTAAAAGAAATTTTATTCTTCACTAGTTTCATCTGCCTGAGAATCATAAACTCACCTAAGCAGGTGTGACTTGTCAATGGTGTCCATGGCTCTTCTCCTCGTTCCAACTTGAGGATCACATCAGGCTTGGTCATGTGACAGCCTGATGAGGGAAGATTTGGATTAATTTGTTTAGGATTCAATACATTTAAAAAACTAGTAAGGTGCATTTTTCAATACTGCAAATTAAGATACTCTTTTGCTTAATTTAACAGTAAACTTAACACCTTGCACTGGGCAAGTGAAAGATACTTTCTTTCTGCTAACCATAAAGGATTCATCACCTCTTACCCCTCAAACTGAAGATCACACATACTTTAAACACTTCAAAAGAAAATGCATGCTACTGAAAGTTTCAGAGAGGTTTTCTTACCCACGGAAATGAGGTGGCAATAGTTTTCCAACATCACATCCATGTATAGAGTCTTCTGAGCAGGATCCAGGTGCTGCCATTCCTCCTCTGAGAAGTCCACAGTCACATCTTTAAATGACACTGATCCCTGCAATGGATAGAAACTATGATCACAACAAGTTGACTAGATATTGGAGACTAGTTTTTATCCTGTTCCTTTGTGGCATTTATAAGAAAACTAATAAAGAAAGGCTACCATTTTTCTTGTTTTGTGATTTACATTGTGAGGAAAACAAAAATCAAAGTACAAGAACCTGCCACCAAATTTATTTAATAACTCATTCTAAAACTGTATACTGGGAAGTCACTTTGTATGCCAAAACTGCCTTCGTTCTCTTGGATGCCAAGACTTACAAAATACTGTCTCTGTTTACCTGAAGTTACAGCCTCAAAGCATGTAACACATACCTTCAAGAAGGTATATGTAAACAGAAGCCTGCAAAAAAGGTGTTACAGGTAGTACAACAAGAGTATGTACAAGATGCAGTGTATCACAACAGCAGAACAATTTTCTCAGCATTCATTGAGGAGGTTAAGTTTTTTTCCCTTCAAGATTACTCTGATGTGTAAGAAAAATATGGTTTTAAAACACATGGGACTGACTTTAAGCATCCAGTGATTATAGTGTGAACTGACCAGGAAAACAATCCATGAGATGATAATTATAAAATCTGAACACAACATATAATAACCAACTAATAGATGGCACTGAAAAACAACCAAAAACAAGCAGAAATATCCTTAAAAGACAGCGACTGCAAAGGGTAAGACTGTTAAATTTGTGGCTTTTTTGCATGAGGTATTGTACTGCAAATCCCACAGAAAACCACAGTGCCATTCCTCAAATATGGCACAGAACAGAATGAAAGGCAGATGAGCTAAAGATTTAGAGATAAATTCTGAAAGTGAGAAATGTATAGAATGAATAAGATGTAAAATCTGAGTATAAACTTTGTCAGAACTCCAGGTTGAAAGTTAAACTAAGCAACTGTTTGAGAGAGCACAGAAGGCATAGGAAAAAGTAGACAGAAAGACACCAGAAAATAGTTTTGAAAACAGAAGCGCACCTAGTGAGATTGAGGTCTCTGCTTTGTTGATTACCAGCATTCCACACCCCACTGAAAAAAGAAACTGAAGCCTTACAGACTTAGGTGTCAGAAATGGGGGCTGACAAAACAGCAGGATAGTTTAAGGGTAAAACCCTGAAAAAAAGAGAGCTGTAGAAAGTAAGACCCCAAATCTACATATATAAGCACTTACAATTCCTTGCTTGAGAGCATTAGAACATGAGCAAAATGAGAACCTACCAATAGGGGCCAGGGTAAAAAGCAGCAGCTGGAAGCTTAAGGATATACCAGCTGCTTCATACATGACGGGGAAAGTGACGGGGTAGGTAGTAGGGCAGAATATGAAACTTGATTCTAACTAAGTTAATCACATGCTAGAAAAAAAAACAATAATACTCAGAACAATATATATCAGATTTTGAATTACTATAACATTATTTATGATGTCCAAGTTTCTAGCAAAAATTACTGAACATGAAAACAAAAAAAGGTGACTATGACCCATGTTCAGAAAAAGACTGTCAGAGTAACTAATTAGTGGGTCCTAATGTTGGATCTTGACCCCCAAAAGTTCAAAGCATATGTTGTAAATGTTTCAAAAAAGTAATGGAAAACCTGGCATGAAGTACCAGTATGTAAACTATAAAAAAGCACCAAACAAAATTTCTAGACCTATAAGTACAATAACTGATATGAAAAATTCACTGTATAGACTCAAAAGCAAACCAGAAATATAAAAAAGAATCAGCAACCTTGTAAACAGGTCAACAGAAATTAAGCAATCTGAATAGAAAGAAGAAGAATAAGGGAAAATGAATAAAATCACAGAGATATGTGGGTCAATTTCAAAATAATCCAATACAGATAATAGTAAGTATCCTAGAAAGAGAAAGAAAAGTTTGAATAAAAACTTTAAGGTAATAATGGCCTAATACATTCAGAGTTACCAAAAACTTTAACTTACATACCAAAAAAGCTTAATGAACCTCAAAAGAATAAAAACCAAAGAAAACCACACCTCACAGAAACCTAATCAAACTCCTAAAAGTCAAAGGTAACTTCAACCGAGAATTATATTTTCAGCACAATTATCTATTAAAAATAAAGGCAACATAAAGCTCTTTTCAGATAAAGTCTGAAAGAAGTCATCACTAGAAATATCGAAACATCAAAAATGGTAAAGGAAGTTCTTCAGGTTGAAGGTAAAAATGTCACCCAATCATAACTAAGATCTTTGGGAAGGAACGAAGAGGATGAGGAAAGTCATATATAAAAGACTTTTTAAGTATTCCTTTTCTTATTTCTTTAAAAGACATGACAATGTCAAGCAGGTGCTGGTGAACACTTTCTGCTGTTTTAGCATGAAAGCAACCATAACAGTATGTAAAATGAATGAGCAAAGTTATGTTTAAATAAAACTTCATGTATGAACACTGAAATTTGAATTTCATACAATTTTCGTAGATTAAAAATATTTTGCTTTCACATTTTTCAAACAAACTATAAAAACCATTCCTAATTCACAGTCTGCACAAAAGCAGGCATCAGTTTGGGTTTGGTCTGTGGGCTCTGGAATACTGTTTTAAAGTAGGCATTCTAAATTGAATTATTTATAAACATAAATATCCCATACATGGAAAAGAAAAACCTAAACAAACAAAAAACCCCAAAAAACAAAAGATGGGAAGGTAAGTAAACAGATCTATAATGCTGTAAGATTTATGTATTTTCCTTTGTTCAGTATTATCTCTACATAACTCAAAAATTACAGATGCATGTTATAATTCCTGAAACAATCACAAAATAATAATAAATAAAGGTAGCTATATGTCAATAAAGTAATAAAAATATTATTAAAGTGTTTTTGATTGACACACACACACAAAACACAATTAGGAAGAGATGAACAAAAAACAGGTTAGGAGGAACCTTAATGAATGTTACAAAGTATAAGACACCAACCTGAAAAGGTTATATACTTTTTGATTCCAGCTACTACACAACATTCTAGAAGAGGCAAAATTATGGAGACAGTAAAAAGATCAGAGGATGCCAGAAATTGGGGGAGAGGAAGGGATGAATAGGTACAGCACAAAGGTTTTTAGGGCAGTGAAACTATTCTGTATAATACTATAATGGTAGATTCATGTCATTATACATTTCTCAAAATCCATAGAACATGCAAAACCAAGAATGAATACTGATGTAAACTATGAACTTTGGGGGATAATGATGTGTCAATGTAGGTTCCTTGACTGTAACAAATGTACCACTCTGACGTAAGATGTTGATAGTTGGGGGACGCTATGCATGTGTGGGGTAGGGGGTAAATTGAGAGTCTGTATGTTCTACTCAATTGTGCTGTAAACCTCAGACTGCCCTCTAACATAAAGTCAATTTAAATTAATTAACAAAACAAACAAACAAACCTCAGTAAGTTAGACAAGCAGAAAAGAAACAGCAAAATGGCAGCCCTAAATTTCACTGTATTTTTAATTGTATTAAGTGTAAATGAACTAAACACTCCAGTAAAAAGGCCAAAATTATTAATTATATAAAAAAGCAACACTCAAATATGTCTGTCTGCAAGAGACACACATTAAGTAACATAGACACAAATATAAAGGAAAATGAATGGTAAAAACATACAAATACTAACTCTGGTAAAGCTGATTTTGGCTATAGTAAAAGCAAAAAATATATTTCAAACTGAAGAGTATTACTACTACAAAGAGGAACATTTCATTATGATAAAGGAATAAATATATCACAAAAATATAACAATTACAAATATATACATATGTAAGCACAATAGAGTCAGTCAGGCTCCCTCACGCCGGATGCCCAGGCGTGGGCTGCTTAGAGATAATTAGATTTGCATACGCAGCACACTCAGTTATATAAGCATTGATGTCATATTTTGGCTTGTAGATGGCTTTGCCTATACATAATATAGAAGGGGCAGGAACCCCCACAGGAGTGTTCGGGCATCAGGCAGTGAGCGAACAGTGGGAGTGCATGCATGAACACTGTAATGTCTGCAATAAAGGAACAATCAGAGACTCCAACCCTGCCTCGCATATTATTCTGATTGCTGGACAGAAAGAATCTGCATTGGGTTCCATGACAACATACTTCAACAGTTTCAAAATACATAAAGCAAAAATTGGCAAAAGTAAAATGAGACTTTAAAAAGTCCCAAATCATGGTTGATGTTAATGTTTGTTAGTAACTGAAAGAAGCAGACGAAAGTTGGTTGGGGCAGGATGGAAATCTGTAAAGATTCCGAATCTCAAAGAATACTAACAAACAACTATCTCAATGATATTTACTGAATATCAGTTTCAATAATTTAACAACACATGTTTTTTCAAGAGAAAACAGATTATGCATAGACAAATCATATGGAGTATGTTCTCTGATGACAGCTGAACTAAATTAGGTATCAATTAAAAGAATGTGTCTAGCCCTGGCTGGTGTGGCTCAGCAGACTGAGTGCTGGCCTGCGAACCAAAGGGTCACTGGTTCAAATCCCAGTCAGGGCACATGCCTGGGTTGCAGGCCAGGTCCACAGTTGGGGGCACACCAGAGGCAACCACACATTGATATTTCTCTCCCTCTCTTTCTTCCTCCCTTCCCCTCTCTCTAAAAATAAATAAATAAAAATCTTAAAATAAGGTGTCTAGACAAACGCCTCAATACTTGGAAATTAAACAATATTCCAAGTAACCAATTCTGGGTCAAAGAATAACCAAAAAGAAAATGGTCATAAAATATAATAAGCTAAATAGAAATAGATCAATATTTGAAGATGCAATTAAAGTAGGCTAAGAGAAACTTGTAAATTTAAATGATTATATTAGAACACAAGAAAGGTCTAATATAATTCAAACCTTTATCTTTAAAAAAGTCAAATAAACACAAAACAAATAGAAGAAAATAGTAAAGATAACAGCAAAAATTAGTAAAATAGAAAATAAATAGAAAAGAAAACCAATGAAACCTAAAGCCAAGTTCTTCGAAGTGTATAAAATTTAAAAACTGCAAGTTGGGTGGATTAACCAATAAAGGGGGATGGCACATACGGCCACTATCAGATAATATCCTACAGATATTAAATAGGTAACCAGGGTAGATTACAAACTAACTAAAGGCAATGAATTAGACAATGTAGATGACAGGACAAATATTTTCCCTTAAGAAACATGTTACTGAAAGAAACAATAAACCTGGAAAACCTAAACTATTAAAAATTCTGATTTTCCAATTTAGAAAGTTCTCACATAGATTTTTCCAATACCAGAAGACTTCAAAATAAATTCTATCAAACATTTAAGAGTTAATGAGCGCTCTTCTGCTCAGGCCTGTGGCACTGGCAGGATGGACATGAGTTGTGGTCTGCATACTGCCAGTAAACTCCAGGGCCACTGAGGAGATCAGAAGTGCCATAATAAATAGCACAAGAAAGCCCGATTGGGAAAGCCCTGAAGCCCAATCATTCTGGAGGCATGTCCCATGCAAAGAGAATTGTGCTGGAAAAAGTAGGGAGTTAAAGGCCAACAGTGAAAATTTGCCATAAGGATGTGTCAGGATCTTGCTGATCAATGATGGCAAAAAAAAAAAAAAGAAAAAGAAAAATCTTGGAGGACTTCAAGAAGGATATTGATGGCAAAACGCTTATAGTACGGAACTTTAACACCCCACTATCAAAAATGGACAGATCTTCCAAACAAAGAAACACCAAGGATATTGTGGCACTGAACAACAATCTAGGTCAAATGGACATAATTGATATATACAGAACCTTTCATCGCAAAGAAGCAAAATATACATTCTTTTCAAATGCACATGATATATTTTCAAAGACAGACCACAAAACAAGCCTCAACAAATGCAAGAAAATTTAAATTATATCAAGCATCTTCTCAGACCGCAATGGCTCAAAACTAGAAACCAACCTCAAGGAAAAAACTCAAAAACATACAAATTCATGGAGAATGAATAATATGTTATTAAATAATGAACGGGTTAACAATGACATCAAGAAAGAAATAAAAGTTTCTGGAAACAAATGAAAATGAACAAACAACAGACTTCCGGCCAAGATGGAGGCTTAGACGGACATGCTAGGTCTCCCTCTACAACTAGAGAGGAATACAACTACTTCAAAACAAAGGATAACTAGAAATTCCAGAAAATAAAACTCCACAGAAGTCCAACATATGAAGTTATAAACCAGCGGTGCCATTTGGGCAGGTAAGAGTTAAAGAGGGCAGTGCTGTTTGCGGTCGCACCTGGACAACGGCGGCGGGGAATCCCGGATCCATCAAGCCCCTGGCGGTGCGCGACCCCGACGAGGAATCCCGGCTGCGGCCAAGCCCCTGCCGGTGCGCGACTCCGGCGCTGGGGAGAGTGGCCGCCGCATCGCCTTGAACAGTGAGGCCCAGGGGGGCGGGAGGACGGATCCCGGTCTCCTAGCTGAATAACTGTGTGAATCCATCTTGGACCCCCGCCCCCAAAGAAAGCACCACAGGGCTGCGAAATAGGTCGCGGACAGGCAGGCGCCGGTCGCTAATTTGTGACGCGTACACAGGCACTGCCCCCGACAGCCGGCCCAAGAAAACAAAACGCATCTGTCAAAATGAGGCAGACAACTATAGAAATCCCGGTGACACAACTCACCAGACAGCAGATAGAGAACCTGACAGATGAACAGATAAGAAACCTGTCAGAGGCTCAGTTCTGGGCCATTGTTAACAGATGGCTTACAGAATTCACAAAAGAGCAGGAAAAAGATATGAAAGAAGCGAAAAACTTTCATAACGAAAGGAACAAAACCGCATACGAGACAGAAGGAAAGGAAATAAAATCCAGAGTTCATTTCAACAAACTGGAATATGGAGAAGGAACAAGCAGTCAACCAATGCAGCGAGAGGAAATGGGAAGCAACAATGAAAGGATCAGAAACCTCTGGGACAGCTATAAAAGGCCCAACATAAGAATCATTGGTTTGCCAGAGAATGAGGAAGATGAACTAGAACTTGAAAAATTGAGTGAAAATATAATAAAGGAGAACTTCCCAGACTTGGGGAAGGGAATAGACTTGCAGGTCCAGGAAGCAAGGAGAGTTCCCAAGAGACTGGACCCAGGGAGAACCACTCCAAGACACATTATAATCAAAATGTCAAAAATTAAAGATAAAGAGAGAATCTTAAAAGCAGCAAGAGAGAAGAAAAGAATTATGTACAAAGGGGTCCCAATTAGACTATCAGCTGACTTCTCAAGGGAAACCCTACAGGCAAGAAGAGACTGGCAAAAATATTCAAAGTAATGAAAATCCAAAACCTACAACCACGAATACTCTACCCAGCGAAATTGTCATTCAGAATAGAAGGACAGAGAAAGTGTTTCCAGGACAAAATAAAACTGAAAGAGTTCATTAGATCCAAACCACTGTTATATGAGATGTTAAAGGGACTGGTTTAAAAAAAAACAGAAGCTAGGGAGATGAAACAAAGGCAAACTAAATAGGCAACGAGAGTGGAAAAGGAACTGTGGGTACGGGAAGCATATTGGGGGGAGGTCAACAGGGAGGGGGAATGGGGAAAGGGAGGGAGATGATATAGGAATTGGGGATCAAGGTAGGAGGGAATGGAATAGACGGAGAGAGGTTGGGAGGAACTGTATGCACAACTAATGGACATAATCTAAAAGGGGGAGACAACTGGAGGGAGGGGGGCCACCGGGTGGAGGGGAGCAGAGGGAAGGGAAATTGGCACAAATGTAATATTTTAATCAATAAAACACATTAAATCTGAAAAAAAAAAAAAAAAAAAGAAAATGAACAAACAACAGCCCAAATAAGAGAAACAGCAAAGGCAGTCCTGAGAGCAAAGTTTATGGCAATACAGGCCTACCTAAAAAGGATAGAATCTCAAATAAACAACCTAACCTTACAGCTACAGGAACTAGAGGAACAACAAACAAAACCCAGAGCAAATATAAGGAAGGAAATAATCAAGATCAGAGCAGAATTAAATGACATGGACACTAAAAGAACAATTCAAAGGATCTATAAAACCAGGAGCTGGTTCTTTGAAAAGATAAACAAAATTGACAAGCCTTTAACCAGACTCATCAAGAAAAAACGAGAGGACCCAAATAAATAAAATCATAAACGAAAAAGGAGAAATCACAACCGGTATCACAGAAACACAAAGGATTGTAAGAAATTACTATGAACAACTATATGACAAGAGATTTGACAACCGGGATGAAATGGACAAATTTCTGGAAAAATATAATCTTCCAAAACTGAATCAAGAAGAAGCAGAAAGCCTGAATAGATCTATAACTACTAGTGAAATTGAAGCAGTACTCAAAAACTCCCGGCACACAAAAGCCCTGGACAGGATGGCTCCACAGGTAAATTTTACAAAACATTTAGGGAAGAACTAACTCCTATCCTCAAACTATTCCAAAAAGTCCAATAAGAGGGAAGATTCCCAAACTCTTTCTATGGGGCTACTATTGTCCTATCTCCAAAACCAGGTCAAGACACAACAAAGAAAGAAAACTACAGGCCAATATCGCTGATGAACATAGATTGTAAAATCCTCAAGAAAATATTGGCAAACTGAATCCAGCAATATGTTAAAAAGATCATACACCATGATCAGGTGGAATTCATCCTAGGGATGCAGATCAATAAACGTAATACACCACATAAACAAAATGAAAGACAAAAATCACATGACCATATCAATAGATGAAGGAAAAGGAGCTGATAAAATACAACACCCAATAATGATAAAAACACTCAGCAAAGTGGGAATAGAGGGAGCATACCTCAATATAATAAAGGTCATATATGGGAAACCTGAAGCTAATGTCATACTCAATGGGCAAAAACTGAAAGCTTTCCTCCTAAGATCAGGAACCAGACAAGGATGTCCACTCTCTCCACTTCAATTCAACATAGTTTTGGAAATTCTAGCCACAGCGATCAGACAAGAAAAAGAAATAAAAGGCATCTAAATTGGATAAAAAGAAAACTGTCATTTGCAGACAACATGATAGTGTACATAGAAAACTCTATGTACTCCACCAAAAACTACTTGATCTAATAAGTGAATTTGGCAAAATAGCAGGGTACGAAGTCAATATTTAGAAATTGAAGGCATTTCTCTACACCAACAATGAAATATCAGAGATAGAAGCTAGAGAAAAAAATCCCCTTTACTATAGCACACACACAAAAAAGTACTTAGGAATAAACTTAACCAAGGAGGTAAAATACCTGTACTCGGAAAACTAGAGAACACTGAAAAAAGAAACTAAGGAAGATACAAAGAAATGGAAGCATATGCCATGTTCATGGATGGGAAGAATTAACATAATTAAAATGTCCATATTACCAAAAGCAATTTACAGATTCAATGCAATCCCTATTGAAATACCAATTACATATATCACAGGCCTAGAATAAATATTTCAAAAATTTATATGGAACCAAAAACAACCCCTAATAGCCTCAGCAATCTTGAGAAAGAAGAATAAAGTAGGAGGAATCCGTCGTCGGCAGCCGTCCGTCTCGAGAGACGATGGTGTAGCTTCTTAAGAGTCTATCTGCACCGCCGAGAATGGCTGTGCAGTCCGACTCGGGAGTGACACGGTATCTGTCTCCTCCCGTGTTGAATCGACATCTTGCGATGACGCTGGAGTGTCCTCTCCAGTGAAGCTGAAGCTACAGAGCCTGGGCAGGGTGATATGGAGGGTCTGCTGTTGCCCATGCAGCAGACCCCCCCTCTCTTCGCAGCTGAAGGATCCAAGGGAAAGACGGAGTCAATACAGCTTGGCTTCAGGTGCGCCGCAGGAGTTGCCGGTGTTGACTACAACGTCAAACCGCCTTAGGGACTCCGGCTCCGGATTTTCTGTCGGGGTTTACTCCCTTAGCCTTTCCCCTGAAGAGGTATGCCACAAGGCAGCGGAGGTTTTTTGGAATCAGAGTTTTCCTTCTCTGATGTGCCCTGACTGGAAGATCGAACCAGCGACACTTAGCTCGCAGGCCGACGCTCAATCCACTGAGCCAAACCAGCCAGGAATCACAATACCTGATATTAAACTGTATTAAACTGTATTACAAGGCCATGGTAATCAAAAAAGTCTGGTACTGGTATAAGAACAGACATACAGATCAATGGAATAGAGGGCCCAGAAATAAACCCAGGTCTATATGGTCAATTAATATTTGACAAAGGGGGAAAGAGCATAAAATGAAGTGAGAACAGCCTCTCCAACAAATGGTGTTGGGAGGGACAGGGACATTCAAAGAAAATGAAACCAGATCACCAATTTACACCACAAAGCACAATAAACTCTAGATGAATAAAAGACTTAAATTTAAGCTGTGACACCATAAAAGTCCTAGAGGAAAGCATAGGCAGTAAAATCTCAGATATCCCATGCAGCAATATTTTTGCTGATAATATCTCCTATGACAAGGGAAACAAAGGAAAGAATACACAAATGGGACTATATCAAACTAAATAGTTTCTGCTCAGAGAAAGAAAACATCAGCAAAATGAAATGGGAACCAACTGTATGGGAAAACATATTTTCCAATGCTACCTCAGAGAAGAGATTGATCTCCAAAATACAGAAAGAACTTATAAGACTCAACGCCACAATAACAGACAATCCAATTAAAAAACAGGCCAAAGACCTGAACAGACACTTCTCTGAGGAGGACATACAGAGGGCCATAGGCATATGAAAGAATGCTCAACATCACTAGCCATCAGAGAGATGCAAATTAACACCACAATGAGATACCACCTCACACTGGTGAGGATTTGGAGAAAAGGGAACCCTAGTGCACTGCTGGTGGGAATGTCGACTGGTGCATCCACTATAGAAAACAGTATGGAATTTCCTCAAAAACTCAAAATGGAACTGCCTTTTGACCCAGAGATTCCACTACTAAAATTATACCTGAAAAATCCTGAAACACCAATTCAGAACCTATGCACCTCTATGTTCACAGTGGCGCTATTTACAATAGCCAAGTGCTGAAAACAGCCTAAGTGCCCATCAATGGATGAGTGGGTCAAAAAATGTGCGACACTTACACAATGGAACATTATGCAGCAGAGAGAAAGAAGGAACTCCTACCTTTTGTGACAACATGGATGGAACAGGAGTATTGTGCTTAGTGAAATAAGCCCGATGGCCAAAGAGAAATACCACATGATCTCACCTATAATAGGAAACTGATGAACAAAACAAATGAGCCAAATATAAACAGAAGCATGGAAACAATGAACAGATTGACAGTGACCAGATGGGAGGGAGGAGGGGGAGAAGTAGGGAAGGAAGGGGAAGGGTCTAGTCTAGAAACTAACACAAATGACCCACGGACATGGACAACAGGGGATTGACTGTGGGAGAGGGTGATATGGACAGGGGAGGGGAGAGCAATGGGGGAAAAATGGGATAACCGAAACAGAACAACAATAAAAAAAACAAAAAAACCCATAAAGCTCATCTTTGTAGCCTGGAAAAAAAAAAGAATGGCAAAAAAAAAAAAAAAAAAAAAGGAGTTAATGGGACTATTACACTAAATCTTTTTTAAAAACAGAGTACTTTCTAATTTATTTTATATGGGAAGCGGGGGTGCTTGGTAGTGGGAAATGTAGCTCAGCCCCAGACTGGAAGACCACCGGGAGTGTGGCCGCACACAGGACCCACTCCACACACCGGTTTTCCCATGGGGAACTAGGCCTGAATTTCTATAATAGCTAAAAGCTTGCTTTCTGCTAAAGGACCCTCTAATACTGGCCTGAGACCAACAGATGTTCAGCGTGTAACCTTGAAGCAGTTTCTTAGGGTCTTATCTGGACCAGATTCTAAGAACAGGATGTGGCTAGACAAGTTATCCTTATCCATGCATGTGTAACATTCTTTTCTGTTATATGAAAGTAATAATTATATAAGGCAATGGTTGGCACAATGATTCACAACTTTCTTGGAGGTAATCCACCTAAAAAAATCAATAAAAGCCTGTTAAGGCAGGGGCAAGCTGCCCTTTCTCCTCTAGAAAGTGGCCAGTTCTGTCCCCTCTTCTCCACAGGATTCTCATAGTCGCTGTGCATTTATTCACTTCATTCACAATGCCATGGACTCTGCTGGTCAGAGGTCTGCGATAATTTTATGAAGTGACTGTTACCAAAATAAAAAAAAAGACAATAAAGAAATTACAGAGCAGTATCCCTGGTGAATTCCTATGAAAAAATTAACAGAATATTAGGGAATTGAGTTAAGTGATATATAAAAAAGCATTACACATTATGATCAAGTTGTCTCATCATTGGAATCCAAGGTCAGTATATCATCTGAAAATCAGTAACATAATCATTATAATATCAGAATAAAATAAGAAAACCATATGTTCATTTCAAATGAAGAAAAAGAATCAGATAAAATTTAAAATATACATATATTTGCTCTCACATATTCTATTAACACTGTAGATATTGTATAAAGAAGGTCAAAGAAAAACATCAGGCATACAGACTAGAAAAAAAGAAAACCACCTATTTTGAGGTATGTAGAAAGGACTAAAGGAATCTACAAAAAAGGAACTAGACATAAGTGAATTTAGCAAGGTCACAGGATACTAATATCAATATATAAAAATCAATTCTGTTTTTACATATTAATAATTGAAAATGAAATTAAAGAATAAAATTAACGAAGTATCTGTAAGACCTATACAATGAAACTACAAAAAAACTGCTCAGAGAAACTTCAAAAGACCTAAATAAGCATGGAGATATACCAGGTCCTTGGATTAGAAGATGCACTACTGTTAACATACCAATTATCTCAAACCAATTGATAGTCTTTGACAATCACAGTCTAAGTACGTTGCTTTATAGAGATCAATAAGATAAGTCTAAAATTTACATAGAAATGTAAAACACCTAGCATATCTAAAACAAGTTTAAAAAAAAATAGAGATGGAAGATTCACATTACTTGATTTCAGGACTTAATACAGCTGTGTTACACTGGTAAAATGATAAATATATAAATCAATGAAACACACTACAGAAGTACACCTACACATATATAGTCAAATGACTGTCAATGAAGGCTCTAGGATAATTCAGTAGGGAAAGGATGTGTTTTCACAGATAATTCTGAAAAAAACTGAATATCTGTTTTAAAAAAAAGGAACTTCAATTCTACCTCACAGCATACAAAAGAATTAAGTTGAAATGGATTATTCACTTAAAAGAAAAATCTAAAACCAGTTTTTATATAGTAAACAAAGAATAAGATATGCACAACCCTGAAGTATGCAAAGACTTCTGAGACAGGACACAAAAAGCATGGGTCATAGAATTTTAAAACCCAATAAACTGGATTTCATTAAAATTAAAAACTTCAGCCCTGACAGGTATGGCTCAGTTGATTGGGCACTGTCTTGCAAACTGAAAGGTTGCCAGTTCCCTTCCCAGTCAAGGCACATGCCTGGGTTGTGATTTTGGTCACCAGTCAAGGCACGTGCAAGAGGCAACTGATTGATGTTTCTCTTTCTCTCTTTCTTCCTCCCTTCCACTTTAAAAATGAATAAATAAAATCTTTAAAAAAATTATATACTCAGCTCTAAAACACACCATTAAAAAATTAAAAAAAAAATCAAGTCATAAACTAAGAAAAGATATTTACAGTACTTTTATCTGAAAAAAAAAAAACACACTTGTATAAAGAACTCTCACAACACAAGAAAACAACCAATCCGCTCAAAAGTTGGCTAAACGTCTGAACTTAGAATATTATATAAATGACAAGTAGCAAAATAAAAAATACCCACCAATTTTCATCTTATCAAGGAAATAAAAATTAAAACAATAATAAAATACCATTACACACAAGGATCACTAAAATTATAAAATGGCCATACCAAGTGTTGGTAAGGCTATGAAGCTACTGTAAATTGTATACATTACTGGTGGGAACGTAAAATGTCACAACTCTGCATAACAATCTGGCAGTTTCTTATAAAAATACATTCTCCATACAACCCACTGATTCCGCAACTAGGTATTCATCTGAAAGAAATGAAAATACAATCCACGCAGAGATTTTTCTATGCAAATGTTCATAGAAGTGTCATTCATTATAGTCAAAAAGTGGGGAAAAAAGTATATCAAAAAGTGAGTGGATAAACAAATTATAATATATTATCCATTCATGTACTGGAATTCAATAATACAAGGAATGTTCTTATATACACAACAACATGAATACATTTCAAAAACATGATTTGAGCTAGATAGGCCAATCTCTCCAAAAGGACATATGTTATTATCCTTTTTTTTATGATATCAGAGAAGATGCAAACTAACTTATGACAGAAGCAGATATATGATGACTGAAGGCTTGGGATGGCAGTGGAACAATTAATTGTATAAGGGACATTAGAGAACATTTTGGAGTAGAGCAAATTTTGTCATCTTGACTTGTAGTGATTACTCAGATCTACACACTTCCAAAGTTCATGAATTCGACACTTACAATGGTGCTTTTTATTGTATATAAATAACACCTCTTTATTGATTTAAAAATAAGGGTGGATTGCTGGTTCTGCTTGGAGAAGCACAGAACAACTCTTATTTGACTGTTATTGTAGATAAACTATAAACTCCAGATAAAATATGAAAAACTTTTAACACTCTATTGACATCAATAAATAGATCTCCCCGACAGAAAATTAACAAGGAAACAGTAGCCTTAAATGATACATTAGGCCAGATGGATTTAATTGGTATTTTCAGAGCATTTCACACCAAAGCAGCAGAATATACACTTTTTTCAAGTGTGCATGGAACATTTTCCAGGATAAAACACATACTAGGCCACAAAACAAGTCTCAATGAATTTAAAAAGACTGAAATCATAGAAGGCATATTCTCCAACTACAATAGTATTTACAAGAAGAAAACCAAAAAGCATACAAACACATGGAGTCTAGATAACATGCTACTACACACTGAATTGGTTAACAAAGAAATCAAGGAGAAACCAAAAAATACCCTGATACACATGAGATTGAAAACACAACAACCCCAAATCTCTGGGACACTGCAAAAGCAATCCTAAGAGGGAAATTCATAGCAATACAGGCCTACCTCACGAAATCAGAAACATTGTAAATAAATAATGTAACTTTACATCCAAAAGAACTAGAAAAGGAACAGCAAACAAGGCCCAAATGGAAAAATATAATCAGAGTGTAAATAAATGAAATAGTCTTTAAAAATACAAAGGGTCAGTGAAACCAAGGCCTGGTTCTTTGAAAAGATCGAGACAAACCTTTAACCAGACTCATCAAAACAAAAAGGAAAGGACCTCACTAAATATAAACAGAAATAAGAGAGGGGGTGAGACTGAAACCACAGAAATACAGGGATTATAAGGAAATGCAACAAACAATTATATGCCAACAAACTGAACAATCTAAAAGAAATGAATAAGTATCTAGAAACATACAGACTTTCAAGGTTGAATCAAAAAGAAATAGAAAATCTGAACAGACTGATTATGACCAACAAAATCGAATCAGTAATCAAAAAAAAATTCCAACAAACAAAAGCCCTATATCAGATGGCCTCACAGGTGAATTTTACCAAACATTCAAAGAGGAATTAACACCTGTCCTTCCCAAGTTATTCCAGAAAAAAAAAAAAAAAAGGCAGAAGGGGAAAAGGCCAACATTACCCTGATTCTGACCAAACACATTACAAAAAAAGAAGAAGCAGGAAGAAGGAGGAGGAGGAGAAAAGAAGAAGGGGAAGGGGAAGGGAAAGGAGAAGAAGATCACAGGCAAATATCTCTGATGAACATAGATGCAAAAAGTTCTCAACAAAATACTGGCAATACATTAAAAAGATCTTACAGCATGATCAAGTGGGATTTATTCTGGGGATGCAAGGATGGTTCAATATCTGTAAATCGATTAATGTGTGATAAACCACATAAACAAATGAAAGCTGAATATCATGATCTTATCAATAGGTACAGAAAAAGCATCTTACAAAATCCTGCACTCACTTCTGATGAAACTATCAGCAAAGCAGGAACAGAAGGAATATACCTCAACATAATAAATGCCATATATGACAAACCGACAGCTAACATTATACACAACAGGAAAACGCTGGAAATGTTTTCCTTAAGATCAGGAACAGGACAGGTATTCCATTTTCATCACTCTTCTTCAACATAGTATTGAAAATCCTAGCCATAGCAACTGGGCAAGAAAAAAATAAAAGGCATCCAAATTGGAAAGAAAGATATAAAACTCATTTTTTGCAGATAAGATAGTATATAGAGAGAATCCTAAAGATTCCATTATGAAACTATTAGAACTGATAAATTCAGTAAAGAAGCAAGGTACAAAATCAATATTCAGAAATAAATTGCATTTTTATATGCCAATAATAAACTATCAGAAAGAGAAATTAAGAATACAATCCCATTAACAATCGATTAGAAAAATAAAATAAAATGCCTAGGAATATATTTAACCAAGGAGAAGCTTTGGCCAAAAGGGAGGCGTAGGTAGACACACTTTACCACTTTGCACAACCATAAGAAGGATCACAACTAACTTCAAAACAAATATCAACCAGAACTGCCAGAAAGATTGAACTTCATGGAACTCTGACAACCAATGATTTAAAGAAGAAACAAACATCCAGACGGGTAGGGGGGTGAAGCCAGGGAGCCAGGGTGAAGACGTAGTATGGTGGTGGTGAGGAAGAGGCAGTAGCTGGTGGAATGGGGCGGTCCCACATTCACATGTGGTGGATAAAAGCTGGGAGGGACACCTGGAGTGCGATCCCAGCCCCAGGCCAGACCGTGCAGCACATGTTCCCAGTGCCAAGGGAAATAAAGCCTCATAGTTCCTGGCTGTGAAAACCAGCGGGGTGTTGTGGATGGAAGAAGAAATTGCTGTCTCTCAGGAGAGTCCATTTAGAGGGTCCCCATTGTCCTAGAATGTATTCAAACCTACCCACTCTGGGAATCACCACCAGGGCAACAGCCAGAGGGGCGCTGGTAACATTCAGGAAGTGGGTAAAGTGACAGGAAAAGAGGCAAGTGCCGAGCAAGCAGCATGGTTCCTTCCCAGACCCCTCCCCCACATACAGTGCCACAAAGTGGCGAAACAACTTGCCCAGCACTGACGAATACTTAAAGCTCTGCGCCTTACAATGTAACAGGAACAGGTGTACCTAAACAGGGAGTCAAAGCAGCTCTATACAGAAACAAACACAGGGAGGCTACCAAATTGAGGAGACAAAGAAATATGGCCCAAATGAAAATTCCAGAAAAAGAACTAAGTGAAAAGAAAATAGCCCACCTATCAGATGCAGAGTTCAAAACACTGGTGATAACGATGCTTAGAAAACTCATTTAGTACAGCAAACACATAAGAGATGAAATGAAGGCTACACTAAGTGAAATAAAGCAAAACCCACGTGGAACCAATAGTGAAGGGAAGGAAGCTGGGGTTCAAATTAATGAACTGGAACATAAGGAAGAAATAAACAGTCAACCAGTACAGATGAATGAACAAATAAGAATGGAAAAAAATGAGGAGCGAATAAGATGACTCTGGGACATCCTCATAAGTGCCAACATCCAAATCATAGAGATGTTTGAAGGAGAAGAGGAAGAGCAAGAAACTGAAAACTTACTTGAAAAAATAATGAAAGAAAACTTTCCTAATTTGGCAAAGGAAATAGACATATGAGTTCAGGAAGTACAGAGATTCCCAAACAAGCTAGACCCAAAGAGGACCACACCAAGATACATCATCATTAAAATGCCAAAGGTTACAGTTAAAGAGAGAATCTTAAAAGCAGCAAGAGAAAAGAAGAGAGTTACCTACAAGGAGTTCCCACAAAACAGTCAGCTGACTGGCCGCA
This sequence comes from Furipterus horrens, assembly GCF_987537825.1. NCBI lineage: Eukaryota > Metazoa > Chordata > Mammalia > Chiroptera > Furipteridae > Furipterus > Furipterus horrens. The sequence goes on from NW_028327183.1 coordinate 37,066,530, forward strand.
CATCCCCGCCAGCCTAGCGATCCTGCCACACCTTGGGCCAGACCTCACCAAAATGTCATCTCAAATGGAACATGTCAGGGAAACCATGATGTTCACATTTCACAAATTTGCCCGGGATAAAGGCTACTTAACAAGGGAGGACCTGAGAGTACTCATGGAAAAGGAGTTCCCTGGATTTTTTGAAAATCAAAAAGATCCTCTGGCCACAGACAAAATGATGAAGGACCTGGACCAGTGTGCTGAGAGGGCAGAGTGGGCTTCCAGACCTTCTTTTTGCTTATTGCTGGGCTCACCATCGCATGCAATGACTAGTTTGTAGCACACATGAAGCAGAGGGAAAGAAGTGGGCAGAAGAGCAGCTACTTCCTCCCTGACAGGGTTCTCCCAATGGGTCATTTAAGGAATCTCTGCCCCACAGCTTCCCCTGTACAAGGATTTCATGAACAGATTGGGACCCTTAGAAAATGTACAAATAAAATCCCACCCACATTTGACAAGAGAAAGAAAAGCTATAATAATTAAAGCCAGAGAAGCTTTTTATTTTTATATTGCTTGCATCCTCTTGCCCTCAATAAACAAATTCCTTTTTTAGTTCATAATTTGAAGAAAGAAAGAAAAAAGACTGTCAACTGATTTCTCAAAAGGAACTTTGCAGGCAAGAAGGGACTGGCAAGAAGTATTCAAAGAGATGAAAAGCAGGGACCTACAACCAAGATTACTCTATCCAGCAAAGCTATCATTTAGAATGGAAAGGGCAGATAAAGTGCTTCCAGACACAGTAAAGCTAAAGGACTTCATCACCACCAAGCTCTTACCATATGAAATGTTAAATTACTTAAGAAAAATAAGACCAAAACTATGAACATTAAACTGACAATATAGTCACAACTATCAACAACTGAATCTGAAAAAACAAAAACAAAAACAAACTAATCTAACAACTAGAACAGGAACAGAATCATAGTTATGGAGATCATGAGGAGTGTTATCAGCGGGGAGGGGAAAGGGGGAGAAAGTTGTAGGGATTATGAGGCATAACTAGTAGGTACAAAATAGACAGGGGGATATTAAGAATATTAAAGGAAGTGGAGAAGCCAAAGAACTTATATGCATGACCCACGGACATGAACTAAGAGGGGGAACTACTGGAGGGAAGGTGGGTACTGGGCAGAGAAGAGAAAAGGAAAAAAAAAAGGGACAACTGTAATAGCATAATCAATAAAATATACTTTAAAAAATTTAACCAAGGAGGTAAAATACCTATACTTCAAAAATTATAAGACATTGAAGAAACTGAAGAAGATACACATAAATGGAAGCATCTACTACGCTCTTAGATAGGAAGAGGTAACATGGGTAAAATGTCCAAACTACCCAAATCAATCTATATATTCAAAATAACAATGCATTTTTCACAAAACTAGAACAAATAACACTAAAATTCATATGGAACCACAAAAGACCTCTCAGCAACCTTGAGAAACACAAAGCTGTAAGTATCATGCTACCTGATACAAACTATATACAAGGCTACAGTAATCAAAAAGTCATGGTACTAGCATAAAACCAGACAGAGATCAACTGAACAGAATAGAGAGCTCAAAAATAAACACATGCCTGTATGTTCAATTAAGTCATGACAAAGGAGTCTAGAATATACAATGGGGTAAAGACAGTCTCTTCAGCCCTAGCTGGCGGGACCTGCAAACCAAAAGGTCACTGGTTGGATTCCCAGTCAGGGTTTATGCCTGGGTTGCAGGCCAGGTCCCAGGTTGTGGGTATGCGAAAGGAACTGATAGATTTTTCTCTCCCACACTGACATCTGTCTTTCTCTCCTCTACCTCCCTTCCTCCACTCTCTAAAAATAAAGAGATAAAATCTTAAAAAAAAAAAAAAGAAGAGTCTCTTCAATAAACGGTTTTGGTAAAACTGGACAGGTACATGCAAAAAAAAAAAGAAACTAGACCACCTTCTTACACCATAAACAAGAGTGAACTCAAAATGGTTAAAGACTTTAATGTAAGATCCCCAAACATTAAATTCCTAAAAGAAAACATAGGCAGTAAACTCTTTGACATTTGTCTTACCAATATTTTTTTCTGATACATCTTCTTGAACTATGGAACCCAAAGAAAAAAATAAACAAATGGGACGACATCAAACTAAAAACTTTTTGCACAACAAAGGAAACCATCGATAAAATGAAAATACATGGAAGAAGATATATCTATTAAAGGGTTAATATACAAAATTTATAAATAACTCAAGACGACTTAACACCAAAAAACCAAACAATCGAATTAAAAAATGGGCAGAGGACCTGAACAGACATTTCTTCAAAGAGGACATACAGATGGCCAATAGACATACAAGAAAATTCTCAGTGTCACTAATTATGAGAGAAATGTAAATTAAAATGACAAGGAGCTATCATCTCACATCTGTCAAAATGGCTTTTATCAGAAAGTCAACAAACTACACATTGGTGAGAATCTGCACTGAAGGCAAACTGGCACAGCCACTGTGGAAAACAGTATGAAAGTTCCTAGAAAAATTAAAAATAGAACTACTTTATGACCCAGCAATTCTACTTCTGGGTATATATCTGAAGAAACCCAAAACACTAATTCTAAAAGATATATGCCCTATGATCAGTGCAGCATTACTTGCAATAGCCAAGATATGGAAGCAATCCAAGTATCTATCAATAGACGAGTGGATAAAGAAGTGGTATGTATGTACAATGAAATATTACTTGGACATAAAAAAAGAATGAAATCTTACCATTTGGGAGAACATGGATGGCTGTAGAGGGTATTACGCTAAATAAATAGGTCAGATCGAGAAAAATGAATACCATATAATTTCACTTATATGGGAAATCGAAAGAACAAAATAAACTAACAATATAGAAAAGGACTCATAGATGCAGAGAACACACTGATGGCTGACAGACTGGAGAGGGGGCAGAGGTTGCTGAGTGGAAAAGGTGAAGGGATTAAGAAATACAAACTGAGCCCTGGCTGGGTGGCTCAGGTGGTTGGAGCATTGTCCCATATACCGAAAGGTTGTGGGTTCAATTCCCGGTCAGGAATTCTGTTGAGGAGACAGCAGATATTTTTCTCTCATATTTTCTCTCTCTATCTCTCTTTCCCTTCCTCTCCCTTTAAAATCAATAATAAAAAATATCCTCAGGTGAGGATTAAAAAAAAGTACAAACTGATAGTGACAAATAATCATGGGGATGTAAAGTAAAACATAGGCAATATAGTCAATAACATTGTAATAACTATGTAGGGTATCAAGTGGGTACTTGACTTATTGCGGGGGGAATCACTTCACAAAATATGTAACTGTCTAAGCATTATGCTGTACACCTGTAATATAATAATACTGAGTGTGAACTGTAATTGATAAACTGAAATTAAAAAAAGTTCTGGAAATAGTGGTGCTGGTTATACATCAATGTGAATGTAATTCATGACACTGAATTATACACTTAAAAATGGTTAAAATGGTAAATAGTTATATATATATATTTTAACACAATTAAAAAATAAGTTAAACAGAAAAGTATAAGAAACACAAAGATTTGTGAGTACTGGGATGAGCATTTAAAGGACTGGAAAAGGACCAAAGTTGTTAAATGGGAAGACTATGCTATGAAGAAGCACCAAAATAAAGATGACATCAGTGGTGATGAAGGCATCTGCGGTATAAGAAATGAGATTCAACAGTAAATGGTTGTGCAGTGGAGGAGAGACATCTAACTCAAGTTAGCTGTATTAGCAGGTTGGCTGGGGCCATAAGCAGATTGGAAAAAATATTTTTAAAAAACCCAAAAGAGAAGAATGGGCAGGAGTTGATGAGGTAAATATTGGGTATGTGCCTGAAGTATCTGTGGAACATGCAGGTAGGTGGTGGTGATATCTATTTGGATGTTAAATATGGTTTTGACACTCAGAATGGCTGTTTATGATTAAAATTATTTGAGCATAATTAGAATAATTATAGTGGATTTTGAATAGGAACAGGAGACTGTGAAGAGAACAAATAGAGAATCTGGACACCACCAGTATTTATGAAGTCCACATGTAAACATGAATGTTCTGAAAGAAAACACCAAGAGAAATATCTTTGAAACCAAGAACAGAATATTTTAAGAGTTATGATCTCAGTTCAGCAGGTGAGCTAAGCATATACATTTACTCCTCCTGCATATAAAATTAGAATTTTAAAATAGAAATAAATCTATAACACCATTAGCATACTGAGGGAATGTTATTGGCAGGCCACAGAATTTTAGGAATTGTTAGCCGCCATGAGAAAAATTGAAGGACCAGACAGGAGAAATACAAGTCTCAGTTCTGCATATAATTTGTCAAGCACAGACTATACTCAAAGACTGAAGATAGGACTTATTGTCGCTGAATAACCACAATCTATCAATTCCATCTTCATCTTGACTGTCTTTATCTATATAAGACAAGTTCATGCAGTAACATATTCTCATTTAATTTAAGGAAATGCATTTTTGTTCCAGTAATGATTTTGGGAGAAGACTAAGATGTTGAATGATATACCCACTTAATGTGTAAACACTGGTTAAAATTAGAGGGAGCACTTGTGGAAGGTAAAGGCTGAAGGGAAAGACAGGCAGAAAGATTTAATACAAAAAAAGGCAAAAGCTCAAATATGCTTAAAAAAAAAAAAAGACCATTTCAGAAAGAAGAAACCATCACCTCACCTGAGCCATGGTTTTGAGATCTGCAAGAGATGACCAGTTTTCCTTTGGGATCCTCTTTGAAAAAGTGGTGCTCCTAAGGCAAAGCCAAGATGAAAAGATGCCATATACCACCACAGACATGACTTACAGCTCTAATTGCCCCCCATTTCCCTTGTTTTGGCTCTTGTCCACTCAGTACATCCCACATAAATAACACAGGAGGGAAAATGAGCTAGACAAAATTTATTTTATCCCCAAAGCCAGAGACACAGGCCTTTGGGGCAACAGGTTAAATTTTGAGAAAGGTCCTCTCCCCACTACCACCATCTTTTCTTGCTTAAGCAGCCTACTGATACTAACTACATACAAGCTGCTCTTCATTAAAGCTCTACTATTTATATGGTCACCAGTAATATATGAAAATACCTGTCACCCCGATGGATACTGCTGATACAAACTTCTTGATGTTTGCCTATCTATTAGGTATACATTGTGTTTCTAGTCTTTATTTTCCTTATTATGAGAGAAGATACAATTCTTTTCATAAGTTTAAAAACTATCTTTAGTTCCTTGTCTCTTACAATTCTTTTGCTTTTCTTTTAGGTTATTTTTATTTTCTAGATTGATATTAGGTCTTTTTTAAAGGAAGGAAATTAATCCTGCATTACATATTTTTTTGTACTTTCTCATTTGACTTTGGGTTTTTCCCACAGAAAAGTAATTTAAAAAACAGATTATGGGACATCTGGTTTAGTATTGATAGGTATTCAATAACCTGTATTTCCTCTACTCACTAAAACTGCCATCTTTATCATATACTTTACTGCCTTTATGTATTTGACTAGATCTGGACTTTATATTTAGTTCCACTGATGTGTTCATAACTGCCAAGATCACTCTGCAGTTATTAGTTTTAAAACACATTTTAGTATCAGGTAGGACTACTTCCTCCTTCATTACTTTTCTCTTTCAGAATTTCTGGCTTGTTCATTTTCTCCTAAGAACTTTAGAAAGTTCAAAAATTTTACTGAAATTGCATGAAGTGTTTGGAAGTTTAAATACTTATCATGTTGTGTCTTCCTGTCCTTTCAGTTGTCTTAATTTTTGAGTCCCTTAGAAATATTTTTTTAGAAATTTGAATATATCATGCAATCCTCTGTATCACATATTTTTGATGGCCACTGGCCACTTTCCTGTTTCTGGCATATAAAGCTATATAGATATATAGGTGTAGATATCTATATACACATATACATAGACACCTATGCTTTGCTTATGTTTCTTTCCCCCCAACAAACTTCTGAGTTTTCTAATTGTTGTCATTGTTCATTTTTAAAAGGAGGGTAACTTAAAAATCTTTCTGCCTCAGTCTCAGCAGATGTCCCAAAGATGGTGAGTTAAAGAAGAAAAGTGTCCCTCATTCTAAAATAAAGTCTTGTAAAACAAGTGGCTGTAAATGTTTGCTACCATTAATTGAACTCCTACTTTAAGAGGCTGGAGAGGTTGAGAGAAGGGAGTGTCTCTTTAGGGAAGTATATTATTTTTAGAACACAGTTTTCCAGAGGGGAGAAAAGTGGGTGATTCTCCCATTCTTATAACATACAAAGAGCCCTTCACACCCTGATGCCACTGGGAACCAAAGTGATGAGAGAATTTGTGGGAAAATTTTACATTTCCATGATTTGGGAGGGCAAAGTGACTAGGGTGGCTAATTCTCACCTGAGCTCTAGATGGGGAACGCATAGATGAAGCCTGCCTGGGTAGGCTTGCATTCTTCTGTCCAAGAGAACTGACTGGAGAGGCAAGACCCACCAGACCAGATGGGCCACTGCATATCCAGAGGAAGTATTCGGGAGGCCTGTGCCCATGAGAAGAAAAGTGTATCTGGAAGTCCCCAGCAGTGAATTCTTCCAAAAGGTAAGAGATGACTTACACTAAATTACAATGGTACCAGTCATGTTAGCTTCTTCCCATCTCTGACTCCTGACTTTGCTTCCTTTTCTTTTTTTAAATTTTATTTTTATTTTTAATTTTTTTATTTTTTGGTTTTTCAGTTACAGTTGGCCCATTTTCCCCCCATTGCACTCCCCCACCCAGCCCACCCCTTCTCACACAATTCCAGCTCCCAGTCCATGCTAGCTGGAGACTACCCACCTAGAAGGAATAAAGAGAAGACAAAGTAGAAGTTGAGGGATTAGAGAAGAAATTGCAGGATTACAGCAGGAGGGAGAGTTTTCTGCTTTCATAACAAGTTTGAAGTATTGATTTATACAATAAATATTTTACTTAGCTAAATGATTATTATAAGATGGGACTGATCTTGTGTTTAAATGCCCAACAGATTTTTTATTATTTTCAGACTGACTGAAGAAATTATTAAATCTGCCCAGGAATTCATTCAATAGCAGCAGCAGAGGAAAAAAAAATCACCCAGGTAGAAATTTTGAGTGTCACTTATGGGTTCTACTCATTCCAACATATTAGTCATTAGTTGATATGGGGTTCCCCAATATATTATCCTACCATTTAAAATTTAAAAATTTTTTACCTAACTCTCTCCATTTTTAAAACCTCTAATTATTTTACTTGTCTAATTGCAAGAGTAATATGAAATAATCAATATTCAGATAATCTAAACAATACATACTTAACTAATCATGCATCCAATTCTCAAGAGTTCAATCTCAATTACACAATGAACCACATTCAAATTAGTCGCTGAGACCTGTGCACACAAAATACTTCAAAAATTAGACATATGCACACTTATAGTAACCACTCACTACACAATCACAGCCCTACAGGCTGTGGACCCGGGAGCTCAGGTCATGCATAACCTCACGGAACCCATAACAATACTTCACAAAGTAGCAAAATTTCACGCACAAACCCCTCACTGTCGTCTCTCCAAAGTCGAATACAAGTCTCAAACACAAATCAACAAGCACATAGTTTTAAAATTAGACACACGTAGAGACCCTATCACTTTCACAACCAATCATTGCCACAGCGTCACACGGGGTAGCATGCCCAAACACAGACAAGGACAGGCACACAAGGCTGCGCAAAAAGCTACACACACGGAATACCCGCGTGGGCCGAGTCGCGTTCCAACAGCTGGGGTTTCCTCACGGGGTGGGGTTAGGGTGAGGGGGAAAATAGACGAAATTCCTGCCAGCGCGGAACTCAGATCTGCCTCGGGTTTCTAGTGCCTCCTTTGGCCCTCTCCAGCCTGGGCCGCTGCGGGTCCGAAATCCTGCTCCTTCCTCGGCGTGCCGGCCTCGGCTCCCGGTTCTTTCCGTTGCCTAGATTCTAGCTTCCCTCCCCGTTTTCTCTAGGGTTCAGACTCTCGCCTTCCTCCTCGGCCTTCTCAGCCTAGGTTCCCTCTAGCTTTCCCGCTTTCCCCAGCCCACTTTCTCACCCCCTCCTCAGCGTTACCCCACGGCCTGCCATCGTCCGCCTCCTCCTAGTCCGCCAGCCCCGCCAGCCTCACCTCCGACCTCAGCCAGCAGCCTGCGCCTGCGCACTCCGTGTCGGCCCTGCAGCCCAAGAGTCTCCGCGGCTCGGTGTTCCCCGCTGCTTCCTCATCACGCTTCCTGCACATCCTGCCTTTCCGTCTTTGAACTACATTTCCCACCGCCCCTGGGATGCTTTGGAAGAGAACGTTGATCTTCGTTCATTTCTGTTTCCCCTCCAGAAGTCCTCAAATTCCTCACGCTCCTAGTGGTAACCTAGGAATCTGGGGCCCGCAGGCGCTCTTGGTGAGGAAGCCCTCAGCCCCATGGAGCAGACAGGGCTGTGGACCCGCGGGCTCAGGCCTGGGTACGGAGGTTAAGTGAGTGTAAACGTGTGTGTGTGTGTGTGTGTGTGTGTGTGTGTGGTGATGAGGGCGGGAAGGGTGCGTGATTATTTCGTGTATCTGTGCCCTCCAATGCGGGCCTTTTTGAATGACCTTGGTTGGCTGTCATATGGGTTACGTGGCACTGTGGGGTTTGAGACTGTTCATCATAAGACAGTGCTCTCGTTACCTAGTGCCATGGAAGAGGCTTTTAACTCTGATCTGTTTTGATTGTGTCACCAGGGGTGGTGTTTCATTTCTGCAGTTCTGGGTTTAACCGTTGGGGTTGAGAGGTTCTGCTGAAGATCTTGACATTATACTATCTCTGAAAATGAGGATGCCTGTGTTAACCAGAGTTGTCCTACACTAACGCCTGGCCTGAGCTGCCTTCTTCATGGTACTCCCACCTCCAGTGCCTGGCCTCCTGCTTAATGCAGAGGCGGGTGTGAATGGAGTTAGTGTCCCTTGCCCAGGGGCCAATTTTAGGCTCTCTCCTTTCTTAGGATCTGTATTCCTGGGTTTCCTGCTGCTTCCTTTTCTCCTGCTTCTCCCAGAATAATTGGGTAATTAAAGCTTTTTGTTTTAAGCCACAGACTTGTGACATGGATACACAGCAATGGGTAACTAAAATAGGTGTTTAACTCTAGTCTTTTTCTGTTACCTTATGTTGATATAATTATATTGATCAACCTGTTTTGTAAAGTGATTTTTCTGCTGAAATTATATCTTTAAAATATTCCATATCCTTCATTATTTTCTACAATTTTGCATTTGTCTTAGTATTCTGTATTCTATACATGGATATTTTGTAATTTATGTAACTAATAACTTTCCTGGGCAACTCTTTTTCTTTGCTGTCCAGCTCCAATGCCTTCACCAAACTTTACATTCATTTCCAGGACCTTATGGGGACATGGGTTCCTGTCTATTCAGGGGTCTTAGATTCCAGAGTGTGGCATTGACTTCTGCTGAGTAGAGTGTAGATGACTCATCCCGCTCAGAGGAACTTGTTCAAGGGTGTGTGATCTAGGACCTATATACATTTAAATAATCATTTGGGTCTCACTGATTACAATAGCTTTTTTCCTTTTTCCGATTCAAAATCTGCATTCTGGAGCCATCTTACTTTTTTCATTGAGACTCATTGGGGAATGTGACTCTTTAGGAAGCTTAGGTAACTTTCTGAATTATTGGTTTAAGATTTCTAGAGGTGGAAATACATATCTCTACTGTGTTATTTCTAAAGTGTCATTATCTCGATCCTTCAGATTACTTTCTCAACTTCTTTTTCTGCCTGATGATCAAGAGAATGATCTGAATTTCTGCATAGCCACATCAGGCCTAAGTTTCATTTCTCCTATGCAGGGTTTAATTTTTATTTTTAATTTCCAAGGCAGATGCGATTTCCTTGTTGGGGCAATGGTTGGTATAGAGGTTGGCAACAAGAGATCTGAGCCTAAGTGAGGGGCAACGAGTACAAGGGCTCCAGTGTGTATAAAATCTTAGGATTCAAGATTTACGACTTTTAAGGTAGTATTTAAATCACTCATCTGAAAGGCTTCACAACTAGGAAGAAAGTTCAGGTCTCTTCACTGAAAATTGAAACCACTACAACACTACACTCCATATGTCATACACAAATCTTCTGTTATTTTGTCTGCTCTCAAAGAGGGAAGGATTAGCTCTATTTTTTTTTCTGACTGTAACGTTAGTAAATTCTTAATTCAGAAATTTAGAGAATACAGAAAAGTTTAAAGTAAAGCTCACCTAGAAATAGCTTCTTTGCACATTTTATTCCAAATTTTTTCACCTGTTCCTCTGTGAATTAACACATGGCTATAGGCATATAGGATTTTCTCATTCGAAACAGAATCATACTGCAATACTGTTTTGTAATCTATGTCTTCATCTAACAAAATATATCAAACAACTTTTCATGTCGCCAAGTTATAAACTGAGTCATAATTTTTTTACTGTATTGTTTGCCTGAATGTATTCAGCAATATGGTTGAGAATGAAGCTGTCTTAGTTTAACCTGCTTATACATTTTTATCAATTGTCCTGCTTAAATTTTCACCAGCATGCAACATACAACGAGAGTGTCTATTCTACTAATGTAGGGTATTATCAGTTTTTTGAATCTACCAGTTTAGTGGAAGTTGTTTAAATGAATTACCTATGCTCAGGTTTCACTAAATGTAATAAAATGTGAGCTTCTGAGGCAAAAAGAATTTAAAGAGAAGTGGTTTTGTAGTTAGAGAAATGTGAATTAAAACATAGATTTGCCATTTATTTTGAGCATGTGTGATTTATTTTCCTTCATTTTTAAAAACTTTTTTAGGGAGAGGGAAAGGGAGGGAAAAACAGAGGGAGAGAAACATCGATGTGTGAGAGATACATAAGTCAGTCACCTCTCACACACCCCTAACGGGGGACCTCCTGGCTCACAACCCAGGCATGTGCTCTGAATGGGAATTGAACCGGTGATCTTTTGTTTCATAGGCCAACACTCAATTCACTGAGCCACACCAGCCGGGGCTCTTTTCTTAATTTTAATAAGACTTTTGCACAGATCTTAAAATCATAGCTCAATGATTTGTTTTATAAACCCACGCCACTACCATTAGATAAAAAACAACTTTTCAACATCCAAAAGAAAATCTTCCTCATGTGTCTTTCCTTTCATTATACCTCAAAGTTAACCATTATTTTAACCTCTATTACAATAGATTAGTTTGTCTAGAATCTCATTGTATGTACTTTGGTGTCTGGCCTCTTTTACTCAACATCATATCTATAAGAGTCATTCATATTGTTGCACTTAACAATTATTTGTACTTAACATTGTTATATAGTACTTCTTTGTCTGAATATACCATACTTTATCCATTCTCCTGTTGATGGAATATTTGGGTTGTTTCCAGTTTTGGGCCATTGTGAGGAAAGTTGCTATGAACATTCTTATGCTGGTCTTTTGGTAGACATATGAAATCAGAGTTACTGGGCTAGAAAATACACATATATTTGGCTTTAGTAGATATTGCAAAATAGTATTGGAACGTGATTGTTCCATTATACTCTACCTACAGTGTATGAGAATTCCAGTTTTTCCACACCATTGGCATTATAATTGTCGGTCTTTGGAATTTAAACCATTCTAGAGGGTGTGTAGTGGTACATTTAGATTTAATTGCATTTGCCTCATGACCAAGGTGCTGCGAACATCAGTTTCTATGGACAGTGGAATAATTCCTTTAGCCACAAGAGCTGGAATAAACAAAATTGAAGTAATTGATGTTTCACAATAAAAAGTAAGTATATAGCTTGCCATATAACACAGCAACTGTAGTCTTGGTTGTTTATCCCAGAGAAATGAAAACTTATGTTTACACAAATGCCTGTAGGTAAATGTTTATAGAAGCCTTATTTGTAATAACTAAAGACTGGCACTAACCCAGATGTCCTTCAACAGGTAAATGGTTAAACAAAATAGAGTATATCTACACCATGGAAAAACACTCAGCAATGAAAAGGAATGAACCACTGAAACACAGCAACTTAGGTGTATCTCAAGAGAATTATGCTGAGTTAGAAAGAGCAAATCTCATCAAGTTATAAACTGCATGATTCCATTTATATAACATTCTTAAAATGACAAAAATACAGATATGGGGAACATATTAGAGGCTGCCAGGTATTGGGGTAGAGGGAGTGGAGAGTAAGTGGCATGAGTATAAAAAGGTAGCACAAGGGATCCTTGTGAATCATGTTCTGGATCATGATGGAGGTGGTCACATGATAAAACTGCATAGAACTAAATATACACAGACTTACACAAATGGGTGCATGTAAAATTGGAAAAATGTGAATAAGGTCTATGGATTGTATCAATAGCAATGTCTCGGGTCATGACCTTGTAGAATAATTTTTTAAAAAGTTACCGTTGAGGGAAACTGGATGAAGGTGATACGGGAATCTCTCATATTATTTCTTGCAATGGCATATACATTTAAATGGATCTCAAAATAAAAGTTGAAACATAAGCATATAGATGGGGAGAATGGTTTGACATTTGGAAAAAAATAAAATTATATTCAGAACTCACATCATACTACAAGAATAAATTCCAAATAGGTCAGGGGTATAAACATAAAAAAATAAAACCATATAGGTCCTAGAGGAAATCAGGGGTGAATTCCTGTTTAACCTCAGTGTAAGAAAGAAGTTTCTAACTGTAACTCAGAAAAAAAGATGCTATAAAAGAAAATATTGAAATATTGAAAAATCTGAAATAGTCAAATATTTGACTACATTAAAAAAATAAAGTCTAAAGACAACTTACAAATTGGGAGAGAATAGTTGCAAGTTATATCACACATAAAGGGCTAATATTCTTGTATTTGCTAGTGTTACCATAACAAAAATACCACAGACTAGGTAGTTTAAACAACAGAAATTAATTTTCTCACAGCTCTCAAGGCTAGAAGTCTAAGATGAAGGTATTGGTGGGTTTGGTTTCTCCCAAGGTCTTCTCTCCTTGGCTTGCAGATAGCTGCCTTCTTTGAGCCTTTTCTCATTATTCAGGAATCCCTCATGTATTTTTCCCTGTATGTCCTAATTTCTTATAAGGAAAAGGCCCACCTGAACACCTCATTTTACCTTAATTGCCTCTTTAAAGGCCCTGTCTTCACATATAGTCATTCTAAGGTACTGGGGATTAGAGCTTCAACACATGCATTTGGGGAGTAAGGGAACATAATTCAGTCCATAGAAGTCAAAATATTAAAAGAACCTCTTCATTTCACCATTTTTACAAATATTGAATCATCATGTTGTACATCTGAAACTAATATACTGTTATATGTCAGTTATACCTCAACTAAAATAAAAAAACCTCTTAAAATCAAGAGAAAGGCCAAAAGAAACCTTGACAGGAAAAAAACGGATAGAAGAAATAAACTAACAATTCACACACAGAAATTGTAAAAATGACCCTTAAATGTATGAAAGGAAAAACCAAATTAAAATGATTCTGAGACTGTTTTCACCTATCAGAATGGCAAAAATTTAAAAGTATAACATTCGGGAATTCCGGCCAAGATGGAGGCATAGACGCACTGCGTCTCCCTCCACAACTAAAAAGGAATACAACTACCTCAAAACTAGAAACAACAAGAAATTCCAGAAAATCAAACTGCATGGAAGTCCAGCAAACAAAGATATAAGAAGAAATACTGTACTCATCCAGACAGGTAGGAGGGGCGGAGCCAGGATGGAGAGGACACGGTGTGGTGGTAACAGCAGCGGTGGCAGCAGTGGTGGCAGCGGCAGGCTGCCGGAAAGTTCAGTCACACATTTTAAAAAGTCAGGAGGGATACCTGGGGAGCATTCCCAGCTTCCCACTGGACCTCGCAGCTCACTGTTCCAGCACCGGGGAAAACCAGGCCTCATTGCTTCTGACTATGCAGACCAGTGGGGGTTGGGGTGGAGGCAGAAACTGCCAGTCCCAGCAGAGTCCGCTTGTTTAAAGGGCCCCCACAGTCCTAGAATGTCCGCAGACCCACCCACTCTGGGAACGATGGCCAGGGCAGCAGCTAGAGGGGTGCCAGTCTGGTGTGAAAGTGGGAGAAATGCCTGGAAAAGGGGTGAGTGCTGGGCAGGCAGCATTGTTCCCTCTCAGAACTGTCCCCCACATACAGCGCCACAACGTGGTGAAACAGGTTACCCTGTACTGACAAATCCCTAAAGCTCCTCCCCTTACAATGTAACAGGAGCGACAGCTCTACCTGGACGTGGAGGCAAAGAAACACAGGAGCCTGTCAGAATGAGGAGACAGCGAAGTATGGCCCAAAAGAGGGAATGGATCAAGGTTCCAGTGGGAGAAGTAAGCGACGAGGAGGTAGCCAACCTAACAGATGAGGAGATAGCCAACCTAACAGATGTAGAATTCAAAACACTGGTGATAAAGATGCTCACAGGTTTGACTGATATGCTTGAGTACGGCAAACGCATAAGAGAAGAAGTGAAGGCTATGCTAAGTGAGATGAAGGAAAATCCACACAAAACCAATGGTGAAGGGAGGGAAACCGGGTTCAAATTAATGATTTGGAACATAAGAAAGGAAAAAACAGTCAACCAGTGCAGAATGAGGAAGCAAGAATTGAAAAAAATCAGGAAAACTTCCCAAATTTTGCAAAGGAGATGGACATACAGGTCTAGGAAGCGCTGAGGGTCCCAGGCGAGCTGGACCCAGAGGGGACCACACCAGGATGCATCATGACTGAGATGCCAAAGATGAAAGATGAAGACAGAGACCTGGGGGCAGCAAGAGAGAGTCAGGGAGTTGCCTACTGGGGGGTGCCTATAGGACTATCAGCTGATTTCTCAGAGGATACTTTGTAGGCAGAAAGGGACTGGCAAGCAGATTTGAATGTGATGAAAAGCAACCTACAACCAAGATTAGTCTATCCAGCAAAGCTGTCTTTAGAATGGAAGGACAGATGAAGTGCTTCCCAGACAAGGTGAAGCTAAAGGAGTTCATCATCACCAAGCCGTTATTATATGAAATGTCAAAGGGACTTACTTAAAAAGAGGATCAAAACTATGAACACCAAAATGACAACAAACTCACAACTATCAACAACTGAATCTAAAAAATACAAACAAAATCCAACTAGCAAACCAGAATAGGAACAGAATCATAGGTATGGGGATCATTTGGAGTGTTATCAGCTGGGAGGGAGGAGGGGGAGAAATGGGGAAATGGTGCAGGGACTAAGAAGCATAATTGCTTGGTACAAAATAGGGGGATGTTAAGAATAATATAGGAAAGAGTGAAGCCAAAGAACTTATATACATGACTCATGGACATGAACATAGGGGGGTGGGATTGTTGAAGGATAGGGGGTACTGGGCGGAGGGGAGCAAAGGGGAAAAAATTGAAACTACTGTAACAATATAACCAATAAAATATACTTTAAAAAAGTATAACATTCTGTTGGTAAGACAAGGTGTAATGGGTAGAATGGTGACCTCAAAAAAGGTATGTTTACATTATAATCTCTGGAACTTGTGAATGTTACTTTATTTGGGAAAATGGTCTTTATAGATATACACCATCTTCAAGTGATCTGGAGCTGGCCGGTTCTGCAGCTGAGCTGTCCGTTAGGTGCTGTGATTAACCATCAGCAGCAGTTTGCCTTCGTTCCTATAAGCAAGCATAGCTTGTGACATAGTTTAGATATTTGGGAAGAGTAGGATTTCCTAGAAGTTATCCAGGTAACAAATACTGCTATTAGTATATATATAGGACTTTATATCTCTAAGCCATACATGATTTCCTCATTGCAGGAAGAAGATAGCTCTGAACAGTGGAGAGACAATGACTAAACAAGCTCCAAGAAGAGGAAAGCTATTGCAGTTCAGTTGGTGTAAAAAGTCAAAAGTTTTAGATGTTTGAGAAGGTCTTTTCCCAGAGGCCAGAAGAGAGAACAGAGGTCCCTTGAGCCTGAGTTCCCAAAGACTCATCCCCATTATGAACAGAGTCATCTGAAAATGGAGTCAACAGTGTCAAGAGGACCCTAAATTGGAGTCAGGACACCATTAGAAAAGTCAGGCTCAGACACATCCACACTGGACTTTTGTGCCTGTCTTTGAAGCCCATCCTGGAACTTGCCTCCCTGTCATGCAGAGGCTTACTTCAGACTCTCGCCTCCTACACCTGAACAATCCTTTTGAACTAGTCATCACACCGAGTTAGCCAATAGGAAAAATCTGTTTTTGCCTTTTTAAGCTCAGGCATTCTTTGTCTTCCCAGAGCACATTTTAGGTCTTCCCCTGAAATTGCATAGTTTAAAACAAGATATTTATTCTCTCTCACGGTTCTGGGTCCAGAAGTCCAAAATCAAAGTGTCTGTAGGGCCAGACTCCTTTGAGAAACTCTAGAGAATTTCTTCCAGCTCCTCATTACTGTAGGCATTCCTTGACATGTGGCCCCATGACTCCAATTTCTTTTTTTTTAAATCATGTTCTAGGATAGAAGGTAACCTTTTTTAAAAATTGATTTTTAGAGAGAGAGAAGGAGGGAGTGATAAAGGAAGGGAGGGCAAGAGAGAGACAGAGATCGACTTGTTGTTCCACCCACTCATGCATTCATTGATTGCTTCTTGTATGTGCCCTGACCAGGGATCGAATATGCAAACCTTGGCATATTGGAGACAATGCTCTAATAGACTGAGCAACCCAGCTAGGGTCTATGACTCCAGTTTTTGCCTTCATGGTCACATTGCCACCTGTCCAATCTTTCTCTGCCTCACTGTTACCTGTCATTGGATTTAAGGTCCACTAAGACAATCCAGGATGAACTCCTCACCTGAGCATCCTTAACTTAATTACAGTAGTCCCTCTCTATGTCGTGGTTCACTTATCACGGCCTCACTGTATCTCGGGATTTTTAAAAATATTATATTTAATTATTTATCGCGAATTTTTTGCTATATCGCTGGATTTTTTTAATTTTTTACTTTTATAATTTTATTTTTAGGTTTTTCAATTACAGTTGTCCCGTTTTTCCCCCATTGCTTTCCCCCACCCAGCCCACCACTTCTCCCACAATCATATCCCTCCCCGTTGTCCATGTCCATGAGTTGTTTATACACGTTCCTTGACTAAACCCTCCCTAACTTATCCCCCTTCTCTCCCTCCCCCCTCCCCCCTATTGACTGCTGTTCTGCTCCTTGTCCTATTTAGTTTGTTTGTTTATGTTGTTCTTTACTTTCCTGTATTAGGTGAGATCATATGGTATTTTGCTTCCTTTGCCTGGCTTATTTCACTAAGCATAATTCTTTCTAGTTCCATCCATGTTGTCGCAAGTTGCAGGAGTTCCTCTTTCTCTCTGCTACATAGTTTTCCATTGTGTAAATGTACCACTGTTTTTTGATCCACTCATCTACAGATGGGCACTTAGGCTGTTTCCAGCACTTAGCTATTATAAACAGTGCTGCTGTGAACATAGGGGTGCGTAAGTTCTTTTGAATTAGGGTTTTAGGATTTTTGGGGTATAATCCTAACAGTGGAATCACTGGTTCAAAAGGCAGTTCCATTTTTAGTTTTTTGAGGTAATTCCGTACTGTTTTCCACAGTGGCTGCACAAGTCTGCATTCCCACCAACAGTGCAGTAGGGTTCCTGTTTCTCCACATCCTCACCAGCACTTGTTGTTTGTTGATTTGTTGATGATGGCCATTCTGACAGGTGTAAAGTGGTATCTCATTGTGGTTTTTATTTGCATATCTCTGCTGGCTAATGATGTTGAGCATTTTTTCATGTGTCTATGGACCTTCTGTATGTCCTCTTCGGAGAAGTGTTTGTTCAGTTCCTTTGCCCATTTTTTAATTGGGCTGTTTGTTTTCTTGATGTTGAGTCATATAAGCTCTTTATATATTTTGGAGATCAGTCCCGTCTGTGATATCATTGGCAAATATGTTTTCCTATATGGTTGGTTTCCTTTTCATCTTGCTGATGTTTTCTTTTGCTGAGCAGAAACTTTAGTTTGATGTAGTCCCAATTGTTTATTTTTTCCTTTATTTCTCTTGCCTTAGGAGATGTATCTGTGAAAATATTGTTACGTGGGATATCTGAAATTTTCCTGCCTATGTTTTCGTCTAGGACTTTCATGGTGTCACGACTTACATATAAGTCTTTGATCCATCTTGAGTTTATTCTTGTATGTGGTGTAAGTTGGTGGTCTAGTTTCATTTTTTTGCACATCCCTGTCCAGTTCTCCCAGCACCATTTGTTAAAGAGGCTCTTCTCACTCCATTTTATGTTTCTTCCTCCTTTATCAAATATTAGTTGACCACAGAGGCCTGGGTTTATTTCTGGGCTTTCTATTCTGTTCCATTGATCTATATGTCTGTTCTTATGCCAGTACCAGACTGTTTTGATCACAGTGGTTTTGTAGTATTGTTTGATGTCTGGTATTGTGATTCCTCCTGCTGTGTTCTGTCTCAAGATTGCTGTGGCTATTCGGGGTCTTTTTTGGTTCCATATGAATTTTTGGAGTATTTGTTCTAGGTGTGAAATATGTCATTGGTATTTTAATAGGGATTGCATTGAATCTGTAAATAGCTTTGGGTAGTATGGCCATTTTGATGATGTTGATTCTTCCCATCCAAGAACATGGTATTTGCTTCCATTTATTTGTATGTTCCTTAATTTCTTTCTTCAGTGTTACATAATTTTCAGACTACAGGTCTTTTATCTCTTTGGTTAAGTTTATTCCTAGGTACTTTATTTTTCTTGTTGCTATAGTAAATGGTATTTTCTTTTTTGTTTCTGTCTCTGGTATTTTATTGTTGGTGTACAGAAATGCCTTAGATTTCTGTATATTTATTTTGTACCCTGCTATTTTGCCAAATTCACTTATTATGTCGAGTAGTCTTCTAGTGGAGTTTATAGGGTTTTCTATGTATACTATCATGTCATCTGCATATAATGATAGTTTTACTTCTCTTTCCCAATTTGGATGCCTTTTATTTCTTTTTCTTGTCTGATTGCTGTGGTTAGGACTTCCAACACTATGTTGAATAGGAGTGGAGAGAATGGACATCCTTGTCTTGTTCCTGATTTCAGGGGGAATGCTTTCAGTTTTTGTCCATTGAGTATGATGTTGGCTTCAGGTTTATCATATATAGCCTTAATTATGTATGCTCCGTCTATTCCCATTTTGCTGAGTGTTTTCATCATAAATGGGTGTTGTACTTTATCAAATGCTTTTTCTGCATCCATTGATATGATCATGTGATTTTTGTCTTTCATTCTGTTTAGGAGATGTAATACATTTATTGATTTGCGAATATGAAACCATCCTTGCATCCCTGGGATGAATCCCACTTGATCATGGTATATGATGTTTTTGATGTATTGCTGGATCCTGTTTGCCAATATTTTGTTGAGGATTTTAGCATCTATGTTCATCAGTGATATTGGTCTGTAGTTTTCTTTATTGTGTCTTGACCTGGTTTTGGAATTAGGGTAATACTGGGTTCATACAAAGAGTTTGGGATTTTTGCCTTTCCTTGGATTTTTTGGAATAGTTTGAGGAGGGTAGGAGTTAGTTCTTCCCTAAATGTTCTGTAAAATTCGCCTGTGAAGCCATCCAGTCCAGGGCTTTTGTGTGTCGGGAGATTTTTGATTACTGTTTCAATTTCCTTCTTTGTTATTGGTTTGTTGAGACTTTCTACTTTTTGATTACGTTTTGGAGGTTTATATGTTTCTAGAAATTTTTCCATTTCTTCTAGGTTGTCAAATTTCTTGTCATACAGTTTTTTGTAGTAATTTCTTACAACCGTTTGTATTTCTATGGTATCAGTCGTGATTTCTCCTCTTTCATTTCTTTTTGTTTATTTGTGTCTTCTCTCTTTTTTTCTTGATGAGCCTGGCTAGAGGCTTGTCGATTTTATTTTTTTCAAAGAACCAGCTCCTAGTTTTGTTGATATTTTGAATTGTTTGGTCTCTATGTCATTTAATTCTGCTCTGATCTTGATGATTGCCTTCCTTCTTCTTGCCCTAAGTTTTGTTTGTTGTTGTTGTTCTAGTTCTTGTAGCTTTAGGGTTAGATTTTTTATTTGAGATTCTTCTATCTTTTTTAGATATGCCTGTATTGCTATGAACTTCCCTCTTAGGACTGCTTTTGCTGTGTCCCATAGGTTTTGGGCTATTGTGTGTTAATTATCTTAGTTTCCAGAAACTTCTTGATTTCTTCTTTGATGTCATTGTTAACCCATTCATTATTTAATAGCATGTTGTTATTCATTCTCCATGAGTTTGGGTGTCTTTGATTTTTTTCTCTGAGGTTGATTTCTAGTTTCAAGGCATTGTGGTCTGAAAAGATGCTTGATATGATTTCAATTTTCTTGAATTTGTTGAGGCTTGTTTTGTGTCCTATCATGTGGTCTATCTTTGAAAATGTCCCATTTGCATTTGAAAAGAATGTATATTTTGCTTCTTTGGGGTGAAAAGTTCTATATATTATCAGTTAAGTCCATGTGGTTTAGTGTGTTTTCAATGCCAGTATATCCTTTGTGTTTCTTTGCTTCGAAGATCTGTCTATTGTTGATAATGGAGTGTAAAAGTCTCCTACTATGAGTGTGTTGCTGTTAATATCCTTCTTGTGGTCTTCTAGTATTTGCTTTATGTATTTGGGTGCTCCTATGTTGGGTGCATATATGTTTATCAGTGTTTATATCTTCTTGATGGATTGTTCCTTTAAGTATTATGAAATGTTCTTCTTTGTCTCTTTTTATTGCCCTTGCTTTGAAATCCGTTTTGTCTGATATGAGGACTGCTACCTGAGCTTTTTTTTCATGTCTGTTTGCTTGGAATACTTTTTTTATATCCCTTTACTTTCAGTCTGTGTAAATCTTTTGTTTTGAGGTGTGTTTCTTCTAGACAGCAAATATGTGGGTCCTGTTTTCTTATCCATTCCGTTACCCTATGTCTTTTAATTGGAACATTTAATCCATTTACATTTAAGGTTATTATTGACATGTATTTATTCATTTTCCTTTGTACCTGTGTTCCTCTCCTCTTTTTTTCTTCTTTTTCTTAAAACATTTCCTTTAGCATCTCTTGCAATGCTGGTTTGGTGAAGATGTATTCTTTTAGTCTTCCTTTGTCTAGGAAACTCCTTATTTCACCTTCCAATTTGAATGAGAGCCTTGCTGGGTAGTGTACTCTTGGTTGGAGGCCTTTGTTTCTCATTGCTTGAAATATTTTTGACCATTCCCTTCTGGCTTGTAGCGTTTCTGTTGAGATATCAGTCGATAGCCTTATCGGAGCTCCCTGGTATGTTATTTGCTGTTTTTCTCTTGCTGCTTTAAGGATTCTCTCTTTGTCTTTGAATGTTGCCATTTTAATTATGATGTGCATTGGAGTGGAGTTTTTTTGGTTCCTCTTCATTGGAACTCTCTGTGCTTCTTGAACTTGTATAATTTTTTCTCTCATCAGGTTGGGAAAATTTTCTGTCAATACTTCTCCTATCAGTTTTTCTATTCCACTCTCTCCTTCTCCCTCTCTTATTCCGATGATCCTGATGTTGTTTCTTCTCATGCTATCCTGTAATTCCCTTACATCTTGTTTATATTTTTTCAATCTTTTTTCATTTTGTTGTATT
Source organism: Furipterus horrens (assembly GCF_987537825.1). Classification (NCBI taxonomy): domain Eukaryota; kingdom Metazoa; phylum Chordata; class Mammalia; order Chiroptera; family Furipteridae; genus Furipterus; species Furipterus horrens. The sequence continues at coordinate 37,088,266 of NW_028327183.1, forward strand.
GTCTGGTAATTTTTTTCTACATTGTCTTCTAACTCACTGATCCTCTGCTTCATTTAGTCTGCTTTTGATTGATTCTACTGTGTTTTTCAGTTCAGAGATTGTATTCTTCATTTCTTCCTGGTTCTTGTTAATAGTTTCTATGTCCTTTTTTATGCTGGTGTAGTTCTTTGTAAGTTTTCTGTAATTTTCTTGGAGCTGTTGGTAACTTCCTTGGAGGTTGTCGTAGTTGTTTTTGAGGTTGTCGAGTATATTGAGCTTCTTCACCACCATTGTTTTGAATTCCATGTCTGACATTTGGTCTATGTCTATTCCATCTACCTCTCTTTCTGGGGATTCCTCTTTTCTTTTCATTGAGAGGTTGTTTCTGCATCTTACCATGTTGGATTCTTCTTGTTTGTTTTCATTTTTGCGTTTCTCTGCTTTGACTTTCCACCTTTGTAGTATGAGGTTTTTTATAGGAGATCTGGGGGTTTCAGTGGTGCCATCTCTTTGATCTCCTGATCCTGATGTTCTTGGGGTATCCTTTATGTCATTTGTTTATGCTATCTGGTTATATTTCAGATGTTCTTTGGTAGGATCTTCCCTCTGGCTAGTTGATTGAGAGTCACTCTATCCACTCTATCCACTTTGTCTTGAGTTCTTTTGTGGCGATGCTGTTATAAACATAAACACACAGCCTAGGCAGGAAACCCACACCCTCAAAAATATCCCCCACCCTCTATCCCACTATCGTCAGCCAATGAATCAGTATTAATATAAATGTAGAGAGATTAGAGCTTTTAAAATAATATAGGAAGAATAGGTAAGAGTTGTTTTTAAGGAGGAAAAATATGATTTTTGAGAGAGGGGATGATAGATTAATAATAGTAGCAAGTAGTGTTGAGTCTTTGCAAGACAGTAGGTAATATTTACATTGTATGTTAATAATAATAATAGAAAAGGAGCGAAGAAAGTGGGATTGTATAGTATTAGATTTATATAGTAGTTATATTCTATTTATTGAGTGTGAAAGGGAGGCTAAACTAGACAAACAAAAGTTAAAGAGGAAGGATGATAAGGAGAGATGTCATGAAAGAAATTAAAGATATAGTTTTTTAAGGAAAAAAAAGTAAAAATTAAAATTAAATTTAAAATTAAAAAGAAATTTAAAAATTAAAGTAAAATAAAATACAAATAAAAAACTATAATGTAAATAAAAATTTAAAAAATATATAAGAGGAAAGTTTTTACTCAGTTCAGCCTTTGTGTGTCGTCTTCTTTTTCTGGTTCCACAGCTGGTCTAATGAGTTGGGTGAGAGGTTCCTGTTCCTTGCAGCAGTATTGTGCGCCTGCAGTGGCTAGCATGTTCTTTTGGCGCCTGTTGGAACCAGCTGAGGAGCTTTTGCGCATGTGCCCGTGTGCACGCAAGGCGGCCTGAGTGCTAGCCTCAGGCCTGCTGAGCCGCTCTCCAGGAGTTGGTCTCTCGCCTCTTGGGGCGGGGCCCCGGACACTGGTGCACAGTGGAAGTGAGCATTTGTGAGTTGCTGCCACTCGCCCTTCCCACGCCGCAGCTGCCTGCCGTTCCTGCACCCACCTGGGCAGGCACGAGCAGAGCCTGAGCAAGTGGTCTGTGCTCCGGCCTGGTGTCCACTGGAGCTGGCCAGGGGAGTCTGCGCACGGTCTTCTGCGTACCCAGCTGGTCCTCCCTGCACCTGTTTGGGTACTGATTTTATGTCTATTGCGGTGTGTCCGAGGGGCACCTGGACCAGTGAATAAGGGCACTTCCCTGTGCGCGCCCACGCAACCCAAGTGGAGGGTTGGGGAGTAGGCGAGCGCACTTCTGTGCCTGCGCTCCTCAAGAATGTCCTATCACCCCCAAACTTTCCTTCCCTCTCGCAGTGCACAAGAGAAAAATATAAATGAAAATCACGTTCTCACATGCACAGCAGTACTCTATTTCTTGTCTTTCAGTGCCAATGCCACCTGGTCCAGTCCTGTCTCTGCCATTGGGCAGAGATCCGCTCTCCTGATTCCTCTCTGGGGAAGCCTGTGGCCACCAAAAAGCCTTTGTGTACTTCCAGCTGCAGCTCGGGTAGCCACCCCAGTCAGAAATCCCGTCTCGTCTTTTTTTCCTCCGCTATCCTCACTAAATAGGTTGTTCCCAGATGGTTTTTCTCTAATCCAGCAGTGCCAAGGTTCGACTCCTGCCAGTGTCCAGCTGCTCACTGAGATGTTCTGTCTGCAATTAGTCCAAACTACAGACGAGTCTCAGGAGCCAGAAAGCGCAGCCTCCCCTCACTCCTCTGCCATCTTCTCCCTTATATCGCTGGATTTTGTGGTACTGTATACGTATGTTGTTAAAGTTATGTAGGTTTAAGAGTGTAGAATAAATGTAAGGTTCCTACTTCGCGGGTGGTCTGGAATGTAATACCCATGATAAATGAAGGAATATTGTATTGAGACCCCCTTCCCACCACCTCCAGGAACCGCCAGGAATTTGTCTTCATTAATATAGTAAAAATCATGCCCAGGGGGAAGAAATGTACATTGCTAGGCACAATTAGTGCCCTATACAAGGGAGCCATTGGGACTGCACATATTCCAGCTCTCCTGATCTTGCCTACCCAACCAGTTTCTTTAACCTCACTCCCCCTAACCCTAACCATAGAGAGAAGGCACCTTTCCAGCATGTGCTTATCCTTCTCCATTCCTTGATCAAAACATTTTTTTTTTTTTTTTGCTCTGCTTAACTGAACTCGGTCTCCCTATTAGCGCAAATGGCACTATGCAGGAGGACCTTGGTTTGGGTCCTTGTCCCTAAAGGGTTGGCAACAAAATAGGACTTGGGTCTGCTCTGGTGATGTCAGTCAGCGAAGAAGAATAAAAGGGCCAGGGGAAGAGAAAGTGGCCTTAGTTGTTAAGCAGATGAAGCCTCAGTCATATCAACCAATAGTTGGCACCAAGTCAATGCCAACAAGAATCCCCAATTTGGGGTGCAATGAAGAAGGAAACTTTATTCACTGCAAAACAGCACAATTGTGATGCAGCATGGCCAGAGGCGGATTTAACGGTGGGCACACTGGGTGCACGCCCTGGGCCCCGACTTCTGAAGGGCCCCGCAAAACCGCAACTTTACACTTTTTTCTAATGACAGCAAGTTTGGTTTCATTACTATGTTGCATAAAATATGGTTAACATGTATTTTTATTTTTCCTGTCTCTTTTTTTTAAGGGGCCCAATATTTTCTTCTGCGCCTGCGGCCTCAGCCAACCTTAATCCGCCTCTGAGCACGGCTATGAAAACATCATGGCTGTAGAACAGCTCTGAGGCTAGGCAGTCCTGGGGTCTGCTATGTTCGTGGTCTGCTTCATTCTGCTCCACCTCCTCTGGTGAGACATAATTAAGTTTCAGCTCAACCAGGGAGGTGCTGTATTCCTTCTTCTGTGGAAAGGTAAAGTGCACTGTCCAAGCCAGAGGAGCCCTGACTCATATGAATGAAAGTCCTCACCCCTGGTCCCTAATTGGTCTATCCTCATGCAAATGAAGACTGAATTCTCACAGTTTGATTGGTCCAAAAGCACTGTCCAGATTGGTCAGAATAGAGCTTCTCTAATTGGTAGGGGCCGTGCAGTTTTGATTCCATGGGGGAAAACCTCAGTCCTATTGGTTGAAATAGACTCCAGGAACTCATTTGTAAGTGCTGGCTCAGATGGCAGAAACACAGTGTGAGCAGGCAGTCCAGTGGCAGGTGCAGGCAGTTTAGTTCAGAGGCTTCTCTGTGTAGTGCAGTTTGTGTGACAGGCTCCTGTGCAGAAATTGCTCCTAGGCTGTGTTTTTAAAAATTTGAGCCAGGTTAGCCACCAGGAGCCCTTTTTGGTAGGTGTCTTTTGTCCACCCCTCGGGCTTCACAGAAATAACAAACTTCAGTTGTTTGTTTTTAGTTATACAAATGTTAAATCAGTTCTTCAAAGGTTCCCCAGAGATTTGTAATGAAGGGAAACACTTCCAGTAAGCAGTTAATCAATAATGAGGTAAAATATTTTTAAAGTATATTTTATTGCTTATGTCCTTACAGTTGTCCCAATTTTTTCCCCCTTTGCCTCCCTCTACCCAGTACCCTCCCTCCTGCCAGCAATCCCATACCCCTTAGTTCATGTCTATAGGTCATGCATATAAGTTCTTTGGCTTCACCCTTTCCTATACCATTCTTAACATCCCCCTGTCTATTTTTGTATCTATCAATTATCCTTATTAATTCTGCACCATTTCCCAATTTCTCCCCCTTCCCCTCCCAGCTGAAACCCTCCAAATGATCCCCATACCTATATTCTGTTCCTATTCTGGTTGTTTGCTTAGTTTGTTTTTGTTTTTATATTTTAGATTCTGTTGTTGATAGTTGTGTTTGTTGTCATTTTAATATTCATATTTTTGAGTTCTTTTTCTTAAATAAGTCCCTTTAACATTTTATATAATAATGGCTTGGTGATAATGAACCCCTTTAGCTTTACCTTGTCTAGGAAGGACTTTATCTGCCCTTCCATTCTAAATGATAGCTTTGCTGGATAAAGTAATCTTGGTTGTAGGTCCTTGCTTTTCATCACTTTGAATACTTCTTGCCAGTCCCTTGCCTGCAAAGTTTCTTTTGAGAAATTGGCTGATAGTCTTATAGGCACCCCTTTGTAGGTAACTGTCTGCTTTTCTCTTGCTGCTTTTAAGATTGTCTCTTTATCTGAACCTTTGGCATTTTAATTATGATGTGTCTTGGTGGGGTCCTCTTTGGGTCTAGCTTGTTTGGGACTCTCTGTGCCTCCTGGACCTGTGTGTTTATTTCCTTCACCAAATTAGGCAAGTTTTCTTTCATAATTTTTTCAAGTAAGTTTTCAATTTCTTGCTCTTCCTCTTCTCCTTCTGGCACCCCTATGATTTGGATGTTAACACATTTAAAATTGTCCCAGAGGTTCCTAAGCCGCTCCTTGTTTTTTTCAATTCTTGTGTCTTCATTTTGTACTGCTGACTGTTTATTTCTTCTTTATGTTCCAAATCGTTGATTTGAATCCTGGCTTCCTTTCCTTCATTATTGGTTTTGCGTGAATTTTCTTTTGTTTCACTTAGCCTAGCCTTCACTCCTTCCCTTATGTGTTTGCCATACTCAGCATATCTGTTAAGTCTGTGAGCATCTTTATCACCAGTGTTTTGAGCTCTGCATCTGTTAGGTTGGCTATCTCCTCGTCACGTAGTTCTCCCGCTGGAACCTTTATATGCTCCCTCTTTTGGGCCATACTCTCTATCTTCTCAACTTGACCACCTCCTGTGTTTGCATTTGGCTTAGGTAAAGTTGTCCTACCTGTTACGTTACAAGGGGCAGAGCCTTAGGTATCTGTCAGTGCGGGGCGACCCATTTCACCACGTCGTGGTGCTGTATGTGGGGGAGGGGTTTGAGAGGAAACAATGCCGCTTGCTCCACACTTGCCTTTTTTCCAGGTACTTCTCTCACTTCCTGTATGTGACTGGCGCCCCTCTAGCTGTTGCCCTGGCTGTGGTTCGCAGAGTGGGTGGGTTTGCAGAACTTCTAGGACCATAAGGGCCTTCTAAACACATGGACTCTGTTGAGACAACAGCAGTTTCTTCTGCCGTCCAAACCTCCACTGATTTTCAGTCAGAAGCAGTAAGGCTTTATTTTCCCCGGCGCTGGAACCGTGAGCTGTGCAGTCTAGCCTGGGTCTGGGATAGCTCCCTAGGTGTCTCTCCTGACTTTTATAATGTGTGACTGCTCTTTGTGCTGACCTGCAGCAGCCACTGCCTTGCTGCCGCTGCTGCCACACAGTGCCCTCTCTGCTTCTTCTCCACCTCTCCCACCTGTCTGGATGAGTATTTCTTCCTTATATCTTTGTTTGTTGGACTTCCATGCAGTTTAATTTTCTGGTAGTTCTGGTTGTTTTTAGTTTTGAGGTAGTTGCATTTTTAATTGTTGTGGAGGATGGCAAAGTGTGTCTATCTACCCTTCATCTAAGATGCGAGGTAAAATATTATTAACTGGCAAAACCAGAATCCAGCGTCATGTACTTACCACATCCCTCCGAGCGGGGTTTGGGCACTTACACTCTACCTGGGAGAACTTGAAATTGACAGTTCTGCAAATGACAAAAACATTCCAAATCCACAAAGCCTAGTCTCACCTGGGGGAAAGGAGAGGGTGGGCCAGACATGGGAGCTAGACAGCATATAGAAAACATTTCTCTGGTATGGTTCAGTGTTTCGGAGTCCAGCAAGGTGCTCCTCAAGTTACGATGGAGTTATATCCTGGTTAACCCATTGTAGGTTGTAAATGCACCTTGAATACACCTGGCCTACTGAACATCATAGCTTAACTTAACCTATCTTAAACATACTCAGAACGCTTACATTAGCCTACATTTGGGCAATATCATCTAACACTGAGCCTATTTTTATAATAAAGTGTTTAATATCTTATGTGATTTATTGAAAACTGTGTTGAAAGTGAAAAACTGTGGGAGACCAGTATGTAGCCACTGTGCCCCACATACCGTGCTGCCAGTCCCACACTACAGGGGGATTTTAGAAGTAGAATGGGAATGCAATGTACTCTTTGAAGCGGATGAAGCCTGCTTGCTCTATATAGTCCCAAATTCTTATCAGTAGGATGTAGAAACAAAATGTTCAAGGAAAAAGAGGATTTTGGAGTTCTATGATATGCCTTAGTGCCTCACAGTCTTCCTACCTATCACCCTTTGTTGATTTATGATATCCCTTTATTCTTACTCCCAAGCATTTAGTGGGGTCCTGCATGCTTACCCCATACATTTCTGCACATAGCAAACTCAATAAAAACCCTAACTGAGAAAGGAGTGATCAGTGATCTCCTATGAGAGACACTCACCCTTCTTTCTACTCAGAAAATATGTTTCTGAGTCAGTTCTTTCATCTGCGCTGAGGAAACTGGGGGACAGAGAACCTCTCAAGCGGCACCCTGAATAGGTACTGGTGAAAAGGACTCGCTGTGGAACCTAACAAAAAACAGACTGGTTGTATGGGTATCATTTTGCACCATCATAAAGTAAAAAAAATGTAAGTTGAACCATTGTAAGTCTGTACCCTAGTTTAATAAATTCCAGAACTTCCTCACAAGTAGTCATTAAAAATTAGGTTTCAGGGACTTATGGTCAAGATGGTAGCATAGGTAAGCACGGCTTGCCTCCTCACAGACTACATCAAAATTACAACTAAAACATAGAACAGCCATCACTCAGAACCATCAAAAATTGAGTTAAATGGAAGTCTGACAACTAGGGAATTAAAGAAATCTCATCCATCCAGACTGGTAGCAGGGGTGGAGATGTGGAACAGGCTGGTTCCACATCTACATTGTTGTGGCTACATAAGCGAGATTGAACACTCCGGAGCAGTGGATTAAAGCAAGCAAAGTTTTATTAGCTGGCTGTCGGGCAGATAACTTGTCTCAAACAAAGCTCCGACCTCCTGGGATTTTTAGTCAGGGGCTTTTATAGGATCTGGCTCTCTCTCTCTAGTGAGAAGCAGCTTGTTGGGAAGCAGGGGTGGTAGGACAGGGCTGCAGGAGTGTCAAACAGGAAAAAAGTTCTCAGGGCCAGAAGTTCACAGGGCCAAAAGTTCGCAGGGCCATAAAGTTATCTCCTGTGGTAGCATAGCTCTCCAGCCAGGGACAAATTCTCTGCGAAGCAATTTATCTTCAAAGGGCTAGATATACTGTAAAATATAACTTCACAAATGTTATAAACAAGACACAAGCAAATGGAAGGTGATAGAGGCTGAGGTCCTTTTAGCTTGTAAGTCACCAATTGCTACAACACTCCTCCCTACATTCCTTTCTCCAAGGCTTTTTAGCAAGTCTTTGCTACTTCTTACAGAGAACATCTGAAGCCCCTACATATTTACATATTTAGCAAACCTCTGTGACTTTTTACAGAGGATAGCTGATGCCTCTACATTCCCCCCTCTAGTCACTACTAAACCTAAAAAGGAATATCTAGGGACTAGAGTTAGGGTTATTAAACTTTGGCTTCCAGGGTGGGCTCAGTAGCAAGGATAAGGAGTTGGGTATCTGCAATGCTAGCTTTTAGGCGCTGAATAATGTACCGGAATATACAAGGGAGTACAGTTACTGCTAGAAAGACAAGCAGCAAGGACCACTTTAGTAAGTGGTCGCCATGGATTCCAATTAAACATATTTTGGTACCACGAAGAGCCTTTTTGCCGGTCCCATTCCCGCTGCTCTATGCAGTCCTTTATGATCTGTAGAGTGTTTCGGATGACACCAGCTTGATTGGCATAGAAGCAGCAGTCTTCTCCCAGGGCAGCACAAAGTCCTCCTTGCTTCATGAGGAGGAGGTCTAGACCTCTTCTGTTTTGCAGGACTACTTCAGCAAGAGACTGTATTTGAGTGGTTATTTCTCCAATTGTTTTGTGTAAGGCTAGCAGGTCCTGGTCGACAGCTGAGGATAAAGCTGTGAGCCTGGTGTGGCTGGTGACAAGTCCAGCCACTCCGGTAGCAAGTGATCCTGCTAGGGCAGCTCCAGGTAGTATGGGAAGAACGACTGCCCTTTTCACATGCGACCTTTCAGAGGGAAGGAAGAGCCTGCTACTCCTCTCCCCACCCCCCAGACAGTCACTCGGGGAACAATTTGGGCAAGTATGCACAGCCCCGAGGTCAGATCATCTTTGGAGAGGCATGACAAAATACCTGTAGGGCAAATAAATCTGGAGCCATTTGGGGCTTGGAAGTAGCAGCCTGAGAGCTGGATGGTTTGAGCACAGATAGATGCAGCAAGGACAACCTGAGAAGCCCCTGAGGTCTGGGAGCTGGGGGTGTTAATGCAAGTCCCATTTCCAAGGACCTCCTCTATTAAGATAAGAGGAGCAGTGTCTATTTTTTCACATTGGCTGGTGCTGGTTGGGTTGAGTCTTACACCGATAGCAGTGTAGAAGGGAGGCCTTGCCAGGTAACAAAGCCAGCAGTCTGCAGCAATTTTGGGCTGGCTTTGATTTAAGGCCTGATGGGTGCCCCTTACAAGTCCAAAGAAGCCAGGTGGTTTCTCAGGAACACTTCGGGGTGACGAGAGTGACTTATCTGAGGTACTGTTATTAAGAGTTGCGCCCCATGTCCAGAGAGCTGATGCTTGATCAGTCTGGCGGGGCTCATGCCAGGCTGATTGTAACCCCAAGAGCTGGGGAATTATGAACCAAGTTGGGGGAGATCTTGCCTGGATTGTGAAAAGGAACCCAGGATTCCAGGCCAGGTCCTGCCAAAGTTGCACACCCCAAACATGTCCAGTTCCAGTCCAAGTACCATCGGCTCGATTTGTGAGAGTTATTGTAATGTAAGGATCCCATGGCATGACAGGATAGGGTGTGTAGCACAGGGCTACTTGTATGAATCTTTGGTTGTGTTTCCAAAATCCTTTCCTGTGATTCCATAGCCCTACGTCCTCACAGCCCCAGTAAGGACAAAAGAATACCTTTTCATCGCAGCAGTGTTGGCTTGGATTTTTGCCTCACCAAAAGTAATAACCCTGGATTAGGTCAAGCCAGTAGTGGGGCCAAAGGCTATGAGCAATGAAAAAAAAGGTTACCTTTTGGCTTGTAGTGTTCAAGTCATGTTCTGCTAATATGTGGCCTGATCTTGTCTCCAGGACGTGGAATTTCAAAGGCTGCGGGGCTGCAGCAGTGGGAAGAACAAGAGTGGTGATGAACCAGCCCCAGGCATCCAGGACACTAGGGCAGACTTTTATTCTTGTGAGGATGTTTGCTGCAGCCTTTTTCTGCTTTTCCCTGAGGCGCTTTGGCTGCCAGGGGGGTCTGGCTGTTCCAAAAAGCTGGATGGAGAGCCAGCATCCTGGGGATGTTCTTCCACTGTCTCCTGAAGCAGGCTGCAAGAGGGGCTGGGCTTCACTCTGGTGTGGTGGATTCATGCTACAATGCTGGTGACTTTGACTGCAGTGGGAATAACAGTATGAGGACCTTCCCACAAAAGGGCCTAGAGGCTTTTTGTTCCAGACCCTAATTAAAACTTGATGCCCCCTCCCAGCTCATAGGATGCAAGGGAGTAACTATAGGCATTGGGTGGCACTCTAGGACCCTTTTCTAAACAGCTGCTAGGGTCCTCTGGGATGTCTGCAGTTGTTTAGGGACAATTTCCCTTTTACTTGCAAGTCCCCAGCTTGAGGTGTGAGTAAGTTCCAGTTCAGTGCCTCTCCGCAAGGATGTGGCCAGTGTCTATTGAAACTGCAAGGGAGTCGATGAGATTGGCATAAGTAAGCAAAGGGTGAGGCTTGCCCAGAGGGCTAAATAAGAAGTCCTTAGGTCAGGTTTACTAAATATTGTGGGGATTTATCTAACAACTAGTCATGGGCAGGAGACCTAATAGAGAAGACAGTAAATCAGCTCAAACGCTATCGTCGTCGGCAGCTGTCCGTCTCGAGAGACGATGGTGTCGCTTCTTAAGAGTCTATCTGCACCGCCGAGAATGGTTGTGCAGTCCGACTCGGGAGTGACACGGTATCTGTCTCCTCCCGTGTTGAATCGACATCTTGCGATGTCGCTGGAGTGTCCTCTCCAGTGAAGCTGAAGCTACAGAGCCTGGGCAGGGTGATATGGAGGGTCTGCTGTTGCCCATGCAGCAGACCCCCCCTCTCTTCGCAGCTGAAGGGTCCAAGGGAAAGACGGAGTCAATACAGCTTGGCTTCAGGTGCGCCGCAGGAGTCGCCGGTGTTGACTACAACGTCAAACCGCCTTAGGGACTCCGGCTCCGGATTTTCTGTCGGGGTTTACTCCCTTAGCCTTTCCCCTGAAGAGGTATGCCGCAAGGCAGGGGAGGTTTTTTGGAATCAGAGTTTTCCGCTATACACCAGCCAATATAGAGGAAACCGATAGCCCAAAAGTCCAAAAGTCCAGGTTTGCAAGGTGGAGTCCTTGGTGGTTTTGGAGTCTGCTAATGCAGACACAAAGCAGCATCATACTGGCTTTCTTACTATTGTGGGAAATTACTGAAGCGAGAAACTCAAGTGGCACTCAGAGAGGCAGAGGAACAACTTTTATTCATGCATGTGGGCTCAGAGGAGTAGTCTCCAAAGGTTTGAGCCCCGAGCTGTACATCTCACAGTCTTTTTTCTTCTTTAAATATGCTTTATTGATTATGCTGTTACAGTTGTCCCAATTTCTTTTCCCTTTGTTCCCCTCCACCCAGTGACCCCCCTCACTACAGTTGTCTTCCCCCCTTAGTCCATGCCCATGGGTTGTGCATATAGTTCTTCTCAACATCTTCCTATCTACTCCACTTCCTCTTAACTATGCTTCTTAATTCCTGTACCATTTTCCTCCCTTTCCACCCTTCCCCCTCCTCACTCACCTCTCCCCATAATGTTCCCCATACCTATAATTCTTTCCCACTCTCGTTGCCTACTTAGTTTGCCTTTGTTTTGGTTCCCTAGCTTCTGTTGTTAGTTATTGTGATACAGTTTTCATTTTAATGTTCATAGTTTTGATCCTCTTTCTCCTAAACAAGTTTCTTTGACATTTCATATAACAGTGGTTTGGATCTGATGAACTCCTTCAGTTTTACTTTGTCCTGGAAGCACTTTCTCTGCCCTTCTATTCTGAGTGACAGTTTCGCTGGATAGAGTACTCATGGTTGTAGGTTTTTGGTTTTCATTACTTTGAATATTTCTTGCCAGTCCTTTCTTGCCTGCAGTTTCTTTTGAGAAATCAGCTGATAATTGGGACCCCTTAGTATGTAATTCTCTTCTCTCTTGCTGCTTTTAAGATTCTCTTTACCCTTAATTTTTGACATTTTGATTATAATGTGTCTCGGTGTGGTTCTCCCTGGGTCCAGTTTTTTTTGGAACTCTCTGTGCTTCCTGGACCTGTAAGTCTATTTCCTTCCCCAAGTTAGGGAAGTTCTGCTTCATTATTTTTTCACATAATTTTTCAATTTCTAATTGTTCTTCTTCACCTTCTGGAAACCCTATGATTCGGATGTTGGCCCGCTTATAGCTGTCCCATAGGTTTCTGAGCCTCTCCTCATTTTCCTCACTTTTTGTTTCCTCTTTCTGCACTGGTTAACTGTTTGTTCCTTCCCTATGTTCCGATTTGTTGATTTAACCCCTAGTTTTCTTTCCCTCACCACTAGTTTCATATGTGTTTTTGTTCATTTCAGCAGGAGTAGCCTTCATTCCTTCCCCATCTTGTTTAAGATCTGCTGTTCGGTCTATTAGTATTCATATAACCAAAGCTCTGAACAGTGCCTCAGAAAGATTTGCTATCTGCTGCTTTATTAGGTTAGATATTTGCTGTCTGGTCAGCTGCATCACCGGGGTCTCTATCATGATCTGTGACATTCTGACAGTTTTGTGTTTACCTTTGCTTCCTGGGCAGGGCTGTCACACATCCTACACTGTAGGAGGTGGAGCCCTGTGCACTTGTCACTACTGGGTAACCTTTCTTATCACACTGTGGCACTTTGTGTGGGGGTGGGGATCCAAGATGGAATCCTGCCATTCACTTTTCGCTAAGATACCGGGAGCCTTTCCTCCATCCCCATGTCCTCCGGCTTTTATAGTCCTAGGCAATGGGGGTCTGCCTTCCCTGGCGTTGGAATCGAGAACTGATGGGTTTGGTCTGAAGCCGGGGGTGCTCTCCAGGTGCTTCTTGCCTCCCCTTAAATACTGGTGTCTGTGCTTACCACTGTCCCGTCGCCATCGCTGCAGCTGCCGCTACCAGCACAGCTTGACCTCTCTGTCCCGGCTTCACCCCTCCTACCCTTCCAGACAAGCATCACTTCTTTATAACTTCATACGTTGGACTTGATGTAGCTTTATTTTCTGGAACTTCTGGTTACTTCTGGTTTTGTGGTAGTTGTATTCCTTCTTAGTTGTGGAGGGAGATGGAGCATGTCATTCTAGGCCTCCATCTTGGCTGGAAGTTCCTGGTATTTTAATTATGATGAGTTTTGCTGTGGTCCTCTTTTGATCCAACTTGTTTGGGGCTCTCTGTACTTCCTGAACTTGCATGTCTATTTCCTCCACCAAATTAAGGAAGTTTTCCTTCATTATTTTTTCAAGTAAGTTTTAAATTTCTTGCTCTTCTTCTTCTCCTTTTCGCACCCCTATGATTCTCATGTTAGCACTTTTGGAGATGTCCCAGTCTTAAACTCTCTGCGTTTTTTTGAATTTTGTTTCTTCATTTTGTTCTGGTTGAATGTTTATTTCTTTATGTTCCAAAACGTTGATTTGAATTCCGGCTTCATTCCTGTCACTGGTAGCCCCCTGTATATATATATTTTTATATCACTTTGTGTAATCTTCACTTCTTCCATTATTTTGTGGCCATACTCAATCATTTCTCTTAGCATCCTTATTACCAGCATTTTGAACTTCGCATCTGACAGGTTGGCTATCTCCTTTTCACTTAGTTCTTTTTTTGATTTTTGATATGTTCTTTCATTTGGGCCATACTTCCATCTCAACTTGACAGCCTTCCTGTGTTTGCCTCTGTCCATTAGGTAGAGTTGTCCCACCTATTATGTTATAAGGGACAGAGCCTTAGTTATTCGTCAGTGCTGGATAACCCGATTCACCACTTTGTGGTGCTATATGTCGGGGAAGCGTTGAGAGGGGATAATGCTGCTTGCTTGGCACTCACCCCATTTCCAGTCACTTCACCCGCTTCCTGTATGTGACTGGCACCCTTCTTGCTGTTGCTCTGGTGATGGTTCCCAGAGTGGGTGGGTTTGCATGTGTTTCAGGACTGTGGGGCCCTCTAAATGGACTCTCTGGAGAGACCAGCAGTTTCTTTTACCGCCCCAACCCCCTCTGGTTTTCACAACTGGAAACAATGAGGCTTTATTTTCCTGGTGCTGGAATGTAAGCTGCGTGGTCCAGCCTGAGGCTGGGATTGCTCCCCAGGTGTCTCTCCTGGCTTTTATAATGTGGGACCACTTGTTCAGCCATCACACAGCCACCATGCCTTATCCTCTCCGCCCACTCGCCCGCCCAGGCTCCCCTGTTTTGCCCCTCATACTTGTCTAGATGAACAATTCCCTTTAAATCTTTGGTTGTCAGGCTTCCATACAGTTTTATTTCTGGCGGTTCTGGTTGTTTTCTTTGTTTTGAGGTACTTGTAATCCTTAATGGTTGTGTAAGGAGGCGAAGTGTGTCCACCTGTGCCTCCATCTTGGCTGGAAGCCTAATCCATTTTGAATTGTTTTTTTTTTGTGTGTGTGTGTGTATGGTGTAAGATGGTAGTTTAGTTTCATTCATTTGCAAGTGGCTATCCAATTTTCCCATCACCATTTATTGTAGATTATCCTTTCTCTGTCATATATTCTTGTCTGCTTTATCATAAATTATTTGACTCTGTGTGTATAGGTTTCTTTCTGGGCAGTCTATTCTGTTCCATTGATCTTTATGTCTGTTTTTATGCTAATACCATACTGTTTTGATTACTATAGCTTTGTAGTATAGTTTGAAATCAGAAAGCATGATCCCTCCAATTCTGTTCTTTTTTTTCCAGATAGCTTTGGCTATTAGGAGTCTTTTGTGGTCCCACACATATTTTAGGATTGTATGTTTTATTTCTGTGAAAAACGCCATTGGAATTTTAATAAGGATGCATTGAATCTATAAATCTATTGTAGTCGTGTTGATATTTTAACAATATTTTTTGCAATCCATAAACATTCTATCTGTCCATTTCTTTGTGTCTTCTTGAATATCTTTCATCAATGCCATGTAGTTTTCACTGTACAAGTCTTTGACTTCCTTGGTTAAAGATGGGCTCTCATTTGACTCTGGTGTTGGATAGCTAAGTAGCCATTTTGGGAAAAGATAAAACCTGATCTATATCACATCTATCATACAGGATAAACATCAAATAAGTTGATGATTCAATTATTAAAAATGCAACCATAACATTTGCTGGGCTAAAAAAATGGGAGAATTCATTCATATTGTTGTTGTGAAGAAGGAATTTGTAACTAGGACTCAAAATCCAGAAACTAAAACTTTTTCATCACAAGAAACATTGGTAAAGAAAGACAGAAGAGAGATGACAGATGGGAGAAAGTATTTAAAACTCATATAAAGACAAGGAATTTATTATTTTTCTAATTTATTAAAAAGAATTATTAGAAATTTAAAAATTACATAAAGACCAACAGTGCAGTAGCAAAAGGACCTAAGGACATGAACAAAAGTTCACAGAAAAAGAAACATAAAAGGCTTTTATAAAAAAACTCAACAATAACTCAGGAAATACCAATTAAAAGTTTATTGAAGTTAATTTCTCCCTTACTAAATTGGTAAAAATAAAATGTTTTGAGAAAATGCTTTACTGTTTTGGCTATGAGGAAACAGGTATTCTCATATATTGCTGATACTCGTAAATGGGCCACCTGCTGTGGAGGGCAGTTTAATTGCATCTGCTAAAATTACAAATGCATTTTTCGTTTTGATATTTTTGATCCAGTAATCTGACTTCGGAGACCTTCTGTTACAACTATACCTGCATATATACGAAATGATGTATTTTCAGGAGTAGTCATTGCATCATTGTTGTAACAAAAGATTGGAACCAACCAAGTGTCTTGTCAATAGAGACCTGAATAAATAAACTATGATAAATACAAAAAAAGATGATGTGCATCTATATAAAAATAGGGAAGCCATTATTCTTAAAATTTAATTAAAAAAGCAACTGTAGGACAATGTATTATTATATTGGGTTGGCCAAAAAGTTGGTTTGTTTGTTTTTCATAAGATGGTTCTAGTAGAGCTTAGTTGTATTTAACTTCATTTGAAACAATTTTGTTAGATTGTATTGTGGCAGCTGTAATATCAGTGTGCACTTTTTGAAAATTACTAAAATTGATAAATTTTTGTGTAGCCATTTTAACATTGAAGATGGAAGAAAATAAGATTTTCAGCATATTATATGTTATTATTTCAAGAAAGGTAAAAACAACTGAAATTAAAAAAGAGATTTGTGCAGTGTATGGAAAAGATGCTGTGACTGTAGTTGTCAAAAGTGGTTTGCAAAATTTCTCACTGGAGATTTCTTGCTGAACAATGTTCCATGGCTGGGTAGACAAGTTGAAGTTGATAGTGAGCAAATCATGACATTAACTGAGAACAATCAACGTTATATCACATGGGAGACAGCTGGCATACTCAAAATATTCAAATCAATAACATTATTGGTGCAAATGAAAAATGTGTCTTTTATTTTATGGAAAAAACCATACAGACTTTTTGGCCAACCCAGTCAGCAGCCGTCCGTCTCGAGAGATAGAGACGATGGTGTAGCTTCTTAAGAGTCTATCTGCACCGCCGAGAATGGCTGTTCAGTCCGACTCGGGAGTGACACGGTATCTGTCTCCTCCCGTGTTGAATCGACGTCTTGCGATGAAGCTACAGAGCCTGGGCAGGGTGATATGGAGGGTCTGCTGTTGCCCATGCAGCAGACCCCACCTCTCTTCGCAGCTGAAGGATCCAAGGGAAAGACGGAGTCAATACAGCTTGGCTTCAGGTGCGCCGCAGGAGTTGCCGGTGTTGACTACAACGTCAAACCGCCTTAGGGACTCCGGCTCCGGATTTTCTGTCGGGGTTTACTCCCTTAGCCTTTCCCCTGAAGAGGTATGCCGCAAGGCAGCGGAGGTTTTTTGGAATCAGAGTTTTCCTTCTCTGATGTGCCCTGACTGGAAGATTGAACCAGCGACACTTAGCTCACAGGCCGACGCTCAATCCACTGAGCCAAACAACCCAATACATGGTATGTTACCATTGTGTAAAAATGTGAAAAATAATATGTATTTGCTTTAAAACATTGGAAAGACATACAGGAAACATAAAATTGCTCATCTGTAGAAGTTAGGAGGTGGAAGAAAAGACATGGAGAGGACAGAAGTGGGAATAAGATATCTGAGTGTGTGTCTTTTTAGGCCTGAACCATTTAAGAAGGAAAATAAATTATAAAAATGTAAACCTGTCATTAAGGTTGGTGATTTTCACTACTCGTGTTCAGCAACATAGATGCAGTGACAGAGTAGGGAGCGACTTAGATGTATCTAGGATTCAGGCTTTGTTAAGCATGTATAAAATGGGAGAGCCAAGGGAGTTCAGATTAGGAATGATTCTGAAGTTGGGTGTTTAGTTGAACATAAAATTTAAATTAGGTAAGAATGGGAGAAGAAGTGTGAATTTGGTGATAATGTAAAGATGACCAAAGAGAAGGATACTTGATATTTTGGAGGTTACAGTTACTGGTAATGACAAGGTCTAGGGTAGTGATGTAAGAAGGTGAGTGAACTAGAGTGGAAAACAAGATCATTGAGTAGAGAGGAGGTCAGGGACTTGGGAGGTCAGTGAAATCACTGAGAATTAAGATAGGAAGAATATTGGATATAGTAACACTGATCCAGGAGCTAAAATTCCTGAGGGTCAGAAATATGCTTGTCAACAAATCACTAAAACAGGGAGAGATATTGCATGGTATAGTCTGATTAAATAATGACATTAGATTTCAGAGGAGGGACAGTTGTCTGACAGCAGCAATAAGGAGCAGGGAGGGAAGTGATTTGAAAATTGTAGGAGAAAAAACAAGCCACCCACTTAAGATGTCCTTACAGGAAATGGTGTCCTCGGGAGAAAATGATTAATTGGATTATACATGAGAAATCATTGGCAAATATGTTCTTCTATAGAAGAACATATTTGCCAATGATACAGAGAAGGAAAACTCTGACTCCAAAAAACCTCCGCTGCCTTGCGGCATACCTCTTCAGGGGAAAGGCTAAGGGAGTAAACCCCGACAGAAAATCCGGAGCCGGAGTCCCTAAGGCGGTTTGACATTGTAGTCAACACCGGCAACTCCTGCGGCGCACCTGAAGCCAAGCTGTATTGACTTTGTCTTTCCCTTGGACCCTTCAGCTGCGAAGAGAGGGGGGGTCTGCTGCATGGGCAACAGCAGACCCTCCATATCACCCTGCCCAGGCTCTGTAGCTTCAGTTTCACTGGAGAGGACACTCCAGCGTCATCGCAAGATGTCGACTCAACACGGGAGGAGACAGATACCGGTTATAAGCTCATCCGATTGGCGAAGGAAACGAGCGCCAGGGGTCTCCTCTGACGGCGGGAGAGGTCATTGCACCTCACTGGACAGCTACCGTCTCGCCATGGCTCGCCTGCCCCACTGGGTGCGTGGGGATCAGAGAGGCGCCTCTCGAAAAGTGGGCCACAAAACACCCGCACCAGTTAATTCCAAGCAAACAACAAGAAAGAAGCCTCCGGCTCTTCGCCTCGCTAGCTGGAACATCAGGACCATGTGCCCCGGACTTACTGCAGACCTTCCGTGGATCAATGGTGCCAGGAAAACCGCTGTCATCGATAGGGAACTGGCGCGACTAAACATCGACATTGCAGCTCTACAGGAGACCCGGTTGGCAGACAACGGAACTATCAGAGAAACCAACTACACCTTCTACTGGCAAGGGAAGTCTCCGGACCAACCAAGACAGCACGGTGTTGGGTTCGCTGTGAAGAACACGCTTGTTAACTCCATAGAGCCACCCACAGGAGGCACAGAGAGATTACTTACCCTCCGATTGTCAACAACTTTCTGCCCAGTCAGCATTCTTAGCGCGTACGCCCCAACCCTCTGCGCCACCATCAAAGAGAAAGAACAGTTCTACCATGCACTGGACGAAGCGTTATCCAAGATCCCCAGAAGTAACGCTCTCTATCTCCTTGGAGACTTCAACGCAAGAGTAGGAGCCGACCACATGGCCTGGCCCACCTGCCTTGGAAACTTTGGGAGAGGAAAGATCAATGAGAATGGTCAGCGACTGCTTGAGCTTTTGTGTCACCACGGCCTGTGCGTGACAAACACATTCTTCAAGTGCAAAGAGATCCACCAGGTGTCATGGAGGCACCCCCGCTCCCGCCACTGGCACCAGCTTGACCTCGTCATCACCAGAAGAACGGATATTGGCAGCACCCTCCTCACCCGCAGCTACCACAGTGCAGACTGCGACACGGACCATGCCCTCGTGGTAAGCAAGGTGCGCATAATGCCGAAGAGGTTGCACCACTCCAAGATGAAGGGTCGCCCACGCATCAACACCAGTTGTGCCAGCAACCCAGTTAAGACCCAGCAATTCATCAACAAGATGGAAGATGCACTCGGCGAGGGAATGGCGGCAGACGACATTATCGAATCCAATTGGTCACATCTCCGCGACACCATATACAACTCCGCCATTATTGCTTACGGGAAGAAAGAGCGGAAGAACGCTAACTGGTACGAGGCTCACTGGGAAGAAATGGAACCCGTGATCGAGGCTAAGAGGAAGGCCCTACTGGCTTACAAGGTCACGCCCACTCCCAGTACACTTCAAGCTCTACGGGCTGCCAGGAACAAAGTCCAGAAGACCGCCCGCCACTGTGCCAATACCTATTGGCTAAACCTGTGCAGAAGCATTCAGGAAGCCGCCGATATAGGCAACGCACGAGGAATGTATGAGGGTATCAAGAAGGCAACAGGCCCAATCCCCTCCAAGATCGCCCCCCTTAAGTCCAAGACAGGTGAGGTCATCACTGACCAGGAACAGCAAATGCGGCGGTGGACCGAGCACTACCTCGAGCTGTACGCAACGAAGAACACCGTAACAGACACTGCTCTTAACGTCATCCCAGACCTACCAGTCATGGAGGAGCTAGACACCCCACCTACTGCGGCAGAGCTCGGCAAAGCCATCGACCGCCTTGCTTGCGGGAAAGCACCAGGAAGCGACGGAATCCCTCCAGAAATCCTAAAGAGCGGGAAACCAGTCCTGCTACAGCCGCTCCACCATCTACTCTGTCGCTGCTGGAAGGAGGGTTACATCCCCCAGGATATGAGAGACGCCAACATTATCACCATGTACAAGAACAAAGGAGACCGCAGCGACTGCAACAACTACCGGGGCATCTCTCTCCTCAGCGTCGTCAGCAAAGTATTCGCCCGGGTCGCCCTTGCCCGCCTGCAGACCCTTGCTTCCCGCGTCTACCCAGAGTCCCAGTGTGGCTTCAGAGCTGGCCGATCAACAGTGGACATGATCTTCTCCCTACGCCAGCTGCAGGAGAAGTGTCACGAGCAGCATAAACCACTCTACCTTGCCTTTATCGACCTCACGAAGGCGTTTGATCTGGTCAGTCGAAGCGGACTCTTCAGCTTGCTACGGAAGATTGGCTGTCCACCACATCTGCTTGCTGTGGTCATGTCCTTTCACGACAACATGCACAGCATGGTGTCCTACAACGGCGCAACCTCTGAGGCCTTCCCAGTCAGCAGCGGAGTAAAGCAGGGCTGCGTCCTCGCGCCTACGCTGTTCGGAATCTTCTTCTCCATGCTCCTCCAATACGCCTTTAAGGACTGCAGCGAGGGTGTCTTCATTCACACCAGATCCGATGGCAAGCTCTACAACCTGGCCCGTCTACGAGCCAAGACCAAAGTCAAAGAGGTGCTCATCCGTGAGATGCTCTTCGCCGACGACGCAGCCTTGACATCACACTCTGAAGAGGGACTCCAGCAGCTAGTCACTTGCCTTTCCCACGCATGCAAGGAGTTCGGACTAGCCATCAGCCTGACGAAGACGAATGTTATGGCTCAAGGCACGGGGACTCCCCCATGCATCACCATCGACGGATACACCCTGGAGGTTGTCAACGACTTCACTTACCTCGGGTCCACCATCTCGAGCTCTCTGTCAGTCGACTTGGAGGTCAACCGGAGAATCGCCAGGGCAGCCACAGTTATGGCCAGACTGAACCGGCGAGTGTGGAACAATTCCAGCCTCACTGAGAAAACCAGACTGCGCATCTACCAAGCCTGCGTACTCAACACTCTCCTCTATGGCAGCAAGACGTGGACCACCTACGCAAGGCACGAAAGGAAACTCAACTGCTTCCACATGAGGTGCCTGAGACGCGTCCTGCATGTCACCTGGCAGGATAAGGTTCCCAACACCGAGGTGCTGAAGCGAGCCAATATGAGCAGTTTGCATGCAGTTCTTAGTGAGAGACGCCTCAGGTGGCTCGGCCATGTCAAAAGAATGGATGCAGGCCGTATCCCCAAAGACCTCCTCTATGGCGAGCTAGCAGAAGGCAAGAGGATGACAGGGCGCCCAAAACTGCGGTTCAAAGACATCTGCAAAAAGGACATGACACAATGCTCCATCAATCTCAACACATGGGAAGTTCAAGCAGACGACCGCCTAGCCTGGAGGCTCGCGGTCAGGCAAGGTACGTCACGTGCAGAGGCTGCGCGCAACGAGGAGGCGGTCCAGAAAAGATCGAGGCGGAAGCAGCGTCAACAGCAGCAACAACGGCCATCTGCCTTCACCTGTAACAAGTGTGGCAGGGATTGTCACTCCCGAGTCGGACTGCACAGCCATTCTCGGCGGTGCAGATAGACTCTCAAGAAGCTACGCCATCGTCTCTCGAGACGGACGGCTGCCGACGACGACGACGACGACGACGACATGAGAAATCTTTAAACTTTTCCATAGTTTTGAGATTTCCAATTAGACATTGTCTGTAGGGTGATCTCACTGGGTGGAGAGACCTTTGGCTTTGTGAGGCATTAGGATTTGGATATGATTGGCTCTTGCATATAGAAAGATCAAAGGTTTTGCCAGAAAATAGATGAGCACCAGTTTCAAAATTAAATTTTAGATTGAACTGGATATTGCTAGACTTAGGTTACATCTATATGAGTTTGGGTCATTCGACATCAGTATTCTTTACTGAGAAACATTAAAATTGTACAAAGAGTAATGCTAGATGATAACAGGTAAGATCTCCCAGGTGTGACTGCAGAAAAATAGGATGATATGTGCCTTAGAAAAGACATAATTTTGTCCACTCTAGAAGTCCAAATTTATGAGAATGATTAAAAATTTTATTTATATGATCAAATGTCATGCCACCAATTAAGAAAAGAGATGTTAAGTTACTATTGCTCCATAAACTACTCCAAAACTTAGATTAAAACAACAATCATGGTCTCTCAAATCTGCAATCTGAACAGTACTCAGTGTGACTCCTATTTTATATCAGTTGTAATGGCTTGACTGGAGGCTGCATAATCCACTTTCAATTTCGCTCTCTTACATGGCTTGCAAGTTGTTGCTGGATCTCAGCCAGGGCCAGTGGTTTGGCAGCCTGGATTACTTTCCACATGAGCTGTCTCATGGGCTACTTGGGCTTCCTAGGAACATGGTGGCTAGGTTAAAAAAAAAAAAAAAAAGCATCCCAAGACAGTAAGAAGCAGGAAACATTTTTATAATCTAGCTTCAGAAGTCACAATTGTCACTTCTGCTATACTCTGTAAGCTGAGTCCGTCACAAATGTTCTCCCAGGTTCAGATTCAAGGGACAAGGACATAGATACCATACCAATGGTTGGGGGTGGGAGGGGGGAACATATAAGATTGTATTGAAGAAGAGCATATGGAATGGGAGATGTGGCTCTGTCCATCTTTGGAAAATAAGATCTGCACAAATGTTTATTAATGAATTTGCATGAGAGGTAAAAATGCTTATGACAGTAGTCATAATGATGAAAAAATTTCAAGTTTTTTCTCAAGATGGAGATTTTCCTAAGACATTCTGAAAAGATTTAAAAATTTTCTAATTATTTAACTTGGAAACCTCTACTTATTTTCTTATTTCTTGTTGAGTGGTTAACAGAAGTTGTCTATCTTATGTAAGGGGATGTATCTGCAGAAATTGAATTGTGTAAGAAAATGTAGGCACTCGGCTTCAGTCTCACTAAATTACTTTTTGACCCACTTTACAAAGTCCAACCTTAGCCTATACAGTCACCATACCATCTTTTTCCTGCACTGCCTTCTTTTAGCACTTCTTCCTTTGGAAAAATATTTTATCATTTTGTAAATAGTACTGAGATTTGTCATTTTAAGGGTTGGTGATATTCAAAAACGAGGCTATAGATATATCTCAGGAGGAGTGGGGATGCCTGAACTCCATGCAGTGGAATTTGTATAAAGATGAGATGGAGCACTATAGCAACTTGGTTTCAGTGGGTAAAGTTGCCTTTGATTTCTGCTTTCTCCACTATGGATTTTAGGGCTATCTTTGAAATAACAAGATTAATTTTCTTTTTGTGTAGAAATGAGCAGTTTTCTCCTTCCTCACACTTTCCTCTGGTTCTTTCTTAAAACTGACTTCTTCCTTGATGGTTAAGGAGCAGAATTGGAATTCTGTACCATTTAAAGCATTACGTGAGCAAAGAAACCAGGCTTTGTTTTTTGTTTCCCTTGCACTGTACTAAACCTGAAGGTACACTAGCATAGATTAAAACTAAACACATGGGTCTGGGGTGTGCAGCTCTTTAGCCTTCCCAGTTAATGTAGTGATTGATGGGCTGGGTCAAGAAATGTCATTTACTACTTAAAGCTCAAATGTACACTTTTCCATTTCCTATAACAAATGTGCTCTATTTTAAACAATTTGCATTAGAAAGTTACATTCTAAGAACTTGCATTTAACATTAAAATATATCTCAGAATAAGTACCCAGGAAACTTCTTTTCCTTTTAGCAATATAAGGAAAACATATAAATTTAAATAGCATTTTATCACCACTATGTTTTTTATAATATTGAGTTCAGCTGAATATGACTATTTTCCATTTTGTCCTATGGTTTATTATTATTTTTAATCAATTCTGAACCACAGTATTTGGGTACTTTAATTTTTACCTTGTCTCTATTTCTTTTCTTATAACCAGGACTGTGTATTTCTAAGTGAGCTGTCACCTCCTCATTGGAGCAAGGGAAAGAGCCCTGGGTGGTTGGGAGAGAAGTGACAGGAAGCTGGTGCCCAGATGAGTGAGCAGTGATCAAGAAGCAGAAAGCTGTTGCAAAGACTAGGCCAACTGGTCAGAATGTTGGACTGATAAGGTTATTTTAGACAGAATAATCGAGGGAAATCTGATTCAAAACTTACTACAGCCCTGGCCTGTGCGTCTCACTTGGCTGGAGCATTGTCTCATAAACTGAAAGGTTGTGGGTTCAATTCCCAGTCAGGGCACATGCCTAAGTTGTGGGTTTGGCCCCCAGTTGGGGCACATGTGAGAGGCAACCAATTGATGTTTCTTACATTGATGTTTCTCTCCCTCTCTCTCTCCTTCCCTTCCCCTCTCTCTAAAATCAATAAGCATGTCTATGGGTGAGTATTAAAAAAACAACATTACATTGTTACAGTAATCCAACAGTGTGTACTGGCATACAGACAGACATGTAGATCAGTGGAATAGAATAGAGAGCCCAGAAATAAACTCTCAGATATATGACCAAATGATTTTAGACAAGAGTAACAAGACCACTCAGTAGGGGAAAGGGCTATATCCTTAACAAATGGTGTTGGTAAAACTGGTTAAACACATGGAAAGGAATAAAGCTGGATCCTCACCTTATGCCATATACAAACTTAACTCAAAACGGATCAGAGAACTAAATGTAAAACTCAAACTTTAAAACACCTGGAAGAAAACAAGGGAAAGATTCATGACATTGATTTGGTAGTGATTTTTGGGATATGACACCAAGGCAAAGATAACCAAAGCAAAAATGAGAGTACATCAAACTTAAAAGCTTATTTTCATTACAGGATACAATAAACAAAGAGTTTATTGATTTTTTTAAAAAATGAATACAAGTTGCCCTGCTAGGTGATAAGAATACATTTTTTTTAAGTGTTATAAAGACATTTTCAACTTAGTAGTTCAACAAGAACATATGAATAGATGATCTTTTAAAAGTTAGGGAAAAAAGAAGCTTAATTAGAAATTGGAGCAGTGTGAAGAGGAGTTGAGAACGTCCCCTGGATTGACCAAAGCCCCTGTGCTCCTGCATCTTTGGGTCCAGCCTGTACATCCTGCCACTGTTGCTATCATGCCCAAGAGAAAAGCTGAATTGGATGCTAAAGGAGATAAAGCAAAGGTGAAGGATGAAAAACTTTGCTCTTCCAAAGCCAGAGCCCAAGCCTAAAATGGCCCCTGCAAAGAAGGGAGAAGCTACCCAGAAGGAAAGAGGGGAAAGCTGATGCTGCCAAGGATGGGAATTACCGAACAGAAAGTGGAGATGCCAAAACAGATCAGCCATAGAAAGCTGAAGGTGCTGGAAATGCTGTGAAGTGTGTACATTTTTGATAACTGTGTATTTCTGGTGACTGTACAGTTTAAAATACTATTTTTTATCAATTTTTATAAAATGCAGAATTTTGTTTTACTTTTTTTTAAGCTTTTTTTTTTCTGGAATGACATCTAGTACTAATGGAATGTCTCCAAAGCTGGACTGACATGGGAAAAAAACACCTTTCCCTTCTAGTTTTTTTTTTCTATGTACAGCTCTGTCTTTATTTTATTTTATTTTTTAATGTGTTTTATTGATTATAATGTTACATTTGTCCCAATTTCCCTTCCTCTTCTCCCCTCCACCCGGTGGCCCCCCTCCCTCCAGTTGTCCCCCCCTTTTAGACCATGTCCATTAGTTGTGCATATAGTTCTTCTCAACCTCTCTCTGTCTATTCCATTCCCTCCTACCATGCTCCTTAATTCCTATATCATCTCCCTCCCTCTCCCCCTTCCCCCTCCCTGCTGACCTCCCTCCAATATGCTCCCCTTACCTATAGTTCTTTTTCCACTCTCGTTGCCTGTTTAGTTTGCCTTTGTTTCAATTCCCTAGCTTCTGTTGTTGTTTCTTGTGATGCAGTTTTCATTTTAGTGTTCATAGTTTTGATCCTCCTTTTTCTAAACCAGTCCCTTTAACATCTCATATAACAGCGGTTTGGATCTAATGAACTCTTTCAGTTTTATTTTGTCCTGGAAAGACTTTCTCTGCCCTTCTATTCTGAATGACAATTTCGCTGGATAGAGTATTCGTGGTTGTAGGTTTTGGATTTTCATTACTTTGAATATTTCTTGCCAGTTCCTTCTTGCCTGCAGGGTCTCCCTTGAGAAGTCAGCTGATAGTCTAATTGGGACCCCTTTGTACATGATTCTTTTCTTCTCTCTTGCTGCTTTTAAGATTCTCTCTTTATCTTTAACTTTTGACATTTTGATTATAATGTGTCTTGGAGTGGTTCTCCCTGGGTCCAATTTTTTTGGAATTCTCTGTGCTTCCTGGACCTGTAAGTCTATTTCCTTCCCCAAGTTTGGGAAGTTCTGCTTCATTATATTTTCACTTAATTTTTCAATTTCTAGTTCATCTTCTTAGCCCTCTGGCAAACCAATGATTCTTATGTTGGGCCTTTTATAGCTGTCCCAGAGGTTTCTGATCCTCTCATCATTTTCCTTGCTTCCCGTTTTTTCTCTCTGCACTGGTTGACTGTTTGTTCCTTCTTTGTGTTCTGGTTTGTTGATTTGAACGCTGGATTTTATTTCCTCACCATCTGTCTCGTATGTGGTTTTGTTCCTTTCAGTATGAGTGTTTTTCGATTCTTTCTCATCTTTTTCCAGATCTTTTGTTAATTCTGTAAGCCACCTGATAACAATGGCCCTGAACTGAGCCTCTGACAGGTTTCTTATTTGTTCATCTGTCAGATTCTTCATCTGTTGCCTGGTGAGCTGCGCCACCGGGATTTCTATAGTTGTCTGCCTCATTTTGACAGATGTGTTTTGTTTTCTTGGGCCGGCTATAGGGGGCAGTGCCTGTGTACTCGTCACAACCCAGCGACCGGCGCCGATCCGCAACCTTTCTTGCCGGCGCTTTGTCATCACTGCCCAGCGACCAGTGGCGATCCACAACCTATTTCGCAGCCCTGTGGCGGTTTGTGTGGGGGCGGGGGTCCAAGATGGATTCACACAGTTATTCCGCTAGGAGACCGGGATCCGTCCTCCCGCCCCCTGGGCCTCACTGTTCGAGGCGATGTGGTGGCTGCTTCTCCCAGTGTTGGGGTCGTGAGCCACCGGGGTTTGACTGCAGCCGGGATTGTCCT
Organism: Furipterus horrens; assembly: GCF_987537825.1. Classification (NCBI taxonomy): domain Eukaryota; kingdom Metazoa; phylum Chordata; class Mammalia; order Chiroptera; family Furipteridae; genus Furipterus; species Furipterus horrens. The sequence goes on from NW_028327183.1 coordinate 37,115,290, forward strand.
TCCTGCTGCTGGGATTGTTCTCCCTGCTGCTGTCCCTGGTGCGACCGCAAACAGCACCACCCACTTTCGCTCTTCCTACCTGGCCAAAGAGCACCGCTGGTTTATAACTTCATACATTGGGCTTCCGTGTAGTTTTATTTTCTGGAATTTCTAGTTATCTTTTGTTTTGAAGTAGTTGTATTCCTCTCTAGTTGTAGAGGGAGACCGAGCTTGTCCGTCTAAGCCTCCATCTTGGCCGGAAGTCCCCCCTTCTAGTTTTGAGAGACTTCCTCTACACTCCTGGGATGAGGGATCCCTTGATGCTGATACACATTAGCTGTCTTGGCACAAACACCTTATGGTGTGGAAAAACTAAAATTTGTTTTTATGTCCTTTTCTCCCTCTCCATTTTAATAATAGATTTAACTACCTTAAGCTCAGAGACCTGTTGGGACCCAATCCCCCCCAAATTGGTTACCAGAATATTTGGCATTCTGGACTGTCCAATATCACCATTGAGAGGGCACCCCTCAAGAGAGGAGCAGTTCTCTTTTTAGATTATGGATCTACAGATTGATAATTTTGCCATTTTCATTTCCTGAAAGTCAGAGTTGGTTTGTGAAAAGTCAACCCTCACTATAAACTTTCCCTGTTCAGAGCAACAAATGAAGACTTAATTGGGTTTTATAGTAGCTTTATGATTTTGGTAGTCCATTGAAGAAAGGAGTTTGAAAGTTTATTGTATACTGTTAACAATTGTCTGGAGACAAAGGTGTAGATCTCTGGTAGTCTCCAACAGGCTGCCTAGGCCCAGACTGGAACATGATCTGACACCACCAGAGGCAAATCCAGGAAATGAAGATCAATCTAAGAAGCAGCAACAAACAAGAAGAGTCATAAAAATGGGGAGACAGAGAAACAACCCCCCATTGAAAGGAAAGGAGAAATCCCCAGAAAGAGTGCTAAATGAAATAGAGGAAAGCAAACTATCAAACATGGAATTCAAAACATGAATTATAGGGAAGCTCAATGAGCTCAGCGAGCTCAAAGAAAACTACAAAGAACTCCAGGGAAATTATAAGGAACTTACTGAGAATTACACCAGCATAAAAAAATAGCATAGAAGCTATCAATAAGAGCCAGGAGGAAATGAAGAATACAATTTCTGAATTGAAAAACACAGTAAAAGGAATTAAAAGCAGGCTAGAGGAAGCAGAAAATCGGATCAGCAAGCTGGAGGACAACATAGAAAAAAATTCCCAGACAGTGCAACAAAACGAAAACAGACTAAAAAAGAATGAAGAGGTTTTAAGAGAGCTACAGGACAACATGAAATATAATAATATCCATATCATAGGAATACCAGAAAGAGAAGAAGAGGAGCAAGGGATAGAAAACCTGTTTGGAAAAGTAATGACAGAATACTTCCCTAACTTAATAAGAGAAAAAGTCACACAAGTCCAGGAAGCACAGAGGGTCCCAATGAGGATGAACCCAGACAGGCCCACTCCAAGACACATCATAATCAAAATGGCAACATTGAAAAACAAAGAGAGAATTCTAAAAGCAGCAAGAGAGAAACAACTAATAACATACAAGGGAGCTCCAATAAGGCTATCATTAGATTTCTCAACAGAAACATACAAGCCAGAAGGGAATGACAAAAAGTATTCAAAGCAATAAAAAACAAAGGCCTACAACCAAGACTACTCTACCCAGCAAGGCTCTCATTCAAAATGGAAGGTGAAATAAGGAGTTTCCTAGACAAAAGAAGGCTGAAAGAATACATTTCCACCAAACCAGCATTGCAAGAGATGCTAAAGGGTCTGTTTTAAGAAGATGAAGAAACAAAGAGAGACAGAGAGGAACACAAGTACAAAGGGGAAGAATGACAATGTGTAAGTACCTATCAATAATAACAAAAGAACTTATACACCCCTATGTTCATAGCAGCACTATTTACAATAGCCGAGTGCTGGAAACGGCCTAAGTGCCCACTTGTCGATAAGTGGATTAAAAACTGTGGTACATTTACCCAATGGAGTACTATGTAGCAGAAAGAAAGAAGGAACTCCTACCATTTGTGACAACATGGATGGAACTAGAGAGAGTTATGCTTAGTGAAATAAGTCAGGCAATGAAAGAAAAATACCATATGCTATCACCTATTACAGGAGACTAATGAACAACACAAACAAATGAGCAAAATAAACCAGAAGCATGTAAACAAGGAGCAGACTGACAGTGACAAGAGGGGAGGGGGAAGAGAGAGGAGGGGGTAAGAAGGGGAAGTGTCTATTCAAAGAACATGTATAAATGACCCATGGACATGGACAATGGGGTGGGGATTGACTGTGGGAGAAGGAGTGGGCAGGGTCAGGGGGAGCAATGGGGAAAAAAGTGGGATAATTGTAATAGAAAAGCAAACAAAAATTTTTGGTGGGGAAAAAAATGAAAGCAAAATAAATAAATAAATGAACCAGGAAGTCTCCCCACGCCCGCCCCCCCCAAAAAAACACTTCACATGTAGAAAAGTGAACAGAAGAAAATGTAAACTATGGAAATGCAATTTTAGTAAATATTAGAAGGACAAAGACTTTCCTTCGCACTGTATATTTTTCTCCCTACCCGATCCCTCCAAAATTTGTCATTCTGAAGAATTAAGTAATGACATAAGATTCTTTGCATAAAACTAATAAGACCAGTTGTTAATAGAGGCTTTGTTAACCAAGACTTTGACTAGAATGTCATGCGTAAAGGAGGCATGCCTGGGCTCTGGTTGTTACCAAAAAGCCCTGAGGAACTGGGATTGACTTCTGAAGGTAATAAAAGTCCACGAGAAAAAAGGCCTGGTACCTTGGTTGGTTGTGCCATTCACAGCAATCTTTCCAGGGAAGGAACAAAGATTGCAAAAAAACAAAAACAAAAACAAAAAATTGTCTGCCCCTGCCTGAAATACCATGATTGTTTATGAAAAGTATGTTTAATAAAGCTGGAAACAGTTTGACTTAGAAAAAAATAAATAAATTGGGAAAATTAAAGAAAAAAACTACATTGAGGTGGTAGAAATGGCAGTGGGAAGAAACAACGTCATCTAGGACAGTGTAGGGTCCTGGAGGTCCATGGTACAGGATAGCAATCTTTGACAGTGTCTGTGACTCATTATAGTACTCCAGAACTTTAGGAAATTATATTTCTGTTGTTTTAAGCCACCCAATTTATGGTACTTTGTAACATCAGCTCTAAGAAACAAATACAGAGGAGAATCATGGAAAAATGATACACACTCTTAAGTATTGTCTTTTCATTGAAAGATGGCATTGTTTAATCATTTTTGATGCCTGCCACCTTTCCTTTTGTATGGATGTAGTGGCTTCTTTTTTAAAACTTTGAGTGTTTGCTTCAGCAGCACATAAACTAAAATTGGAACAATACAGAGAAGATTAGCATGGCTCCTGTGCAAGGATGACATGCAAATTTGTGAAGTGTTCCATGAATCTGGGCAGTGCCCTGGTTGGCATCCTACACCCTTTAATTAAATCTGAAGAAGTATGACTCAAAGCACAATGTATGGCACTCAGTAGCAAAAGATTGTTTTCAGTATTAAAAATATTCATGTAAGTCAACCTGTGAAATGAAAAAAAAAATCCCTGATTTTGAAATAATTATAGATTCACAGGAGGTCACAGAGAAAGGTATAGGGAAGTCTCATGTACCCTCGCCCACCCCATGTACCCTTCCTCTACCCTCCCTCAACTACTTTACATACCTATAGTACAATCTCTTGCTGAAAAATTGACAATGGTACCATCCATAGGATTTATTTAGATTTCACTCATTTGTGTGTGTGCATGTGTGTATTACATATAGCTTTGTATCACCACTGCTATAGTCAAAATACTTTTTCCTTCTTTCTCATATATTTACACATAAAGAAGATATGTTTATATGAACAGCAATACATATATATATATTTCTTACATTTATGTAAGAGCTTGTATGTGAAAATAAGTCTAGGGTAAAGCTTAAGCATGTAATTGCTAGGTTGTTTAATAAGCCTGTTTTTAGTTTGAAAGAAACTGCCAAACGATTTTCCACGATGGACATATTATTTTACATTTCTACCAGCAATGTATGAGTGATCCAGTTTCATGAATCCTAGCCAGCATTTTAGCCATTCTGATAGGTGGGTAGTTAATATATCATTGTGCTTTTAATTTGAACGTCCTTAATGGAGATTATGTTGAACAACTTTTTATGTGTTTGTCATCTATGTACCCCTTCAGTTGATGTCTATTCATATCTTTTGTCCATTTTCAAATTCAATTTTTTTTTTACTGTTGACTTTTCAAAGGTTTTTTTTTTTTTTAAAGATTTTATTTATTTTTAGGGAGAGGTAAGGGAGGGAAATAGGATCAAAGCATTGATGTGAAAGAGAAACATCGATCGGTTGACTCTTGTACACGCCATGACCAGTGACTGAACCTGTAACCCAGGCATGTACCCTGACCAGGAATTGAACCAGTGACCTTTTGGTTCATGGGAAGACACACAGCCAAAAAGGCCACACTGGTCAAGGCTGAGTTTTCAGTTTTTACATATTCAAAGTATGTGACTTAAAATATTTTCTCCAAGTCTGTAATCTGTCTTTTCATCCATTTAACAGGGCCATTTGCAAAGTCAAAATTTTTAATTATGGCAACGTCTAATTTATCCATTTTTTATCTTATAAATTATCAGGGGGTTTGGTTGTTTTTTATGTCAAGTCTAAGAACCCTCAACCTACTCCTAGGTCCCAAAGATTTTCTTCTATGTTTCTTTTCTAGAGGTTTCATTGTTTTACCCTTTTTATTTAAGTCTGTGATTTATTTTAAATTCATTTTTGTAGAAGATGTGAGACTTCAGGTCGTGGTTCCTTTTTTTTGCCGATGCATGTCCAGTTGCTCCATCACCATTTATTTCAAAAGTTATCCTCTTTCATTGAATGGCTTTTTCACTTGTCAGAAATTAGTTGAGCACATTTGTCTGGCTCTATTTCTGAGTTTCCTATTCTGTCCATTGATCTTTATCACTGTCCTTGCCAGTACCATACTTACTGCAATTATATAGTAAACTTAATAGTGGAGTAGTGCTTTCCACTTCATTATTTTTCAGTTTTTTGACTACCCATGGGGTCTTTTTCTTGAATATAAATTCTAGAATAAGCTTGTCTGTGTCTACAAAAAGCTTCCTGAGATTTTAATAGGAATTAGGTTAAACCTAGAGATGAAATTAGAGAATGTATATCTTTAACTCTGTTGAGTCTTCCAATCCATGAACACAGCATGTTCCTTCAGGTATTTTTCTTTAATTTTTTATGTTAGCATTTTATAATTTTTATCACAGAATCTGTAAGTGTTTTGTTAGTTTTTTAACTAAGTATTTATTTTTTTCTTTGGAGCACTTGTAAATGGTATAACATTTTTGTTTTGGTTTCCACTTGCTTGTTGTCAGTATACAGTAATTCAGTTGACTTTGTATGTTGATCTTGTATTCTGTCACCTTATTCAACTCACTAAAGACTTAAATATATGACCTGAAACCATAAAACTCCAAGAAGAAAACATAGGCAGTAAGCCCTTTAACATATATAGGTGATGTCTCCCTTGGCAATATTAAAAAAACAACAAAAACCAAAAAACAGAAGGAAAGAAATGGGACTACATCTAACTTAAAAATTTTTATACAACAATGAAAACCTTCAGTAAAATGAAAAGACAACCTAGTGAATGCGAGAAGATATTTTCCAATGATACATTTGATAATGGGTTAATATCCAAAGAATATAAATAACTTTAAACTGAACACCCCCAAAAAATCAGATTAAAACAGGCAGAAGAACTTTTATAGGACGTTTAGACATTTCTTCAAAAAGGCCATGCAGATAGCCTTGACATATGAAAAGACGTTCAGTGTCACTATTAAAATCACAATGAGATCTCACTTCATACCTGTCAGAATTGCTATCATGAATAAATCAACAATCAAAAGTGTTTCATGAAAAAAGAAAAAGCTCAAAATAACCCCTAACTTGGCCTTGAAATGAGCAACTGCAATGCTTTTCTCCTCTCATGACTCGTCTTTTGTAGCACAGCAAAACTTGTAAGGAAAAGGGAATCACGACACACAGGCCTTCCTTAAGAGGCCAGACAGACTAAAAATAAGAACACTTTCTTCATTGCTAGTGCAAACAATAATGAAAGGGAGATTGTTTAAAATGGAGCCAGAACTCCCACGCCAGAGGAACTGCCTTGTAAGAATTATCCTCAAACTTTGTAATGTTAAAATAGGGCAAAATACCCTTTGGACTGGGCATAGGCAACACTGTGTCTGTCAGAATATAGAGGTAGCCAGGATGCAAACCTGGTCAGACAACAGGATATGTTAATCAACCTGGGCAGGACAACAAAAGGATATGTTAATCAACTTGGTCAGAAGACAATAGCAAGATGCACACGATCTACTGAATATGCTAATATGACAAACTCACCCACATTGAAATATGCAGTTGGCAAGTTTAAAAAGCGCACCTATAGAACTCCACATAGATCTCCTATGGGCCCAAGTGGAAGACTGGGAGTCCCCATTCCCTTGATCCCCGTTTCCCTTGATCCCCATTCCCCTTGCTCCTACGGGCCTTCAGATCAGCCCAGGAGTTGCCTCTCCCCTCCACCCCTTCCCCTTTTTCCCTCAATAAGCCAGTTGTCTGATCCCACAGTGGTCTCCAGGTGATTCCTCAGAACAAGGCTGCTTTGACAGTATCCCAGAGAACTGTTTGTAAAGATAACAATGAAGCAGTTACCATTATGGCTACTGGACTGCAAATTAAAAACACTGTTTAGAATTAACTTCATTATGTTAGCTGCACCAAAAGAAATGAGGTAATTGTTTCCCTTCTCTTTCTCATAAATATCCATTGCCTCTGTTTCATAATCAGAATGTTACAGAACGGGGGTGTCCGGGGGGTCCCCAGAGCCTGCAGGCTGGGGGATGGGGAAAAGGAAGCAGCTTTTAAGATGCCTTTGCATGCCTGGGGCTAGTGGCTAGCGTCTTTGTTACACAAATGGCTTTGATGCATCCAAGGCCTGGGAAGATGGGAGGGGTCTTGGACTGTGGGATGGTGCTGAAAGAGCTTACGGGGCCTGCATGAGGTTCTGTGAATGGTCAGAACTGGGTACCATGCCCACTGCATCACAGGACGCAGTCAGGGATTTAAAAATAAGCGGCAGACATTTTAACTGGACACACACCATGCGGCTTGGAAAAGGAAGGAACACCATGCAGCTTTGAGAACACCTTGTGGCTTGGAGAAGGGGGAATACCTTTGTGGTTTTGGAAAGGAAAGGCTGGGAATCCACGAGGCTTGGAAAAGGAAGGAACACCATGCAGCTTTGAGAACACCTTGTGGCTTGGAGAAGGGGGAATACCTTCGTAGTTTTGGAAAGGAAAGGCTGGGAATCCACGAGGTTCTGGATTAAAAGCTGGCGGGCACCATAACACAGACAAGGCCTCCCCAATCAGAATCGAATGATTGGCAGCTACCGGTAAAGCTCAACTGTGTCTAGGAAGTAGGGAAACGGTATCTAATTTTTCTAAAACTAGCCTGGTTTGGTAAGGGGAGGCTGAACTATGTGTTTGTGGGTGTTTTAAAGAAAATAAGACTTAACGGCAGAAATCCGCAAATAATCTATATCTATATAACTATTAAATAAACGATTCTTTTTCTTTTCACTAAACTCTGGTATTGAGAGTTATAATTCTGGTGGTGGGCAATCGGGCCCCTAACAAAACAGCCTGTGGGTTCTGTTTCAATCGGAGAACCCAGGGGTTCTGTTACAAGAACATTATTTGGGCTTCAGCTTCAATTACTAATTCCCAAATAGCTGTTATTATTTACCTCAAATAAATGCTTTTTGCCTCTCGCTTTGACAGGTCTTTTACTTTTAGGTTAGCACTAGCAAGCCCTTATTATCTATATTAAACATACCAAGATGGAAGTATGAGAAAAACTGGGTTACTGTTGACCCTTCCCTGTGTCATAAAGACAAGTTAGGTGTACTAAAGCTTCGGACTGGAGTCTGTTTCTATGTTCTCAAGTTTCCTGTCAACAGAGCTATGAAAATGCTGTAGATTTGCAACATGCAGCTCACCCCCACAGAACTTATATGCAGAAGGAATCCTGCTCTCAGTGCCTCAGTATCATGTTTTCTCTGCCTTGGAGGAAATTCCAGCTCTAAAATTGCCGTAAGAAACATAGGGCTGTGCTTTCTTAGTTAGAGCTGTCATTCTAGGATTCATATTCAACTTCCCTTTCACAGTCATTTTTATGTAGCTAGCATTTCTGTGCCGTGTGGCTATAGGTGAAATGGCAGAGGCAGTGAAGAAAACAAAAAACCCAGTGCAACAAGTTCCACGAAACTATGGAACTTACAATTGCCTCCAGAATAGGTTATACTTAATGTACTGCATGCCAGCTGTGTATTAAGCACTAGTCTGGACAATGGATACAGGGCGAACTGAGGAGGGCAACAGAGGCCATTCTTTAGAACTGGGGCCTATTTGGTTAACAAGGGTCTGGTAGTCTTTGACAGGCACAGACTGAGTCATATGGGGATCTTGTCCACACATTCTTCAGCCCCAGAACTGCAAAAATGAAGCTCTACGCACCTAAAAGTAATAAAAGTTAGACTAGGGCAATCCTGATTATTCTCTAGTCAGTCACAATAGCGCCTTCACAGGATCACTCGGTCACAGTTCACAGTCACAGCCTGATCAGGGCCAAATAAGGCCTCCCCACCAATCAGACACCAGACACCAGGCCACACCCCATACACACCCTCCCTCTTACATACACGCATAATTACATCCCATGCTGACACAGTAACACAATCAAGTACACACACCCACAATCACCTTTCTCAGCACATGACTCATACATGTCCGAGGGTCTTGCCTGTAGTTGTTCCACCCACACTTGTAAATTTCTGGTATTCTGCGTCCTTCTACAACCCTGACCTCGCATCACCTCAACTCACCACACAGGTAATGGAGACTGCAAGGCTAGCATAAAATGAACCAGTGGTCGCAGCTTCCCCTGGGCCTGTGAGAAAACGTAGTCGAAGCCAGAAAAGCGCGGACGATGAATACAAACACACTTGAGCTGCCATAGCTGGGATCTCCGCGGGTCCCAAGTGGCAGCACCGTGTTCTCGGAGCTCCAGCCCACGCAAGAGTGCGCAGGCGCCAAAGACTGACCCTCGGACAGGGAGTGAGGCTTGAGGATCTTAGGGACTCCGGAGGAGGTGGGGACTGAAAACTCAAGGCCCGGAAGTCAAACTTGGGAAGCGGGGCCCAGCGGGGAGATCGAGGAGAAAACCAGGAGTTCAAGCCCGGCCTGGTTATTCTTAGAAGGGAACCGAAACTGGGACTGTGGTAACCAGACACTCGGATCTGTGTGAGTGGGACCTCAGGCGTGGTCCGTGGGCATGACTCTTAGGGTGACAAGTGTGACCTGAATCGAGCTCCTCAAGGGGGAATTTTGTCTGTTTTTTAACTCTGAAGAAGCGCCATCGCAGGGAAAGCGGCCTCACAAAGAAGGCGTGTGTGTGTATGTGTACCAATTGTGGCAGCCTCCTGTCGCAGCGAAAGCGGCCTCACAAAGAGGGCGTGTGTGTGTGTGTGTGTGTGTGTGTGTGTGTGTGTGTACAATTGTGGCAGCCTCCTGTCGCAGCGAAAGCGGCCTCACAAAGAGGGCGTGTGTGTGTGTGTGTGTGTGTGTGTGTGTGTGTGTGTACAATTGTGGCAGCCTCCTGTCGCAGCGAAAGCGGCCTCACAAAGAAGGCGGGTGTGTGTGTGTGTCTGTTGACTCTGAAGAAGCGCCATCGCAGCGAAAGCGGCCTCACAAAGAGGGCGGGCGTGTATGTGTACCAATTGTGGCGGCCTTCTGTCTGAAATAGCTACATTTTGTGTGCATGCTACTCAGACTGGTTAGGGAAGATTGTGTGTGAAAAGTGGACTGAGTAGTATTGCCGCCTTTGTCTATTTTTAGATTAGGTGTCAGTCGTGTTTGAGACTTAGGTAATGACGGAGAAGCGAAAGTGGTTTGTAATGTGATTTTGTGACTTGACTTGGAATTATTTAATTATTGTGCTGTCTGAGATTGTGAATGATATGTGGGGGTTATGGGATTCATGTGTCTGTAACCTGTTATTTTATTTTTATTTTTTGTGATGGAGAAACTGCATGACCACTGTCTAGTTGGATATGTAAAATTTGTTGGTCCGAAAAGTGTTTATTAAGTCTGCCTCCAAAATTGTGATTCAATAACAATTTAGCAAATAAAACAGAGGTATAAGTATTGGAAAGGGAGAGGTAACAGTTATGTAACTCCCAGATGGTAAGACTTATTGCAGAGAAACACCGTATGAACTGAAACCAATGTGTTAAAATGAAAGTGTTCCATAGGTAATATGTAGCAAAAGAACAACAAAAAACCCACCAAATTACTTTTACCCATACTTAGTGCTTTAAACACTAATATATAAGTGAGGTTTCCTGCTTCTGGATGAAATTGATGGCAAGGTTAATAGCTTCTTCAAGAATTCTAAGATAATGAAGAATATTTGGTACATTATTAATCACAAGGCAATCTTGTTTTAGAAATTAAAATAGTTATTTTACAAATTAAAATATTCACTGTATCAGTCAATACTTCAGACTTTACGTAGGAAAAAATATTATCCTTTCTACCTGGAAGCCTACAGAGTGGAAAGATAATTTCTTTTTTATTTCTACTAATTTTTATTACCTGTACTACTAAAAAGTGTTGCTTACTAGGTAATATCTAAATTAGCTATTAGGAAATTAGTAATAAGTAATTAATTTTTAATAATTAACTGCATATTAAGTAGTGTGAAGCAGGTTAATCAATAAAAAGGTGAAGTAGAAAAATAGAAAGTCCAGATATTCTCAAGATAGGGATATGTAAAATATGATAAAGATGGCATTTCACATCAATTGAGAAATATGGATTATATGTTTTGTGATATTGCTATACAGCAAACACTGGGAAAAAAATCTTCACAAAACAAAAACTTTATTTTTTAAGAGATTTTTTTCCTTTTTAAAAAAAATTTAATCTTTGTTGTATTTTTTCATTACTATTTTGTCCTCTTACATCCCCCAACCCCCAGCAATCACCACACCATTGTCCATGTTTATGAACACTTTAATAGTTATATGAATAACTAAAAACAAGTATTTGAAATTTTGAGTAAAGTGTTAATTTACTAAATTAAAAAAAAGTAATATCAACCAATTAGGAAATAAAAACCCTTGAGAAAGAAGATGCCATCACAGAAAGGAAATAAAAGCTTCTTTAAACTTATTTTTAAAAATTTTTACTATTGATTTTGAGAGAGAGAGAGATTAATTTATTGTTCATTCATTGATTTTGTTCATACCCTGACTGGTGATCAAACCCAGAACCTTGTCGTATAGGGATGGTGCTCTAACCAACTTAGCTATTCGGCCAGGGTCTTCTTTAAACTTAATTAAAAGGAGCTTATTCTCACTCATAGTAAGGAATGTGTAAATTAGAATTATAATATTGATATCAGAGATTGAAAAATTATTGTGACAGTATAAATTGGTAGAAAGTCCATGAAGAATAATTTGGAAATATATAATAAACCCATCCTCTGTGGGAGATGAAGGTAGATCTGTAGAGGGAAAAGCACAATGTTCCCTCTCTCCAAGCCACAAGAGATTCCCCAGAATTTATTCTACCCCACCAAGAGTTTAGGTTTCTGGTGTTGGTGAGAGAGCAGGATTTGTCCAGTTTTCCCACTATTCTGTGTCCTGGATCTGTGTGGGATACATTGAGTGGGTAAGTGCTGAAACAGTTAAATTAATGTAGATTTAACAGAATTATTTTGGGACATCTAAGTCAAATATGGTTTCACATGGTTTCTTGTATCTTCCCATCTCTGCCTTCCAAGGACTCTTCCCTTTTCAAAAGAAGAGGTCAAAAGAGAAAGTTCATCTCTTGCAAATCTCACAGCTATGCCTCAGGTAAGATGATGTTTCCTCTCCTCTGAAATAACTTGTTTTCAGGTGAAATGAACATGTATATCCCTATCCTTAAATTTCCTGGATGTTGAGATTTGCTTCCATGAAACTAGTCTGTAGTAGGGCCCAGATTGGGTGAGGCAAGCAAGTGACCTAGGTGCAAAATTTAAGTAGTACTTTTAGAGCGGTGCATCCCTAAATTTTGCACCTTGGTGCCTTGCCTGCCTCACCCTACTTGCAGCCCTGTTCCCAATTTCTCTTATTCCAACTAGAAAAATTTAAACCTTCCCCAAGTGTATCTTCTAGTTGTAGCTAATGTTCACATATAGAGTGCGTATATCGTCATCATTTCCTTTCTGTCATCTCAAAAAAGTACTGCTGGAACAGAAATGTATTATCTTGATTTAAATGGGAATATGTTACTTGAATGAATCTAGTCTAGACACTGATTTGAGATCTTAGTTGTAAGGAGTAAAGGTGCAGACATGGAAAAACCTTGATTATCCCCACTGACCTAAGTTATTATGGTAAGGTGTCCTGTTTTGTGAGGTTTTCAGGATAGGGATTTACTTGCAAGCTTGTCAGAAAACTGAGATTTTGCATTTCCCCTTTCTGATCCTCCTGTTTTATCTATGTCTGCCAGCAATTTCTAAAAACTGGCCTGCCAGTGAAAACCTTTCCAGTGTTCCAGTACTATTATAATTTTATTTTTAGTTTCTTCTAATTTTGGGTTCAAGAGAAGGAAATGCATAAGCTAATCTACCCTTGAAATATTCTACCCTTGAGTCAAAGGTGGAACATTGTCCTATTTTCATATTTTTCTTTCAAAAAATTTATCTTCATCAATCAATCTAAAATATTGGTTTTCCAAAGATGCTAATTGATTCTCTTCTCTCCACTGTCTCTTTTTCTCTATTCACAATCAGATTCACTCTAAAGGTTATACTGATCTGATTCTAGTGACTCTCAAATACTTCTCTCCATTCTAGACCTCTATCCAGAGTGTCATAACAATATATCCAACCTCCAAAAGCTATCACCACCTATTCCATGGTCACTTCAAATACATTTCTAAGTCTTACCTCATTACCTCCATTAGAACAGTTTATACTTTCTTCTGTTTCCCATTTTCATTTCCTAGTTCCAGCACCTACCCAATTGCTTACGCAGATAACTAAAGAGCTATGCCTCTCTTTTCCCCTATAACCAATTTATGATCAATTCTGGTACAACTCATCATAGCAACTGGTAGTCCCCTGTCTAGACCACTAATGCCACCAAATCTAAGAGACATCTCTAACAGCGGTTGCTTAATTGTTTTTCTCACCTAACACATCTAAAGCCTTCTGTAGTCAAGAGTATTGCCTCTAGCCCTGACCTGTGTGGCTCAGTTGGTTGGGCATCACCCACAAAACAAAATGTTGTGGGTTCTATTGCTGTTCGGGGCACATGCCTAGGTTGTGGGTTTGGTCTCTGGTACAGGCATGTGGGAGAGGCAATTGATTGCTGCTTTTCTCTCACATTCATGTTTCTCTCCCTCTCTTTCTCCCACCTTTCCCCTCTCTCTAAAATTAAACATTAAAATCTTTAAAAAAGTATTGCCTCTAAAATATAAAATTCATCACATAACATATATGTTGACTTACTATTTCTTCATATTCTTTTTACTTTATAAAGCAGCAGACCCAAAGTGGAGTTTGTATTACAGTAGAATGTACAAGACAGTATATTGAAAGGGAGGAAAATACTAGTTTACATTCAGGGGCAGTAGTCATTAACAATGTGGATGACCATTAATGCCTACTAATGATTTATAAATAAGTACTAATCTGTTTGATGTGTGCTCAGTAAATTTTTAAGACCATTGCTCTATAGGAAAAAATTTATTATTATTCCATAAATATACTCACTGCCTAATTTCATATACCTTTTTCTTCATAGAGCTCAAAGACTTTCTTAGGAAGATTTTATTTATTTATTTTTAGAGGGAGGTGAAGGGAGTGAAAAAAGGAGGAAAGAAACATCTAAAAGTTGCTTCTCACATGCATCTGGACCGGGGACCAAACCTGCAACCTAGGCATGTGCCCTGACAGGGAATTGAACCTAGTGACCCTTCACTTTGTGGAATGATGCCCAACCAACTGAGCCACACTGGTCAGGGCTCAAAGACTTTATTAACTAACTGTGTCTTTTGGTACTTCCTGAATTTACTAACTGGTTTTTCTCTCCCCATGAATTTTAAAAGCTGATGCCCTGTATTCCTACAAAACAAGTTCATTGTGAATTCAAAAATTTTATGTCTTCGGTGAAGCCTTGGAATACAATATAAAATTTTTCTTCATTTTGTAGCACTTTCCCTTGTACATATTTATGTCCTTGCATATATGATATCTATTGAGTGTATGTATTTACATGCAATGCTGCTCTTTTAGCCTGCAACTTCTTATTACTGTGATTGGAGTTATATTCATTTTGGTCCACCAGGCAACCAGTCACATTCAAGGCAAATAGTATGTTCTCATATATTTTTAGCATGAGATAGGTAAATACAGATGAATGTATTTTCAGAGAGAATGTCTGCAATATAAAACAAAATAAGAAAACTAGTCTGACCACTGAACATGATCAAAACTAGATCTCCAATATCTAGTTTTCACTAGTTCCAATCACTTTAGGATGAACTAGAGTATGCCCTTACAGGGATCAGTGTCTTTCAAGGATGTGACTGTGGACTTCACCCAGGAGGAATGGCAGCAGCTGGACACTGATCAGAAGGCCCTGTACAGGGATGTCATGTTGGAAAACTATTGCCACCTCATCTTTGTGGGTAAGGAAAACTCCTTTAATCTTTTAGTGTCAGCATCTGCTTTCAAGAGTCTCTGAAACTTAATGGGACTTTGAATTTGAAGGAACAGAGGTGGTGAATCTTTTTTTTTTTTTAAGTATATTTTATTGATTATGTTGTTACAGTAGTCCCAATTTCTTTTCCTTTACTCCCCTCTGCCCAGTACTCCTCTTCCCTCCACAGTCGCCCCTCCCCTTTAGTTCATGTCCATGGGTCGTGCATATAAGTTCTTTGGCTTCACCCTTTCCTATATTATTCTTAACTTCCCCCTGTCTATTTTGTACTAACCAGTTATGCTTCTTAATCCCTGCACCATTTCCCCATTTTCCCCCCTTCCCCCACCCAGCTGATAACCCTCCAAATGATCCCTATACCTATGATTCTGTTCCTATTCTGGGTTGCTTAGTTGGATTTTGTTTTTATTTTTTAGATTCAGTGTTGATAGTTGTGAAAGTCCCTTTAACATTTCATATAATAATGGCTTGGTGATAATGAGCTCTTTTAGCTTTACCTTGTCTGGGAACCACTTCATCTGCCCTTCCATTCGAAATGATAGTTTTGCTGTATAGAGTAATCTTGGTTATAGGTCCTTGCTTTTCATCACATTGAATACTTCTTGCCAGTCCCTTCTTGCCCGCAGAGTTTTTTTTGAGAAATCAGCTGATTGTCTTATAGGCACCCCTTTGTAAGTAACTCTCTGCTTTTCTCTTGCTGCTTTTAAGATTCTCTCTTTATCTTGAAGCTTTGGCATTTTAATGATGATGTGTCTTGGTGTGGTCCTCTTTGGGTCTAGCTTGTTTGGGACTCTGTGCTTTCTGGACTTGTATGTCTATTTTCTTCGCCAAATTTGGGGAGTTTTTCTTCATTATTTTTTCTCATAAGCTTTCAATTTCTTGCTTTTCGTCTTCTCCTCTGGCACCGCTATGATTCAGATGTTGGCACGTTTAAAGTTGTCCCAGATGTTCCTAAGCCTCTCCTCATTTTTTTTCAATTCTTGTTTTCTCATTCTGTACTGGTTGACTGTTTTTCTTCCTTATGTTCCAAATCATTGATCTGAACCCCAGTTTCCTTTCCTTCACCACTGGTTTTGTGTGGATTTTCCTTCGTTTCAGTTAGCGTAGCCTTCACTTCTTCTCTTATGCGTTTGCCATACCAAGCATATCTATCAAGCCTGTGAGCATCTTTATCACCAGTGTTTTGAATTCTGCATCTGTTAGGTTGGCTATCTCCTCATTGCTTAGTTCTCCCACTGGAACCTTGATCCATTCCCTCTTCTCTGTCTCCTCATCTTGACAGGCTCCTGTGTTTGTTTGCCTATGTGTCTTAGGTAACGCTGTTGCTCCTGTTACATTGTCAGGGGCGGACAGAGCCTTAGGTATTCATCAGTACAGGGTGACCTGTTTCACCACATTGTGGCGCTGTATGGATGA
Source organism: Furipterus horrens (assembly GCF_987537825.1). NCBI lineage: Eukaryota > Metazoa > Chordata > Mammalia > Chiroptera > Furipteridae > Furipterus > Furipterus horrens. The sequence goes on from NW_028327183.1 coordinate 37,131,651, forward strand.
GTATTTCTTCTTTATATCTTTGTTGGACTTCTATGCAGCTTGATTTTCTGGAACTTCTTTTTGTCTCTAGTTTTGAGGTAGTTGTATTCCTTCTTAGTTGTGGAGGGAGACCCAGCACATCTGTCTAGGCCTTCATCTTGGCTGGAAGTCCATGAATCTCTTTGTTAGCAGAAACTAGGGCTGTGTTCTCACTTGCCTAGTGCAACGTATTAACTTTGGTAAGATACCAAATATAGCTGCCTTGAAGCTATATCTTTCTCTTCCTTTAATGATTTTGAAGCTTAAGGAGATTAGATTAGCCTCATTTTTAAAAAATAAATTATTGAATTTATTGAGGTGACATTGATTAATAAAATTATATAGGTTTCAGGTATACAATTCTATAATACACCATCTATATATTGTATTGTTTGTTCACCACCCCAAGTTAAGTCTCCTTCCATCACAATTTATCTCCCCTTTACCTTCTACTGCCCCCTACTTCCCTTTCCCTCTTGCAGTCACCATATTGTTGTCTATGTCTATGAGTTTTATTCTTTGCTTAATCCCTTCACCTTTTTCACTCAGCCAGCACCCCCCATTCCCTCTGACAGCTGTCAGTCTGTTCTCTGTATCTATGAGTTTATTTCTACTTCATTAGTTTATTTTGTTCATTAGATTCCACATATAAGTGAAATCATATGGCACTTGTCTTTTTCAGACTTTCTTATTTCACTTAACGTAATCCTCTCCAGGTCTTTCCTTCTTACCTATTCCATTATGTAAATGTACCACAACTTTTTTATCTACTCATATACTGATGGGCACTTGGGCTGCTTCCAAGTCTTGGCTTTTGTAAATAGTGCTGTAATGAACATAGAGGTGCACATATTCTTTCAAATTAGTGTTTCCAATTTCTTTGGATAAATTTCCAGTTGTGGAATTGCTGGGTCATAAGGTAGGAATCATGCTACCTGATATCAAACTATACTACAAGGCTATAGTAATCAAAACAGAATGGCACCAACATAAAAACAGACAAATCAATGGACCAGAATAGAGAATCCAGAAATAAGTCTAATTTTTTTTATCTTTAGGGTTTCACATGACTAAGCCTGATATGATTCGCAAGTTGGAAGAAGGAGAAGAACTATGGACAACAGAGAGAATTTTTTCAAGTCAGAGCTATTTAGGTGAGTCTGTACAAATAAAGATCAGTTAACTCAGGTAGCTGATACCTTTGAATGTTTTCAGGGATATATATGTTTTTTAATTGTGGTAAAGTACATATAACATAAAATTTACTATCTTAACCATTTTAAGCATATAGTTCAGTGGCATTAACTACATTTATATGTTTTGTGCAACTATTATCACCATCCATCTCTAGAACACCTTATATTTAAGTACTGAAATTCTGTACTCATTAAACAATAACTCCCACCACCCTCTCCCCTTTGTCTTTTGCAGTCACCATTCTACTTTCTGTCTCTGTGAATCTGATTACTTATAGGTACCTCATATAAGTGGAATCATATGTTATTTGTCCATTTTGTGACTGGCTTATTTAACTTAACATAAGGTCCTCAAAGTTCACCCATGTTGTAGTATGTATTTCCTTCCTTTTTAAAACTGAATTATATTCCATTGTATGTATATACAACATTTAGCTTATCCATTCATTTGTCAGTGCACACTTGGGTAGCTTTCACCTTTTGGCTTCTGTAAATAATGGTGCTGTGAACTTGGCTATACAAATATCATCACTGTTTTTAGTTCTTTTGGATATATAACCAGAAATAGAATTGCTAGATCATACAGTAATTCTGTTTAATTTTTTAACTGCCATATTGTTTTATATAGTGGCTGCACTATTGAACATTCCCAGTAGCAATGTATAAGGGTTCCAGTTTCTCCACGTCCTCACCAACACTTGTTATTCTCTGGTGTTTTTGATAGTAGCTATCTTATCAAAGGCCTGAGATCTTTGAAGAGGAGCTTATACATGACTGACTTCCATACTTCTAAAATCTAATAATTTAGTTTCAATATTATTCCCCATGTAAGTCCTTTTTTGTTGCCTTATGTTTATAGATATATTTGCTGCTATTACCTTACCAAGAATCCAGCCAGTGCATGTTTTGTAGGTATAATGTACATAGAGGTCTTAAGTGTGAAGTTCTTTGAGTTCCAGAAATATGAAGCCATGTACCTCCCACCCAAGTCAAGATAAAGGACACTTCCATTAACTATTAAGTTCTGTCAACCTTTTCCAAGTCAGGCCCTCCCACTACAACAATCACAGTTGTGATTTCTATGAACATCGATTAGTTTTGACTATTCTAGGTCTTTTTCATGTCTACTTTCTTTCACTCAGCTTTATGTCTGAGAGATTCATACATGTTTTTATATATATAAGTAGTTTATTTTAATAACAGAATAGTATTCAATTATATGAATACACCAGTTATTTCCTCTTCTGTTGATAGACATTTAAAATATTCCAGTTTGAGACAATTATGAATAAAGTTACTGTGAACATTTTCTCATGTCTTTTTATGGACATGCTTATACTTGCCCTCAGTAGAAACCTAGCAGTTGGTAATGTTCATTAAAAAGGCAGGTATATAGTTGACTTTTTAAGAAACCACTGTTTTGTTCTGTTTTTAATTTTATTTTTTGATTTTTCAATTACAGTTGACCCATTTTTCCCCCATTGCTCCCCCCAGCCCACCCCTTCTCCCACAATCATATCCCTCCCCATTGTCCATGTCTTTGAGTCCTCCATACACATTCCTTGACTAAACCCGTCCCTCACTTATCCCTCTTCTCTCCCTCCCCGCTCCCCTCTATTAACTGTTATTCTACTCCTTGTCCTATTAGGTTCGTTTGTTTATGTTGTTCTTTAGTTTCCTGTATTAGGTGATATCAAATGGTATTTTTTTTCTTTGCCTGGCTTATTTCACTAAACATAATTCTCTCTAGGTCCATCGATATTGTCACAAATGGCAGGAGTTCCTTCTTTCTCTCTGCTACATAGTATTCCATTGTGTAAATGTACCACTGTTTTTTGATCCACTCATCTACAGATGGGCACTTAGGCTGTTTCCAGCACTTAGCTATTGTAAACAGTGCTTCTATGAACATAGGGGTGCATAAGTTCTTTTGAATAAGGGTTTTAGGATTTCTCGGGTATAATCCTAGCAGTGGAATCGCTAGTTCAAAAGCAGTTCCATTTTTAGTTTTTTGAGGTAATTCCATACTGTTTTGCATAGTGGCTGCACCAGTCTGCATTCCCACCAACAGTGCAGTAGGGTTCCCATTTCTCCACATCCTCATCAGCACTTGTTTGTTGATTTGTTGATGATGGCCATTCTGACTGGTGTAAAGAGGTATCTTATTGTGGTTTTTATTTGCATCTCTCTGATGGCTAATGATGTTGAGCATTTTTTCATGTGTCTATGGACTTTCTGTATGTCCTCTTTGGAGAAGTGTTTGTTCAGTTACTTTGCCCATTTTTTAATTGGGTTGTTTGTTTTCTTGATGTTGAATCATATAAGCTCTTAATATATTTTGGAGATCAGTTCCCTGTCTGAGATATCATTGGCAAATATGTTTTCCCATATGGTTGGTTTCCTTTTCATCTTGCTGCTGTTTTCTTTTGCTAAGCAGAAACTCTTTAGTTTGATGTAGTCCCAAGTGTTTATTTTTTCCTTTATTTCTCTTGCCTTGGGAGATGTATCTGTGAAAATATTGTTACGTGGGATATCTGAAATTTTCCTGCCTATGTTTTCCTCTAGGACTTCCATGGTGTCACGGCTTACATTTAAGTCTTTGATCCATATTGAGTTTATTCTCATGTGTGGTGTAAGTTGGTGGTCTAGGTTCATTTTTTTGTACATCCCTGTCCAGTTCTCTCAGAACCATTTGTTAAAGAGGCTCTTCTCACTTCATTTTATGTTCCTTCCTCCTTTATCAAAGATTAGTTGACCGTATAATTCTGGATTTATTTCTGTACTCTCTATTCTGTTCTGTTGATCTATATGTCTGTTCTTATGCCAGTACCAGACTGTTTTCATCACAGTGGCTTTGTAGTATTGTTTCATGTCTGGTATTGTGATTCCTCCTGCTGTGTTCTTCTGTCTCAAGATTGCTGTGGCTATTCGGGGTCTTTTTTGGTTCCATATGAATTTTTGGAGTATTTGTTCTAGGTCTGTGAAATATGTCATTGGTATTTTAATAAGTATTGCATTGAATCTATAAATTGCTTTGGGTAGTATGGACATTTTAATGATGTTGACTCTTCCCGTCCATGAACATGGTATACGCTTCCATTCATTTGTATCTTCCTTAATTTCTTTCTTCAGTGTTGTATAGTTTTCTGAGTACAGGTCCTTTACCTCCTTGGTTAAGTTTATTCCTAGGTACTTTATTTTTCTTGTTGCTGTAGTAAGTGGTATTTTCTTTTTTGTCTCTGTCTCTGATATTTTATTGTTGATGTACAGAAATGCCTTTGATTTCTGAATATTGACTTTGTACCCTACTATTTTGCCAAATTCACTTATTAGGTTGAGTATTTTTTTCATGGAGTCTATAGTGTTTTCTATGTACACTATCATGTCATCTGCAAATAATGACAGTTTTACTGCCTCTTTTCCAATTTGGATATCTTTTATTACACTTTCTTGTCTGATTGCTGTGGCTAGAACTTCCAAGAATATGATGAATAGGAATGGAGAGAGTGGACATCCTTGTCTTGCTCCTGATCTTAGGGGGAATGCTTTCAGTTTTTGCCCATTGAGTATGATGTTGGCTTCAGGTTTTGTATATGGCCTTTATTATGTTGAGGTATGCTTTCTCTATTCCCATTTTGCTGAGTGTTTTCATCATATGTGGGTGTCATACTTTATCAAATGCTTTTTCAACATCTATTGATATGATCATGTGGTTTTTCTCTTTCATTTTGTTTCTGTGATGTTATATGTTTATTGATTTGCAAACATTAAACCATCCTTGCATCTCTGGGATGAATCCCACTTGATCATGATGTATGATCTTTTTCATGTATTGCTAGATCCTGTTTGCCAATATTTTGCTGAGAATTTTAGCATCTATGTTCGTCAGTGATATTGGCCTGTAGTTTTCTTTCTTTGTTGTGTCTTGACCTGGTTTTGGAATTAGGGTAATACTGGTTTCATAGAAGAAGTTTGAGATTTTTCACTCTTTTTGGATTTTTTGGAATAGTTTGAGGAGGGTAGGAGTTAGTTCTTCCCTAAATGTTTTGTAAAATTCGCCTGTGAAGCCATCCGGTCCAAGGCTTTTGTGTGCCAGGAGATTTTTGATTACTGTTTCAATTTCCTTCTTTGTTATTGGTCTGTTGAGGCTTTCTACTTCTTCTTGATTTAGTTTTGGAAGCTTATATGTTTCTAGAAATTTGTCCATTTCTTCCATGTTGTCAAATTTCTTGCCATACTGTTGTTTGTTGTAATTTCTTATAATCCTTTGTATTTCTGTGGTATCAGTCGTGACTTCTCCTTTTTCGTTTCTGATTTTGTTTTTTGGGGTCTTCTCTCTTTTTTTCTTGATGAGCCTGGCTAGAAGCTTGTCGATTTCGTTTATTTTTTCAAAGAACCAGCTCCTAGTTTCTTTGATCTTTTGGATTGTTTGTTTGGTCTCTATGTCATTTAACTCTGCTCTCATCTTGATGATTGCCTTCCTTCTTCTTGCCCTAGGTTTTTTTTTTGTTGTTGTTGTTCTAGTTCTTGTAGCTTTAGGGTTAGATTTTTTATTTGAGATTCTCCTACCCTTTTAGATATGCCTGTATTGCTATGAACTTCCCTCTTAAGACTGCTTTTGCTGTGTCCCATAGATTTTGGGCTGTTGTGTGTTCATTATCATTTATTTCCAGGAACTTCTTGATTTCTTCTTTGATGTCATTGTTAACCCGTTCATTATTTAATAGCATGTTATTCATTCTCCATGAGTTTGAATGTTTTTAGTTTTTTCCTTGAGGTTGATTTTCAGTTTCAAGGCATTGTGATCTGAGAAGTTGCTTGATATAATTTCAGTTTTCTTGAATTTGTTGAGGCTTGTTTTGTGTCCTACCATGTGGTCTATCTTCGAGAGTGTTCCATGTGCACTTGAAAACAATGTCTATTTTGCTTCTTTGGGGTGAAAAGTTCTATATAGAGCAACTAAGTCCATTTGATCTAGAGTGTTGTTTAATGCCTGTATATCCTTGGTGTTTCTTTGCTTTGAAGATCTGTCTGTTGTTGATAATGGAGTGTTAAAGTCCCCTATCATGAGTGTTTTGCTGTCAATATCCTTCTTGAAGTCTTTAAAAAATTTCCTTACATATTTGGGTGCTCCTATGTAGAGTGCATATATGTTTACAAGGGTTATATCTTCTTGATGAATTTTTCCCTTAAGTATTATGAAATGTCCTTCTTTGTCTGTTTTTAAAGCCTTTTGCTGTGAAATCTTTTTTGTCCAATATCAGTATTGCTACCCCAGCCTTTTCTCATGTCCATTTGCTTGAATTATTTTTTTTTTCCATCCCTTCACTTTCAGTCCGTGTAGATTTTTTGTTCCAAGGTGTGTTTCTTGTAGACAGCATATATGTGGGTCGTGCTTTCTAATCCATTCAGCTACCCGATTTATTTTGATTGGTACATTTAATTCATTTACTTTTAAGGTTTTTATTGATAGGTACTTATTCATTGTAATTTTCCCCCTTTGGACTTGTTTTCTTCTCTGTCTCTTTCTGTTTCTTCATCTTCTTAAAGCAGACCCTTTAGCATCTCTTGCAATGCTGATTTGGTGGAGATGTATTCTTTTAGCCTTCTTTTGTCTTGGAAACTCCTTATTTCACCTTTCATTTTGAATGAGAGCCTTGCTGGGTAGAGTTGTCTTGGTTGTAGGCCTTTGTTTTCCATTGCTTTGAATACTTTTTGTCCTTCCCTTCTGGCTTGTAGTGTTTCTGTTGAGAAATCTAATGATAGCCTTATTGGAGCTCCCCTGTATGTTATTAGCTGTTTCTCTCTTGCTGCTTTTAAGATTCTCCCTTTGTCTTTCAATGTTGGCATTTTAATTATGATGTGTCTTGAAGTGGGCCTGTTGGGGTTCATCTTCATTGGGACCCTCTGTGCTTCCTCGACTTGCATGACTTTTTCTCATCAAGTTAGGGAAGTTTTCTGTCATTACTTTTTCAAACAGATTTTCTATCCCATGTTCCTTTTCTTCTCTTTCTGGTATTCCTATGATATGGATATTATTACATTTCATGTTGTCCTGCAGCTCTCTTAAAACCTCTTCATTCTTTTTCCGTCTTTTTTCATTATGTTGCACTGTCTGGGAATTTTTTTCTATGTTGTCCTCCTGCCCACTGATCCAATTATCTCCTTCCTCTGGCTTGCTTTTAATTCCTTCTACTGTGTTCTTTGATTCAGAAATTGTATTCTTCATTTCCTCCTGGCGCCTATTGATAGCTTCTATGTCCTTTTTCATGCTGGTGTAATTCTCAGTAAGTTCCTTTTAGTTACCCTGGAGTTCCTTGTAGTTTTTCTGGAGTTTTTTGTAGTTTTCTTTGAGCTCACTGAGCTCATTGAGCTTCCCTATAATCCATGTTTTGAATTCCATGTCTGATAGTGTGCTTTCCTCTGTTTCATTTAGCACTTCTTCTGGAGATTCCTCCTTTCCTTTCGATAGGGGTTTTTTCCCTGTCTCCCCATTTTTGTGACTCTTGTTAGTTGTTGCTGCTTCTTAGATTGATCTGCATTTCCTGGATATGTCCCTGGTGGTGTCAGATTGAGCACCAGTCTGGACCTAGGCAGCCTGTTGGAGACTACCAGAGATCTACTGCCTTTGTCTGTCTTTTTTATTTGTTAATCTGTTCAATCTGTGATCAGCCATCAGGCTTAAACACCAAGGGTGGGGCAGATTAATTCCTGCAGATGGGGCTTTTTCTTCCCCTCAGGCTGTTGCCACTTGGATGGAATTGTGTGCCTAAACTATGAAGAATGAGTCAGCACTGGGACCCAGTTAGCTGCTCCCTCAGTTCTCTCTCCAAAGCCACTGCCCCAAATTCTCCCCAAGCATCTCTAGTCCTCTCTGCCCTCCCTCTGCTTGAGCCCAGAGTAAGTGGGTGCCACAATATTTTTGTACATGATCCATTTAAGAGCTCTTTGTCTCCAGCTGTTTCTTTCAGGCTAGAAAAAACCCTGTGGCTTTTCACTTTTCATAGCTGGATGCTATTTTACTTTCCACTTTGTTGATGTAGGCTGGGAAGCCCTGCTGGGGGTTTAGACCCTGCCCTTCTCAGGGGGAACCCCCAGCTGCTGAGCTGTTTCTCACTTCCCTCAGCTGCCACCCATGGGAGCCTAGCTAGCCCTTTCATGTCTCCGCATTTCCTACCAGTCACATTATGATGAAGCAGCCTTTTCTTTCTTCCGTGATAATAAGACTTCTCTCCAGCTAGTGTTCACTTGATTATTCCTGATGATTTCTCCACAATTAAATTGTAATTCCGGATAGGTCCTAGGAGGAGGTCCATTTAGCTTCCACTTATTCCTCTGCCATCTTGGATACTTCTTATATATGTCTGTTTTTATGCCAGTACCATGCTATTTTTTTAATGTGTTTTATTGATTATAATATTACATTTGTGCCAATTTCCCTTCCCTCTGCTCCCCTCCACCCGGTGGCCCCCTCCCTCCAGTTGTCCCCCCCTTTTAGATCATGTCCATTAGTTGTGCATACAGTTCTTCTCAACCTCTCTCTGTCTATTCCATTCCCTCCTACCATGATCCTTAATTCCTATATCATCTCCCTCCCTCTCCCCATTCCCCCTCCCTGTTAACCTCCCCCCAATATGTTCCCCGTACCTATAGTTCTTTTTCCACTCTCGTTGCCTGTTTAGTTTGCCTTTGTTTCAATTCCCTAGCTTCTGTTGTTTCTTGTGATGCAGTTTTCATCTTAGATTTCATTGTCTTGATCCTCCTTTTTCTAAACCAGTCCCTTTAACATCTCATATAACAGTGGTTTGGATCTAATGAACTCTTTCAGTTTTATTTTGTCCTGGAAACACTTTCTCTGTCCTTCTATTCTGAATGACAATTTCGCTGGATAGAGTATTCGTGGTTGTAGGTTTTGGATTTTCATTACTTTGAATATTTCTTGCCAGTCCCTTCTTTCCTGCAGGGTCTCCCTTGAGAAGTCAGCTGATAGTCTAATTGGGGCCCCTTTGTACATGATTCTTTTCTTCTCTCTTGCTGCTTTTAAGATTCTCTCTTTATCTTTAATTTTTGACATTTTGATTATAATGTGTCTTGGAGTGGTTCTCCCTGGGTCCAGTTTTTTTGGAACTCTCTGTGCTTCCTGGACCTGTAAGTCTATTTCCTTCCCCAAGTCTGGGAAGTTCTCCTTTATTATATTTTCACTCAATTTTTCAAGTTCTAGTTCATCTTCCTCGCTCTCTGGCAAACCAATGATTCTTATGTTGGGCCTTTTATAGCTGTCCCAGAGGTTTCTGATCCTCTCATCGTTGCTTCCCATTTCCTCTCTCTGCATTGGTTGACTGCTTGTTCCTTCTCCATATTCCAGTTTGTTGAAATGAACTCTGGATTTTTTTTCCTCACCATCTGTCTCGTATGTGGTTTTGTTCCTTTCATTATGAGTGTTTTTCGCTTCTTTCTCATCTTTTTCCAGATCTTTTGTGAATTCTGTAAGCCACCTGATAACAATGGCCCAGAACTGAGCATCTGACAGGTTTCTTATCTGTTCATCTGTCAGGTTCTCCATCTGTTGCCTGGTGAGCTGCGCCACTGGGATTTCTATAGTTGTCTGCCTCATTTTGACAGATGCGTTTTGTTTTCTTGGGCCGGCTGTAGGGGGCAGTGGCTGTGTACTCGTAATGACCCAGCGACCGGTGCCGTTCGGCAACCTTTCTTGCTGTGCCGTGGTGCTTTGTCGTCACAATCCAGCGACCGGTGCCTGTCCGCGACCTATTTCGCAGCCCTGTGGCGCTTTCTTTGGGGGCGGGGGTCCAAGATGGATTCACACAGTTATTCCGCTAGGAGACCGGGATCCGTCCTCCCGCCCCCCTGGGCCTCACTGTTCAAGGCGATGTGGTGGCTGCTTTCCCCAGCGTTGGGGTCGCGAGCTGCCGGGGGTTCGACTGCAGCCGGGATTGTTCTCCCCGCCGCTGTCCCAGGTGCGACCGCAAACAGCGCCGCCCTCTTTTGCTCTTACCTGCCCAAAGGGCGCCGCTGGTTTATAACTTCATATGTTGGGCTTCCGTGTAGTTTTATTTTCTGGAATTTCTAGTTATCCTTTGTTTTGAAGTAGTTGTATTCCTCTCTAGTTGTAGAGGGAGACCTAGCGCGTCCGTCTAAGCCTCCATCTTGGCCGGAAGTCCCCATGCTATTTTTATTACCATGGCCTTGTAGTATAGTTTGATATCAGGTATTGTGATACCTCAAAGTTTGTTTACCTGTCTCAAGATTGCTTAGGCTACGTGTGTGTAGGTAAAACCCCATGAAATTATAAGACTTGTTCTAGGTAAAACATAATTATTATAGTGTTGTATAATAATTCCCCTAGCCTACTGCATGAGTGATCATTTTATTACTCTCCAGCCTGAGTGTAGAGAACTTGTTAATATATAGGACATTAAATAGACACCATAGAATGGCTAAACTTAATAAATGAGGCTAGATTTGCCATAAATTACAGACTTTGCAAGATTTGCCATAAAGGAGCTTAAACAAAAGCATTGAAAGGATAAGCCAATCTGAATATAATTGTTGTATGTCTGTTGGGTTCTTCAGGATGGAAAGGTTGAGATGGAGTTAGAAGTGTAATATATTTCTTAAAGGTGACATTTATGGAAGATAAAAGAATAAAGTAAGATTGAACATAGAAATCTATCAGACCATGGTACAGATCTGTTACCTGTGGAAGGAAAGAAAGATATCAACAGGGTTGGGCATGGAGAGCCAGAGACCATGCCAATCTGAGCAACTTAACCAAACTAACAACAGTCTGAAGCAAAGATTGTTCATCATAGGTATCCCATAGTAGCAGAAATGGCCTGTCACCTCAGTGTTCAGTCATTGGATGGGGATTCCCTGGGGAGACCCTAGTTTGGTTCAAAATTTGAATTGCATCCTGAAGATGCTAACAATTGGAGGCTATCAGCTAACTTCATTTCCTGCACGAGTGGCAAGTTCCTTTTTGAAGGGAGATCCTAGTGGTGCAACTCTATGGCTGCCACAGAATGCCAGAAAAAGACCAATACTCTTTATGAAAATACAACCATATCATAAACTCTACAATATTAAATTGATAATGTCTAATGTCCAATAAAAATTTAGTAAACATAAGAAGAAAGAAAATTATGACCCATAAACAGGATAAAAACTCATTGTCTATAAAAAATAACTAAGTCAATTAAAACTGACCTAAAAAAGATAGAGGTGGTGAAATTTGCAGATAAGGATTTTAAGAAAGCTATTATAAATGACCTCAATATCATCAAGATGTAAAGCAAAAATGAACATATCTTTTCAAGATAGCAACCACAGAAATAAAAAACCAAATGAGACAACTAAATATGACTAATATCTGAAAAAAACAAAAACACCCATCTATGTACTGTATATAAAAACACATATTAAATATAAAAACACAAGTAGGTGAAACATAAAATGATGAAAAAAATATGTATATACACATACCATGCTTTCTTATGGTTGTCCCATGAGAGAATGAGATCAATGTCCTTATTCACCCAAAATTTGGTTCAGATGTCAAGATGAAATGTAACATAATAAGTTCACTGGGGAGAGCAGGAAATATTCCCAAGCTGTTACTAAAATGGCTTGAGAGAGCAAGGAGAAGTATTTGCCTTTGGAGTTTATTGTGATTATGGGGTGGGCCAAGTGGAGGTTCTACATATGGGCGAGGGCTTACATGGTTTAAACTTTCTACCAGCACTAATAGGGCATGCAAGCTTTTTTATTGGCTTACTCAGGTCTGGGGCAAGAGGGAAGAATGAGGGGTGGGTTTAGGAAGCTGTCAGTAGGAAGATATCAAAAATGGAAGCAGACTTCTATTTATACATGCAAACACTAAGCAGAAGAAAATGGGAGTAGCTATACATCAAATTAGATTTCAGAACACAGAATTATCACAGTGATAATAAGGGACACTTCATCAGAAGTCCTAACAATTTTAACAGAGCTTCAGAATACATGAGCACTTCTCTTTTTTTTTTTTCATCATTATCACTTCCCTAAGGAGTCATTTTACAGGTTTTTTTTTTTTTTTTTTTTTTTACTAATTGCCATCACCCCCATAAAACTTTAATACCATAATCTATTTATGTTCCATTGCTTTTTGAAGGGCCACAGACCATTGTAATATCTAAGGTTTTGGATTTTTTGTCTTTTGTTTTTTTCTATTTTCCCCAGAACCAATTTTGCTCTGCAGGGAGTAAAGTCACCTCCATTGAGAAGGCATGAAATACATGAAGCAAAACTGATAGACCTGAAAGAGGCAATATAATTATAGCTTGAGATATTTATAAACACCTCTCCCTCAGTAATTGACAGAACAAAGAGAAAGAAAATCAATAAGGATATGGAAGACTTGAAAACGCAATCAATTGTGCTTCGTTAATATTTAAAGAATATTTTGCATGGAACACTCACCAAGATAGACCCTATATGCTGGGCCATAAAACAAATATCAACAAATTTAAAAGAACTGAGATCTTTATTGTGATCTCTGACCACGAAAGAATTAATTTAAAAATCAAAAAATATTTCTAAATTCCCCAAATATTTGGAAATTAATCACCACACTTCTGAATAACTCATGAATCAAAGAAGAAATTCTAAAGTAAATTTTGATCTGAATGATAATTAAAACAACATATCAAAATTTGTGGAATGCAAATAAATGGCAATTTTAAAAATTATCCCTTTAGATCAGGGATCTAAACTTTCACCCTAAGTACCTAGAAAAAGAAAGGTAAATTAAGGCTCAAAATTAATAAAAAATTAAAGCAGAAATCAGTGAAATACGTAACAGAACAATAGAGAAAATGTGTGAAGCCAAAAGCTGATTTATTCATAAAATCAATAAACAGAAAGAAGACACATCACTAATATCAAAAATTAAAGAAGCTACATCACTACAGGTACTACAGGCATTAAAAGGATAGTTAGGGAATGTACAATTTAATACCAACAAATAGTGTAGGAATGGACACTTCCCAACTCATTTCATAAAGCCAGCATTAATCACAACTAGAGGCACTATAAAATAGAAAACTATACACCAACAACTAGATATAAAATTATTTTTTTAAATATGCTTCATTGATTGTGCTATTACAGGTGTCCCAATTTCTTTTCCCTTTGTTCCGCTCCACCAAGTGACCCCCCTCCAATTGTTCCCTCCCCCCTTAGTCCATGCCCATTGGTTGTGCATAGTTCTTCTCAACATCTTCCTGTCTACTCCACTCCCTCCTACTATGCTTCTTAATTCCTGTACCATCTCTCTCCCTTTCCCCCCTTCCCCTTCCCCACTGACCTGCCCCCATAATGTTCCCCATACCTATAGTTCTTTTTCCCGCTCTCATTGCCTACTTAGTTTGCCTTTGTTTTGGTTCCCTAGCTTCTGTTGTTGGTTATTGTGATACAGTTTTCAGTTTAATGTTCATAGTTTTGATCCTCTTTCTCCTAAACAATTCCCTTTAACATTTCATATAACAGTGGTTTGGATCTGATGAACTCCTTCAGTTTTACTTTGTCCTGGAAGCACTTTCTCTGCCCTTCTATTCTGAATGACAGTTTCGCTGGATAGAGTACTCGTGGTTGTAGGTTTTTGGTTTTCATTACTTTGAACATTTCTTGCCAGTCCCTTCTTGCCTGCAGAGTTCCTTTTGAGAAGTCAGCTGATAGTCTTATTGGGACCCTTTTGTACATAATTCTCTTCTCTCTTGTTGCTTTTAAGATTCTCTTTATCCTTAATTTCTGATATTTTGACTATAATATGTCTTGGTGTGGTTCTCCCTGGGTCCAGATTTTTTTGAACTCTCTGTGCTTCCTGGACCTGTAAGTCTATTTCCTTCCCCAAGTTAGGGAAGTTCTGCTTCATTATTTTTTCACATAATTTTTCAATTCTAGATCTTCTTCTTTACCTTCTGGCAGCCCTATGATTCAGATGTTGGTCTACTTATAGCTGTCCCATAGGTTTCTGAGACTCTCCTCATTTTCCTCACTTTTTGTTTCCTCTTTCTGCACTGGTTGACTGTTTGTTCCTTTCCTATGTTCCGATTTGTTGATTTGATCCCTGGTGTTCTTTCCCTCACTACTAGTTTCGTATGTGTTTTTGTTCATTTCAGCAGGACTAGCCTTCATTCCTTCCCCATCTTGTTTAAGATCTGCTGTTATGTCTATAAGCATTTTTATAACCAAAGCTCTGAACTGTGCCTCAGAACGATTTCCTATCTGCTGCTTTGTTAGGTTAGATATTTGCTGTCTGGTCAGCTGCATCACCAGGATCTCTATCATGATCTGTGCTATCCTGACAGTTTTGTGTTTACCTTTGCTTCCTGGGCAGGGCTGTCACACATCCTATGCTATAGAGGGCAGAGCCCTGTGCACTTGTCACAACTGGGCAATCCTTCTCACCACGCTGTGGTGTTTTCTGTGGGGGTGGGCGTCCAAGAACGATTCCTGCCATTCACTTCACTGAGAGACTGGGAACCTCCTCCTCCATCCCCATGCCATCCAGGCCTCACAGTCAAAGGCAATGGGGGTCTGCCTTTCTTGGCGTTGGACGCAAGTCGATGGGCCTGGTCTACTGCTTGGGGTGCTCCCCAGGCACTTCTCACCTCCCCTTATATATGAGTGTCTGTACTTACCACCATCCCACCACCATTGCCGCTGCTGCCGCTGCCAGTACAGCTTGACCTCTCCACCCGGCTTCGCCCCTCCTACCTGTCCGGACCAGCACCACCTCTTTCTAACTTCCTATGTTGGACTTCCATTTATTTTCTGGAACTTCTGGTTATTTCTGGTTTTGCGGTAGTTGTATTCCTTCTTAGTTTTGGAGGGAGATGGAATGTGTCAGTCTAGGTCTTCATCTTGGGTGGAAGTCAAAAACAAATATTTGTTGAATAAATGGATTTTATTTCAGTAGGCTCTCACTGGTGTAAAGGATCTTTCTTTATCCTCAGTTCTTGTCATTTTAAAAGTCACATAAACTATAATAATTTTATCTGTTCTTAAGTGTAAATGACTTTCAAATAGACATTTTTTTAGCCCATTTCTCCCACCTGAACTCAATTGGTATGTTTTAACCTGCCTACAGCAATACAGCAATCAGTTGTCTCTTCCTTTTGGTTACTTGTTATGTAACAGAAGTAATAGTCATCATCTTTGCCTTACTCTCATTTGTTTCTTTTTTTTTTAACTTTATTTTTATTGTTTATACTGTTACATATGTCTCCTTTGCCCATCTCATCCCCCAACTCTAATGTCCCCTTCCTCTAACACTGCACTACTGTCTGTGTCTATGAGTCATGCATATATGTTTTTTGGCTAATCCCTTCACCTTTCATCAAGTATTATTTTGTTCCCATAATCAGCCTCTTGTAGTAGCAGGTTGATTCCACCATCTTTGTTAAACTTTCTTAATGATCTCTACAGTTTGTGCTGTGTTATTTTAATCTGTGAAATATCTTTACAGATTCATATTTTCATTTGCCATTAACATCTTCCAAAATGAAAGCTATATTATTCCAGGCATGGACTACTACAGTTAGTATTTGGATTTGTCATGATTTCCCACAGTTCTTTCAGCGTATATTGACAATATGCTGAAACAATATCACATAAAAAGTTTAAATCCCTTTTTTTTCCAAGAGCTGACAGAATATTCCATCTGGTCATTCCAAATGTATTTCTCTCTGACTGAGAGCTTTCATTAATCTCTATTTTTTCTCGTCTCACAAATGTACTTTATGCAGTTGATTTTATTCTTTACACCTGGGACTTTCATTATGTGATAGCTGCTCTATGCTCATGTGGATACTTGCAAAGTTGGCCTACTACAAAATTTAAGGGTATAGTAGTACACAGAAGACCACCCTAATTTCTGACACAAATTGTAAGTTCAAGGGTCCCCAGTACTACTGTTAGTATCAGTAATTTGCTAGAAGAACTCATAGAATTTACTGAAAGCTGTAACACTCACAGTTATAGTTTGTTACAGAGGGAGAATATGGATTAAAATCAAGCCAAACACATAGGGCAGAGTCCAAGAAAGTACCAAACACAGAGCTTCTGGCAGTCTTCTCTCTGTGAAGTTTTGGACAGTATTACAGAATACAGTTGTCCCTCTCTATATTACAGTTCACTTATCGTGGTCTCACTGTATCGCGGGATTTTAAAAAATATATTTAATTATATATTGTGGATTTTTTGTTATATCATGGGATTTTGCGGTACTGTATACATTATACATATGTTAAGGTTACGTAGGTTTAAGAGTGTAGAGTATGTTTAAGAACATAAGTAGTGTTTATAAAAGTGTGGAAAAGGTTAATAAGGCAGTGGGAAAGGTTAATAAGGAACTCAGAACAGTTTATAACTGTGTGGGAAGGGTTTATAATGTCTTAAAATATATATAAATACTAAAATAAATGTAAGGTTCCTACTTCGCGAATTTTCACCTATCACAGGGGGTTCTAGAACGTAATACCCATGAAAACTGAGAGAATACTGTATCACCAACTAAGGAGGCTTCACATGAGCTTATTATCAAGAATTTATATTGGGCTTTATCACATATGTCTGAACTCAGTTTTCAGCCCCTTAAGAGGTCAAGCTGATACTGTGTGAGTCAAAGCCCCCATCCTAAATCACATTGTTGGTGTGGCTCAAAGACCCTACCACAAATAACAGTGTTACTTTCTAGGTGACCACAGGCTCCCAAGCAAAGAATATACTCATGTTAAGCATGACATTCCATGGGGTCAGAGATTACCTTCCAGAGAACCCAAAGGCAAATGTGAGACCTCTTATTGGGCAAGGTTATATTCTTTACCACGCAATGCTACATATCCTTTACTTAAAAGATAAGGTTTAACTTCCTGCATGAAATGTTCCATGACTACTCCAAGCTAGGTCAATTTCTTTTTTTCTGCACTCACATTCCACTGATTGTCTGTAAATGCAAACAGTCACATCCTCTGATATGATCTAATAATTTGGTATGTGATTCAGCATTGTTTTTATCTGAGGTTCCTTTTCTCATCTGATTAACAATTCTCTCAAAATGAGGTCCTCTCTTTTACTTTTCCTTACTGTAGCTTGTAAAAAAGGCTAGATATAGTAGTTACCTGATTGATTATCTATGGTACCGTGCAAGGAAAACATCTTTCTCATTCATTCAGAAATCACATAATGATATACCAAGATCAATCCCTTTATCTAATACCAAGATCAATTCCTTTACTTCATATAACAGTGTGTTACTGTATACTCAGAAGATTTCAAAGAAGCTAATAAAATATTGACTTTCGAGAGTATAAGTTACAGTTGGGAAGGCAATATTTTCAAATTTAGCATTTTATATAGAATGTTCATATTAAAATAGCAGGTTGTTGAAAGATTTCTTGAAATGGGTAGTCCACACTATAATTATATTCTAATGTCAGACAAATTAGACATTAAAGGAGAGAAAGAATGTGTGAAGGCTTAGATAAATTGGATAGTAACATGTCCCTGAAGGTGATTGAGGTTCTCAGGAAGACAATGTAACTCCAGATACCAAAACAGATCAGTTTTGCATGTTCCAGAACTACGCATAAACGGAATTGTGTGATACTTTTTTCCATAAAGCTTTCATTCTCAAAAATGTTTCAGCTTCATCCCTTTTGTCATCAGTAGGTTTTTTCCCCTGTTTTTAAAAGTATATTTTATTGATATGTTGTTACAGTAGTTCCAATTTTTTCCCCTTTACTCCCCTTCCCAGTACCCGCTTTCCCTCCAACAATCCCACCCCCCATTAGTTCATGTCCATAGGTCCTGCATATAAGTTCTTTGGCTTCACACTTTCCTATATTATTCTTAACATCCCCCTGTCTATTTTGTACCAACCGATTACGCTTCTTAGTCCCTGCACCATTTCCCCGTTCCTCCCCCTCCCCCCTCCCAACTGATAACCCTTCAGATGATCCCCATACCTATGATTCTGTTCCTATTCTGGTTTGCTTAGTTGGATTTTGTTTATATTTTTCAGATTCAGTTGTTGATAGTTGTGTGTTTGTTGTCATTTTAGTGTTCATAGTTTTGATCTTCTTTTTCTTAAGAAAGTCCCTTTGACATTTCATATAATAATGGCTTGGTGATGATGAACTCCTATAGCTTCACCTTATCTGGGAAGCACTTTATCTGCCCTCCTATTCTAAGTGATACCTTTGCTGGATAGAGTAATCTTGGTTGTAGGTTGCTTTTCATCACATTGAATACTGCTTGCCAGTCCCTTCCTGCCTGCAAATTGTCTTCTGCGAAGTCAGCTGATAGTCCTATAGGCACCCACCCCCCTGTAGGCAACTCTCCGTCTCTCTCTTTCTGCCCCCAGGACTCCGTCTTTATCTTTCACCTTTGGCATCTCAGTCATGATCCATCCTTGTGTGGTCGCCTCTGGGACCACAAAATTCGGGAAGTTTTTCTCATTTTTTTTTCAATTCTTGCTTCCTCGTTCTAAACTGGTTGACTGTTTTTTTTTTTCTTCCTTATGTCCCAAGTCATTGATTGGAACCCGTTTTCTTCCCTTCACCATTGGTTTTGTGTGGATTTTCCTTCATTTCACTTAGCATAGCCTTCACTTCTTCTCTTATGCGTTTGCCGTACTCAAGCATATCTGTCAAGCCTGTAAGCATCTTTATCACCAGTGTTTTGAACTCTGCATCTGTTAGGTTGACTATCTCCTCATCTGTTAAGTTGGCTATCTCCTCGTCACTTAGTTCTCCCATTGTAACCTTGATCCGTTCCCCCTTTTGGGTCATACTTCTCTGTCTCCTCATTCTGACAGGCTCCTGTGTTTGTTCGCCTCCGCTTCCCAGGTGGAGCTGTTATGTTGTAAGGGGCAGAGCCTTAGAGGTTCATCAGTACAGGGCGACCTGTTTCACCACGTTGTGGCACTGTATGTGGGGGAGGGGTCTGAGAGGGAACAACATTGCCTGCCCAGCACTCACCCCTTTTCCAGGCACCTCTTCCACTTCTGCACCAGACTGGCGCCCCTCTAGCTGCTGCCCTTGCTGTCGTTCCCAGAGTGGGTTGGTCTGTGGAAGTTCTAGGACTGTGGAGGCCACTTAAGCAAGCAGACTCTGCTGAGACTGGTAGTTTCTGCCTCTGTCCCAACTCCCACTGGTCTGCACAGTCAGAGCAGTGAGGCTTGATTTGCCCCGGTGCTGGGACCGTGAGCTTCGAGGCCCAGTGAGGAGCTGGGAATGCGCCCCAGGTGTCCCTCCTGACTTTTTAAAAGGTGTGACTGCACTTTCTGCTGGCCTGCCGCTGCTGCCACCACCACACCGAATCCTCTTTACCCCAGATCCGCCCCCCTACCTCTCTGGATGAGTATTTCTTCTTTATATCTTTGTTTGCTGGACTTCTATGCAGTTTGATTTTCTGGAACTTCTAGTTGTTTCTAATTTTGAGATAGTTGTATTCCTTCTTAGTTGTGGAGGGAGACGCAGCATGTCTATGCCTCCATCTTGGCTGGAAGTAAAGATTTTGTTTGTTTGTTTTTTTCCTTTTTAAATTACTGTTCAGTAGTATTACATTGTGTAATTACATGACACCATATTACCTATGTACCTTTTGATGGATAATTGGGTTGTTTCTAGTTTAGGGCTATTGTAAATAGCATTCAAGTCATGGTTAAGATGAACCCATCTTTAAAGTTGCTTCACCAGATATGAGTCATATAAGATTTAGCCAAGAATTTGTAAGAAAAGTAATAGGTAAGGTCAATCAGTGCTATACACACACATTGAAGAATCTAGTCCTTCACAGTCCCAATAGGAAATAGTAGAGTTTAAGGCAGGAAAACTTGAACCCATCTCTATTTAACACTGAAAAAGTAATTCAGCAAATTGAGTGGAGAAAAAATTACAATTGATTGTCAGGAGAATTTAGTTATTGACCATCCCTCAAGAAGAATAAATTGAGGTAGCAGCAGTTAGTGCAGTCAGTGATTATATTCATTTTGCAAGTATGCTTTGTCCTCCGGTTTATTTTATAGTTCTTTTTTTAAATATATTTTATTGATTATGCTGTTACAGTTGTCCCAATTTCTCTTTACGCTGCTCCCCTACACCCGGTTGCCCCCCTCTCTCCAGTTGTCCTTCCCCTTTTAGTCCATGTCCATTGGTTGTGCATATAGTTCTTCTCAACCTCTTCCTGTCTACTCCATTCCCTTCTACTATGCTTCTTAATTCCTGTACCATCTCCCTCCCTTACCCCCTTACCCCTTCCTTCTGACATCCCCCCAATATGTTCCCCATACCTATAATTCTTTTTCCACTCTCGTTGCCTATTTAGTTTGCCTTTGTTTCAATTCCCTAGCTTCTGTTGTTGGTTCTTGTGATGCAGTTTTCATTTTAATATTCAAAGTTTTGATCCTCCTTTTTCTAAACCAGTCCCTTTAACATCTCATATAATAGTGATTTGCATCTAATGAACTCTTTCAGTTTTACTTTGTCCTGGAAGCACTTTCTCTGCCCTTCTATTCTGAATGACAATTTCGCTGGATAGAGTATTCTTGGCTGTAGGTTTTGGATTTTCATTACTTTGAATATTTCTTGCCAGTCCCTTTTGCCTGCAGGGTCTCCCTTGAGAAGTCAGCTGATAGTCTAATTGGGACCCCTTTGTACATCATTCTTTTCTTCTCTCTTGCTGCTTTTAAGATTCTCTCTTTATCTTTAACTTTTCACGATTTGATTATAATGTGGCTTGGAGTGATTCTCCCCGAGTCCAGTTTTTCTGGAACTCTCTGTCCTTCCTAGACCTGTAAGTCTAAGACTTTGCTTCCCCAAGTTTGGGAAGTTCTGCTTTATTATATTTTCACTTAATTTTTCAATTTCTAGTTCTTCTTCTTTGCCCTGTGGCAATCCTATAATTCGTATCTTCGATCTCTTATAGCTGTCCCAGAGGTTTCTGATCCTCTTCTCATTTTCCTTGCTTTCTGTTTCCTCTTTCCGCGCTGGTTGACTGTTTGTTCCTTCCCTATGTTCCAGTTTGTTGACTTGATCTCTGGATTTTATTTCCTCACCAGTTGCCTCGCATGTGTTTTTTTTCTTTTTCAGTATGAGTGGTTTTCAATCCTTTCTCATCTTTTTCCGAATCTTTTGTTAATTCTGTAAGCCACCTTATAACAATGGCTCTGAACTGAGCCTCTGACAGGTTTCTTATTTGTTCATCTCTTGCCTGGTGAGCCACGTCACCAGGATTTCTATAGTTGTCTGCCTCATTTTAACAGATTTGCATTTTGCTTTGCTTCGTGGGCCTGCTATATGGGGCGGAGCATGTGTACTCATCACAACCCAGTGACCGACGGCGATCCGCAACCTATTTCATGACACTGCAGCACTTTGTCGTCACTACCCGGTGACCGGCGGTAATCCTCAACCTTTTTCACGGCACTGTGGCACTTTGTGTGGGGGCAGGGATCCAAGATGGATTCCTGCCTTTATTCTCTGCTGGGGGACTGGGATCCATCCTCCCACCCTCTGGGCCTCACTGTTCAAGGCAAGCGGTGGCTGCTTTTCCCAGCATTGGGGTCGCGAGCTGCTGGGGCTCAACTGCAGCCAGGATTTCTCTCTCTGCTGCTGTCCCCGGTGCTACCACAAACAGCACCTCCCACTTTCGCTCTTCCTACCTGCCCGACGAGCGCCACTGGATTATAACTTCGTATGTTGGGCTTCCGTGTAGTTTTATTTTCTGGAATTTCTAGTTATCTTTTGTTTTGAGGTAGTTGTATTTTTTTCTAGTTGTAGAGGGAGACCGAGCTTGTCAGTCTAAGCCTCCATCTTGGCCAGAAGTCCTTATTTTATAATTCTTAATGTTTTCCTAATTCTTCCCTTTCAAGAGAAAATAAGTCACAGTTATGTGGAGAGCTAGGGTCTAGACTATATAGACTAGTGCTTCTTTCTACAGTAGGAAATGAGTGCTTAATAAAGTTCATTTGCTGTGGATGAGCTAAATGCAAGTGAAGAGGAAACAAATGGAAGTATTTTTTAAAATTTAGTTAGGCATGGAGAAATAAATATATAGGCTTTCATTTCCACCTGAATAGTTTTCCTTACTCACTGGTTAGTATTCTTGATAGGCTCATTCCATTAGCTATGAACTTGCCCATTCTAAGAATAATGCCACTTTTTGCCATCCTTTGCTTACTTGTCCTTGTGTTTATTAGACCTGCTCAATGTAGCTTATATTTACAACATGCCAAACATATGAATGTTCTTTGCTTGTGCCAGTTTTTCCTCATTTTAACAGTATAGCAGCATTTATGTTTATGTTCTATGTATTTTTCCCTACCAAGAGGTAATTTATTTTGGCCTTTCTGTAGATCACAGTAGTGAGACGGACCATCCCACAGTGGTTTGTTTGTATATATATAATTCATAAAATTTATGTGAAGACTTACAGTCTTGTTTATTGTATTCTTTTCTAGAAGATGGTAAAGCTGAAGATGTTCTAATGAAGTTTAAAGAATATCAAGATAAGCATTTTGGATCGGTTGTATTCATCAACCACAAAAAACTAATTAAAGAAAGAAGTAATATTTTGGGGAAGACACTTACTGTAGGTAATAACTATATTATTTCAGAAACAACACTACATGAATATAAATCTGATGGAAACATTTTGAAAAATATTTCAGAGCTAGTCATTAGAAATATAAGCCCTTTAAGAGAGAAGCTTGGTAAGAGTAATGGAAGGGAGAAATCACTCCTTGATACTAAGCATCAGAAAATTCATGCTACAGTGAATCTCTATAAACAAACAGACAGGAGTCTGAGTGATGAACAAGAACTTATTCAACATCAGAAGGTTCAAACTCCAGAGCAATCATTTGAACATAATGAATGTGAAAATTCCTTCCTTATGAAAGGAATGTTATTGACACATAATAGAATTCACAGAGGAGAAAGACTCTTTGAATACAATAAAAATGTAATGCCTTTCATCAAAAAGTTAAGTCCCAGTGTCCATCCACAAAATCTTATGGAGAAGAAGCCCCATGCATATAGCAAATATGGGAAATTCCTCTGCAGGAAGTCCATTTTTATTATACGTCAGAGATCTCAAACAGAAGAAAAACCCTTTCATTGTCCTTACTGTGGGAATAGCTTTAGAAGGAAGTCTTATCTCATTGAGCATCAGCGAATTCACACAGGTGAGAAACCTTATGTTTGCAATCAATGCAGGAAAGCCTTCCGTCAAAAGACAGCCCTCAGTCTGCATGAGAAAACACATATAGAGGGGAAACCCTACATTTGTATGGATTGTGGGAAGTCCTTCCGCCAGAAGGCAACCCTCACTAGACATTACAAAATACATACAGGGGAGAAAGCCTATGAATGTACTCAGTGTGGAAGTGCTTTTAGAAAGAAGTCATACCTCATTGATCATCAGAGAACTCACACAGGAGAGAAACCATATCGGTGCAATGAATGTGGAAAGGCATTTATCCAGAAGACAACTCTCACTGTACACCAAAGAACTCACACTGGAGAGAAACCCTATATTTGTAATGAATGTGGAAAGTCCTTCTGCCAAAAAACAACCCTCACTCTCCATCAAAGAATTCATACAGGGGAAAAACCCTATATTTGTAATGAGTGTGGGAAGTCCTTTCGCCAGAAGGCAATCCTCACTGTTCATCAGAGAATACATACAGGAGAGAAATCCAATGGATGTCCTCAGTGTGGGAAAGCCTTTAGTAGGAAATCAAACCTCATTCGCCATCAGAAAACTCACACAGGAGAGAAACAGTGTGAATGTAAAGAATGTGGGAAATTCTTCAGTTGCAAGTCAAATCTCATTGTCCATCAGAAAACTCACAAGGTAGAAACAATGGAAATATAGTAAAGTATGTGACCTTATTTTTGTAAAACCTTCTAAAGTCATAGTAAATTCTGTATGTGATGTTGCTTGCAAGTGTAATAATATCCAATAGTTTAAGGTACTATAAACATATTTGCTTACTGTTTACTAGACTAAAACAAATTACTAGACAAATTAAATGACAAAAGTCATTGAAAATACAAGTACCAATTTTTTATTAGATTTATGAGACAGAAACTTTCTCTGTCAAGTTGCTACACACATTTAAAATTGCTTATTTTCCATTTCAATACCTACCTTGCTGTGAGCCAGTAATACACAGTTGGTATATGAACCACAGTATGAGCAAAAGACTTTTAAAAAGAAAGGTGTGAACTGTATTTCTCATTGCAAATATGGAATAAAAATTCATTGTTACCTCCTCAGAGTTAACCACAGTTCTAATTTCTAACACTATGAATTTTTTTGCATATTATAAACTTTTATATAAATTGGATTATATGCCATGTATTAATATTTTTTTTACATTTGGCTTGTTTCATCATATAAATTTAAAATTTATTTGTGCATTTGGCAGAAATTTATGTATTTTTATTCTGTATAGAATCTCATTATATGAATATATCACAGTTTATCCATCTATTTTGGGTGGACATTTTCTTTGTTTACAGCTTAGGGTCATAATCAATAATGCTTCTGTGAATATATTTGTCTTTTGGTATACATATATTTATTTCTCTTGTGGGTTTTCTGGGTCCTAAGGCATATCTGTGTGTGGTTGGCTTTAGTAGATACTACCAAACAACTCAGAACTTTCACAGTATGAGATAATTTACTGTGAAGAGAAACAACTGATATTATCAGTATGGCAATGGTTCAAACCAGAGAATTCATGGTAGAGGGAAACTATGAGTGTTTTGAAAACTGGGTATCTGAATGTAATGCATGTACAAAGGCTTTAGCCACAGTCCAAATCTTAATAAGTTAATAAATGTGAGATTATCTTTAGCCACAAGGATGCCTTATGTGAAATCAGAAATTTATACTACAGAAAGGAAGGCACCTAGCAACTTTCTTGGTCAATATTAGAGAATTCTAACTGGAGAAAAACTCTATGACTAAAATGGTATGGGGGATAACCTTTACCTATGGCCTATATCTAACCAGTCATATAAAAATGACAAATATGGAAAAGTTAGCCATAGCTTAAATCTTAACACAACACCAGCAAATTCACATTAAATGGAAACTATTCAAATAAAATTATAGTAAGAACGACTTTAGCCATATCTCCTATACAACACCAAACAATTCATACTAAAAAAAAGGAAAATTAAAGGGAAAAGATAAGGTTTTTAACTCTAACCTAGGGAATTCTGCTTCCATTAAAGAAGTCCAACCATACTGAGATCATAATGCTAGAGTTTATGTGTAGGCACACTGGTCAATAGCTCCAGCTAAGCTCCTAGCAATCATTCAACTGAGCCATCTTGGACATCTAGTCAAGTTTTCAAATGACGAGTCCACTGGCATCTGACTGGAACCACATGACAGATCCCAAGCAATAACTGCTCACCTGAGATCTCAAATTTCCAACCCACAAAATGGTTATATCTTTTGAATTAAATTTTATTAAAAGAACAGGAATATTTGTATCTATTTATATTATAAGAATAAAATATGAAGAGTTGGATTTCAGAGTCAATGAGCAAAAGTGTGGTGAATACTAGGTGATTTTGGCATGAACAAAAACTGGCCCTAAAATTGAGTGGAAGACTTGGCTATAACTTTGGTTTACAGTTACATACCTAAATAACAGCTCAGGGAAATGTCCATATATGTATTTTCTTTCTCATTTTGTTAAAGTAAATTAGACTTACCAACTTTCTTAGTTTACCTGTACAAATGCATACTTTCAAATTTTTCAAAAAAGGAAAATAGTCCTAGATTTGTTGGCTCAGATGGTAACACAGAAGAAACTTAATTTCAAGGTTGCAATTCTATTAGATAATAAACCAAAAAAATGTAAGTAGAAAATGGAATGAAGTCTTCTCATTTATTTAGACATTTTACATCCAAAATTTTCTAGAGTATCTGGAAGTTTGTAGTCAAAACAATCAGACTTTGAGGTCCACAAAATCCTCTTGAAGGTCTTCCAGTGAGAATGGAACATGAATGTGAAACGCATTCTTCCCAAAAGCTATCACAGGCAGGTTTTGATTCTTTTTTCTGTGTGTGTTCCAAAATCAATTGTTCTGTCCATAAAATCAGCTGAATACAGTTCTTTGAGAACCAGGGAACCTTGTAACAGAAAAGACTCTGAATGGCATTCAGAAACAAAGGCAAAATGGGATCAAATATACTGTTTTTCACAATGGTTATGCTGACAGGAAGGCTGAAGTTTTTCAATACACTATGGGAAGATCAATGGAAGTCGATACTGTTGGTGATTGCTGAAGTACATCTTGAATGGCAGTTTTTTCCATTTTTGCCCCCCCAAAAAAAGAAGAAAAGAAAGGAAAAAATCTAAAACATGCCATTGATACCACTCAAAACTATTATCTTCAGTGGTCAAGTAATAGGCTTGTGAAAACAGTATATCCATGGTTTTTAAAGCATAATTGTGATTATAAGCAAAGCACAGTGTCCTTGGGAGGAGTTGATGTTTCATTTTTATTTTTAATTTTTTATTTTTAAACTTTTTGGGGTGTTATTGGTTAATAAGGTAATGTAGGTTTCAAGTGTACATTTCTATGATACATGATCTGTATATTGTATCATGTGCCCATCACCCAAAGTCAAATCTTCATCATCATATATTTGACTCCTTTTACCCTTTACTATCACCCCCACCTCCCTTCTATATGGTACCTACCTTAATACTGTCTGTGTCTATGAGCTTTTGCTTGTTTTTCCTGTTTGTTCATTTGTTGTTTTAGTTTAATATTCCACATATGAGTGAAATCATATGGTTCTTAATTTCTGCCTGGCATAGTTCATTTAGCATGATATTCTTAAAAGCCATCCATGTTGTCCCAAATGTCACTATTTCATCTTATGACTGAGTGGTATTCCATTGTGTTGAGTACCACATTTTCTTTATCCAATCAGCTATCAAAGGACACTGGTTGTTTCCAGTTTTGACTGCTGTAAATAATGCTGCAGTGAACATAAGAGTACATATATCTTTGTGAATAAATGTTTTCATTTTGGGGGGTAGATACCCAGGAGTGAAATTGCTAGATCGTATGGTAACTTTTTAAAATTGTTTGAGGGACGACAGTAATGTTTTTTACAGTGGCTGACATTCCCACCAGCAGTGAACGAGGGTTCCTTTTTTCCCCACAACCTCTCCTGCACTTGTTATTACCTGTCTAGTTGATAATAGCCATTCTAACAGGTGTGAGGTAGTACCTCATTGTAGTTTTTGATTTGCATTTCCCTAATAGTGCAGTTGAGCATTTTTTCATATATCTGTTGACCGTTCGTATGTCTGTGAGAGAAGTATCTGTTCAGGTCCTCGCCCATTTTTTAATTGGATTGTTCAGTGTTCAGTTGTATGAGTTTTAAAATATGTATTTTGGAGACACACACCGCTGCCACCAAGATCAGGAACCTCTTGCCCGCCTCAATAGACCAGCTGTGGATCCAGAAAAAGAAGACAACACACAAAGGCTGAACTGAGTAAAAACTTTATTTTTAAAAATTATTTCTATTTTAGTTTTTTATTTGTATTTTATTTTATTTTAATTTTTTAAATTTCTTAATTTTAATTTGCACTTTTATTACTAAAATTTTTTAAAAACTATCTCTTTAATTTGTTTCATACCATCTCTCCCTCTCATCCTTTCTCTTTAATTTTTGTTTGTTTTGTTTAGTCTCCCTTTCATATTAAATATATAGCATATAACTACTATATAAATCTAATACTATACAATTCCGCTTTCTTATTATATTCTGCATTCTTTTCTCTTTTTTTATTATTAACATACAATGTAAATATTCTTACAGTCTTGCATAGTATCGACACTACTTGCTACTATTATTACTCTATCATTCCCCCTCTCAAAAATCATCTTTTTCTTCATTAAAAACCACTCTAATCTATTCTTCCTATAGTATAAAAGCCCTAAAATCTCTACATTTATATTAATACTGGCTCATTTGCTGCCAATAGTGGGATAGAGGGTGGGAGATATTTCTGAGGGAGTGGGTTTCCTGCCTGGGCTGTGCGTTTATGTTTTTAACAGCATCTCCACAAAAGAACTAAAGACAAAGTGGGCAGAGTGACTCTCAATGAACTAGCCAGAGGGAAGGTCCCACCAAAGAACATCTGAAATATAACCAGACAGCATAAACAAATGACATAAAGGGTATCCCAAGAACATTAGGCTCAGGAGATCAAAGAGACTGCACCACTGAAATCCCCAGATCTTCTATAAAGAACCTCATACTACAAAGGCAGGAAGTCAAAGCAGACAAATCCAAAAAATAAAAACAAGAAGAATCCAACATGGTAAGATGCAGAAAGAACCTCTCAATGAAAAGAAAAGAGGAATCCCCAGAAAGAGAGGTAGATGGAATAGACATAGCCCAAATGTCAGACATGGAATTCAAAATAATGGTGGTGAAGAAGCTCAATGTACTAAACAACCTAAAAAATAACTACGACAACCTCCAAGGAAGTTACCAACAGCTCCAAGAAAATTACAGGGAACTTACGGAGAGCTACACCAGCATAAAAAAGGACATAGAAACTATTAATAAGATCAAGGAAGAAATGAAGAATACAATTTCTGAACTGAAGAACACAGTAGAATCAATCAAAAAGCAGGCTAAATGAAGCAGAGGATTGGATCAGTGAGTTAAAGGACAATGTAGGAAAAAATCCCCAGACAATACAACAGAATGAAAATAGATTGAAAAAGTAGGAAGAAAGTCTAAGGGAATTACAGGATAATATGAGACAAAATAATATCCAGATCATTGGAATAAAAGAGGGAGGAGAAGAAGAACAAGGGATAGAAAAGCTGTTAGGAGAAGTAATGACAGAAAATTTTCCACACCTGATGAGAGAAAAAGTCATGTAAGTCCAAGAAACACAGAGAGTCCCAATGAAGAGGAACCCCAAAAGGCCAACTCAAAGACACATCATAATTAAAATGGCAACATTCAAAGACAAAGAGAGAATCCTAAAAGCAGAAAGATAAAAACAGCAAATAGCATACAAAAGAGCTCCGGTAAGGTTATCAACAGATTTCTCAACAGAAACACTACAAGCCAGAAGGGAATGGTCAAAAATATTTCAAGCAATGAAAAACAAAAGCCTACAACCAAGAATACCCAGCAAGGCTCTCATTCAAAATGGAAGGTGAAATAAGGAGTTTCTCAGACAAAGGAAGACTAAAAGAATACATCTCCACCAAACCAGCATTGCAAGAGATGCTAAAGGGAATGCTTTAAGAAGTAGAAAGAAAAAATAAGGAGAGGAACACAGGTACAAAGGAAAATGAATAAATACATGTCAACAAAAACCTTAAATGCAAATGGATTAAATTCTCCAATTAAAAGACATAGGGTAATGGAATGGATACAAAAACAGGACCCACATATTTGCTGTCTACAAGAAACACACCTCAAAACAAAAGATTTACACAGACTGAAATGAAAAGGGATACAAAAAGCTATTCCAAGCAAACTGACTTGAAAAAAAGCTGGGGTAGCAAACTCCTATCAGACAAAACGGACTTCAAAGCAAGGGCAATAAAAAGAGACAAAGAAGGACATTTCATACTACTTAAGGGAACAATCCATCAAGAAGATGTAACACTGATAAACATATATGCACCCAACATAGGAGCACCCAAATACATAAAGAAAATGCTAGAAGACCACAAGAAGGATATTAACAGCAACACACTCATAGTAGGGGACTTTAACACTCCATTATCAGCAATAGATCTTCAAAGGAAAGAAACATCAGCGATATATAGGCATCGAACAACACACTAAACCACATGGACTTAACTGATATATGTAGAACTTTCCACCCCAAAGAAGCAAAATATACATTCTTTTCAAATGCACATGGGACATTTTCAAAGATAGAACACATGGTAGGACACAAAACAAGTCTCAACAAATTCAAGAAAATTGAAATCATATCAAGCATCTTTTCAGACCACAGTGCCTTGAAACTAGAAATCAACCTCAAAGAAAAAAATCAAAGACATCCAAACTCATGGAGAATGAATAACATGCTATTAAATAATGAATGGGTTAACAATGACATCAAAGATAAAATCAAAAAGTTTCTGGAAACTAATGATAATGAACACACAACAGCCCAAAACCTATGGGACACACCAAAAGCAGTCCTAAGAGGGAAGTTCATAGCAATAAAGACATATCCAAAAGGATAGAGAATCTCAAATAAAAAATCTAACCCTAAAGCTACAAGAACTAGAACAACAACAAACAAAGCCTAGGGCAAGAAGAAGGAAGGAAATCATCAAGATCAGAGCAGAATTAAATGACATAGAGACTAAACAATTCAAAAGATCAACAAGACTAGGAGCTGGTTCTTCAAAAAAATAAAATCGACAAGCCTCTAGCCAGTCTCATCAAGAAAAAAAGAAAGAAGACGACAAAAAACAAAATCAGAAACGAAAAATGAGAAGTCACGACTGATACCACAGAAATACAAACGATTGTAAGAAGTTACAACAAACAACTATATGGCAAGAAATTTGACAACCTAGAAGAAATGGACAAATTTCTAGAAACATATAACCTTCCAAAACTAAATCAAGAAGTAGAAAGTCTCAACAAACCAATAACAAAGAAGAAAATTGAAACAGTAATCAAAAATCTCCCAGCACACAAAAGCCCTGGACCGGATGGCTTCACAGGGAAATTTTACAAAACATTTAGGGAAGAACTAACTCCTACCCTCCTCAAACTATTCCAAAAAATCCAAAAAGAGTGAAAAATCTCAAACTTCTTCTATGAAACCAGTATTACCCTAATTCCAAAACCAGGTCAAGACACAACAAAGAAAGAAAACCACAGGCCAATATCAGTGATGAACATAGATGCTAAAATCCTAAGCAAAATATTGGCAAACAGGATCTAGCAATACATGAAAAAGATCATACACCATGACCAAGTGGGATTTATCCCAGGGATGAGAGCATGGTTTCACATTCCCAAATCAATAAATATAGTACATCACCTAAACAGAATGAACGACAAAAATCACATGATCATATGAATAGGTGCAGAAAAAGCATTTGGTAAAGTACAAGACACCTTTATGATGAAAACACTCAGCAAAATGGGAATAGAGGGAGCATACCTTAACATAATTAAGGCTATATATGAGAAACCTGAAGCGAACATCATACTCAATGGACAAAAACTGAAAGCATTCCCCCTGAAATCAGGAACAAGACAAGGATGTCCACTCTCTCCACTCCTATTCAACATAGTGTTGGAAGTCCTAGCCACAGCAATCAGACAAGACAAAGAAATAAAAGGCATCCAGATTGGGAAAGAAGAAGTAAAACTATCATTATATGCAGATGACATGATAGTATACCTAGAAAACCCTATAAACTCCACTAGAAGACTACTCAATATAATAAGTGAATTTGGCAAAATAGCAGGGTACAAAATAAATATACAGAAATCTAAGGCATTTCTGTACACCAACAATAAAATTTCAGAGACAGAGACAAAAAAAAAAAAGAAAAAAACACCATTTACTATAGCAACAAGAAAAATAAAGGACCTAGGGATAAACCTAACCAAAGAGATAAAAGACCTGTAGTCTGAAAATTACCTAACATTGAAGAAAGAAGTTAAGGAAGATACAAATAAATGGAAGCAAATACCATGTTCTCGGATGGAAAGAATCAACATCATCAAAATGGCCATACTACCCAAAGCAATTCACAGATTCAATGCAATCCCTACTAAAATACCAATGACATATTTCACAGACCTAGAACAAATACT
This sequence comes from Furipterus horrens, assembly GCF_987537825.1. Lineage (NCBI taxonomy): Eukaryota > Metazoa > Chordata > Mammalia > Chiroptera > Furipteridae > Furipterus > Furipterus horrens. The sequence goes on from NW_028327183.1 coordinate 37,163,801, forward strand.
CCAAAAATTCGTATGGAACCAAAAAAAGTCCCGAAATAGCAAAAGCAATCTTGAGGCAGAAGAATGCAGCAGGAAGAATCACAATACCAGACATCAAACAATACTACAAAGCCACTGTAATCAAAACAGTCTGGTACTGGCATAAGAACAGACATATAGATCAATGGAACAGAATAGAGAGTACAGAAATAAATCCAGAATTATACAGTCAACGAATATTTGATAAAGGAGGAAAGAACATAAAATGGAGTGAGAAGAGCCTCTTTAACAAATGGTTCTGAGAGAACTCGACAGGGACGTGCAAAAAAATGAAACTAGATCACCAACTTACACCACTCACGAGAATAAACTCAAGATGCATCAAAGACTTAAATGTAAGCCATGACACCATAAAAGTCCTAGAGGAAAACATAGGCAGAAAAATTTCAGATATTTCACATAACAATATTTTCACGGATACATTTCCTAAAGCTAGAGAAATAAAGGAAAAAATAAACAAATGGGACTACATCAAACTAAAGAGTTTCTGCTCAGCAAAAGAAAACATCAGCGAGATGAAAAGGAAACCAACCATATGGGTAAACATATTTGCCAATGATATCTCAGACAGGGAACTGATCTCCAAAATATATTAAGAGCTTATATGACTTAATATCAAGAAAACAGACAACCCTACTAAAAAATGGGCAAAGGACCTGAACAAACACTTCTCCGAAGAGGACATACAGAAGGTCCATAGACACATGAAAAAATGCTGAACATCACTAGCCATCAAAGAGATGCAAATAAAAACCACAGTGAGATACCACTTTATACCTGTCGGAATGGCCATCATCAACAAATCAACAAACGAGTGCTGGCAAGGATGTGGAGAAACGGGAACCCTACTGCACTGTTGGTGGGAATGCAGACTGGAGCAGCCACTATGGAAAACAGTATGGAATTACCTCAAAAAACTAAAAATGAAACTGCCTTTTGAACCACCGATTCCACTGCTAAGATTATACCCAAAAAATCCTAAAACCCTTATTCAAAAGAACTTATGCACCCCTATGTTCATAGCAGCACTGTTTATAATAGCTAAGTCCTGGAAACAGCCTAAGTGCCCATCTGTAGATGAGTGGATCAAAAAACATTGATACATTTATACAATGGAATACTATACAGCAGAGAGAAAGAAGGAACTCCTGCCATTTGCAACAACATGGATGGAACTAGAGAGAATTATGCTTAGTGAAATAAGCCAGGCAAAGAAAGAACAATACCACATGATATCACCTAATACAGAAGACTAAAGAACAACATAAACAAATGAACTAAATAGAACAAAGAGCAGAATAACAGTCAATGGAGGGGAGGGGAAGGGAAAGAAGGGGATAAGGGAAGGGTTTAGTCAAGGAACATGCATAAATGACTCATGGACGTGGTCAACGGGGAGGGATATAATTGTGGGAGAAGGGGTGGGCTGGGTGCGGGGGAGCAATCGGGAAAAAATGGGACAACTGTAATTGAACTCCCCCCCCCCCAAAAAAAGTATTTTGGATATTAACACCTTGTAGAGCTGTTGTTTCCAAATATCTTCTCCCATTAGGTTGGTTGCCATTTTGTTTTTTTAGTAGTTTCTTTTGCTGTGCAGAAGCTTTTTATTTTGATATAGTCCCATACTTTTTTTTTTTTTTTTTTTTTTTTTTGCTTTTCCCTTTTCTCTCATGTCAAATTCATAAAATCTTCTCTAAAACCAAGGTCCTCCTTGCAGTTTATTGTTTCAGGCCTTTGATCCATTTTGAGTTAATTTCTATATCTGGGAATAAACTGTAGTCTAATCTCATTCTTTTGCATGTATCTTTCCATTTTTTTCCAGCACAATTTGTTGAAGATGCTTTCATTCCTCTCTTGTATGTTTTTGGCTCCTATTGTTACAGGAACAGGGGAGTCCAAAAATCCCCAGAGTTTGCTGCTGGGGGATGGGGAGAAGTAAGCAGCTTTTCAAATGCTTCCACATGCCTGAGGCTGGTGGCTACTGTCTTTCTTATGCAAAATGGCTTTAATGCATCCAAAGCCTCAGGCAGATGGGAGGAGTCTTGAACCAGGGGACGGTATGGAAAGCACACAGAGCCTACGTAAGGGTCTGTGAATGGTCAGAACTGTTTGCAACGCCCACTGCGTCAGAGGACGCAGTCAGGGATATATAAGCAGCTGCAGACATTTTAGTTCAGACTCTCTCTGGCTCTCGCTCGTGCTCTCACTCTGAGACTTTCTGGATCTCTGACTCGGGCTCTCACGCTCGCGCTCTGGCGCTCTCTCTCTCTCGCGCTCCCGGGCTCTCGCTCTCAGGGTCTCGCTCTCTCGCTCCCTCCACGTGGCTTGGTGAAGGGGCCTTCTCCATGTGGCTTGGAGAAGGGGTCTCCAGGCTGCTTTAAGAGGCTCTCGCCATGCGGTTTTGAGGAGGAGAGGAGATCTGCGCGGTTTGCAGGAAGAAGGCAGTTTGCAAGGAGGCTGAGAATCCAGGCGGTTCTGCATTGAGAGCTGGAGGGCACCACAGCACAGAAAGGACCTCCCCAATCAGATTGAGTGATTGGCAGCTGCTGGTAAAGCTGAACTGTGTTTGGAAAGTAGGGAAACGGTTTCTCTAACTTTCCTAAAACTAGCCTGGTTTGGAAGGGGGGGAGGCAAGGATATGTGTTTGTGGGTGTTTTAAAGAGCATAAGACTTAACAACGGAAATCTGCAAATAACTAAATCTATATAACTGTTAAATAAACAATTCTTTTTCTTTTCACTAAACTCTGGTATTGAGAGTTATAATTTTGGCAGTGGGCAATCGGGCCCCTAACTAAAGAGCCCGTGGGTTTGTTTTCAACTGGAGCAGCCCAGGGGTTCTGTAACACTATGTCAAAAATTATTTGTCCATATACTTGTGGGTTTATTTCTTGGCTCTCAATTCTTTTCCATTGGTCTTGTGTGTCTTTTCTGCCAATATCATGCAGTTTCGATTGTCATAACTTTGGGGTAAAATTTGAAGTCAGGGAGAGTGATATTACTGGTGTCATTTTTTCTGAGGATTGCTTTGGCTATTTGGGGTCTTTTGTGCCTCCATACAAGTGTGATGGGTTTTTTTTGTTTTTTGTTTTGGTTCTATTTCGTTGAAAAATGCCATTTGGGTACTTCTGGCCAAGATGGAGGCCTAGACTGACACGCTGCATCTCCCTCCACAACTAAGAAAGAATATAACTACCTCAAAACTACAGACAACCAGAAGTTCCAGAAAATCAAGCTGCATGGAAGTCAACAAAGATATAAAGAAGCAATACTCATCCAGATACGTAGGGGGGGTGGAGCCAGGGTGGAGAGGACGCGGTGTGGTGGTGGCAACAGCAGTAGGCCAGTGGAAAGCGCAGTCACATGCTTTGAAAAGTTGGGAGGGACACCTGGGGAGTGCTCCCAGCACCAGACCAGACTGCACAGCTCATGGTCCCAGCATTGGGGACAATAAAGCCTCATTGCTTTTGACTGTGCAAACAGGGGGGTGTTGTGGTGGAGGAAGAAACTGCAGGTCTCTCAGCAGAGTCCGCTTGTTTAAAGGGTCCCCACAGTCCTAGAACACCCACAGACCCACCCACACTAGGAATGACAGCCGGGACCATAGCTAGAGATGCTCCCGTCCCATATGGAAATGGGAGAAATGCCTGGAAAAGGGGCAAGTGCTGAGCAGGCTACATTGTTCCCTCTAGGGCCCCTCCTCCTCCACACACAGCACCACAACGCGATGAAAGGGGTCACCCTGTACTGAAGAATACCTAAGGATCCGCCCCTTACAACATAACAGGTGTGACAGCTCTACGTAAGTCACAGAGGCAAACAAACACAGGAGCCTGTCAAGATGAGGAGACAGAAGTTTGGCCCAAGAGGGGGAACAAATCAAAGTTCCAGTGAGAGAACTAAACAATGAGGAGATAACCAACCTAACAGATGAGGAGATAGCCATCTTAACAGACACAGAGTTCAGAACACTGCTGATAAAGATGCTCACAGGCTTGACAGACATGCTTAAGTACGGTAAATGCATAAGGGAAGAGTGAAGGCTATGCTAAATGAAACGAAGGAAAATCCACACAAAACCAATGGTGAAGAGAAGGAAACCAGGATTCAAATAAGTCATTTGGAACATAAGAAAGAACAAAACAGTCAACCAGTACAGAATGAGGAAACAAGAATTTAAAACAATGAGGAGAGGCTTAGGAACCTCCGAGACAACTTTAATTAAACATGCCAACACCTGAATCATAGGGGTGCCAAAAGGAGGAGAGGAACAGCAAAACATTTAAAACATATCAGAAAATAATGAAGGAAAACTCCCCAAATTTGGCAAAGGAAATAGACATACAAGTCCAGGAATCACAGAGTCTCAAACAAGCTAGACCCAAAAAGGACCACACCAACACACATCATAATTAAAATGTCAAAGGTTCAAGATAAAGAGAAAAACTTAAAAGCAGCAAGAGAAAACCAGAGAGTTACCTACAAAGAGCTGCTTATAAGACTGTCAACTGATTTCTCAAAAGAAACTTTGCAGGCAAGAAGGGATTGGCAAGAAGTATTTAAGGTGATGAAAAGCAAAGACTTACAACCAAGATTACTCTATCCAGCAAAGCTATTATTTAGAATGGAAGGGGAGATAAAGTGCTTCCCAGACAAGGTAAAGCTAAAGGAGCTCATCGTAACCAAGCTATTATTTTATGAAATGTCAAAGGGACTTACATAAGAAAAAGAAGATCAAAATTATGAAGATTAAAAAGACAAAAAACTCACAACTATCAACAACTGAATCTGAAAAATATAAACAAAATCTAACTAACAAACCAGAATAGGAACAGAATCATGGGTATGGGAATCATCTGTAAGGTTATCAGCTGGGAGGGGGAAGGGAGAGAAATCGGGAAATGGTGCAGGGATTAAGAAGCATAATCGGTTGGTACAAAATAAATAGAGGATGTTAAAAATAATATAGGAAAGTGTGAAGCCAAAGAACTTATATGCACGACCCATGGACATGAACTAAGGGGGGTGGGATTGCTGGAGGGAAGGAGAGTACTGGGCAGAGGGGAGCAAAGGGGTAAAAATTGGAACTACTGTAACAACATAATCAATGAAATGCACCTAAAAAAACTTTTGCTTTATAAAGTTAACATGAGACAGTGGACAGGACAATTCCTGTAACAGAGTCTAATTGCTCTTGTCTAGAAAATTCTAAAGTCTACAGGGCAGGCACTACACATCTGTTCTGGATCTGTTTGTGTCACTTGGATAGAAAATAAACATCGCAGGAGGTGATTCTTTTGAAAGAAAGAAAATCTTCATTGATTTTAGAAAAAGAGGAAGGGAGCAAGAAAGAAAGAAAGAAAGAGAGAGAAACACTGGTTAATTGTTCCACTTACTTGTGCATTCATTGGTTGCTTCTTGTAAGTGCTCTGACTAGAGATTGAAGTTGCAACCTTGGCCTATCAGAATGATGATCTAACCAGCTGAACTACCTGGTCAGGGTCTGTTCAGTTGTTTGAAACATGTGTTTGCAATGGTCAAGTTGTTGCTTCACAGAAATCCACTAGCTGATATCCTGCTTCTTTTCTAACCCATAGTCCAAATTTTTGTACATTCAATTATACTTTTCCTACTTTTGCCTTTCTGTCACCTATAATTAACATCATGTCTTATATTTGTGTGTGATCAATTTCTTCTTGGATATTTGCTTTCAATTATTTCTTCTTCAACCTCTGTAGTTGGAGCATAAACTTGAATGTTATATTACTAGATTTTCCTCGAAGTCTAATATGAACCAGTGAGACATTGCATTGTAACCCCCAAGTGCCTGTGCTACACCTTGGCACAATAAAAAGCCACTCTGTTTCTTTGTAATTTTCAGAGTAGAACACTTTGTAGTTGCCTACTGAGAATGTCCCATTCCAGTCCATTCATGTGTACTAACAAGCACTGCAATGTTTAAACAACATTTCTTGCTTTACAATTGCCAATTTACATTGATTAATGTTTATGTTCCATTTTTCTATTGTGTGTGTTGTGTAGCATTACACTTTCCTTTCACATTTGTGAAATATGTCATAGGTTGCTTTGGTATGTTAATACTGTTAATTCTCCCAATCCATGAACACAGTACATGCTTCCATTTACTTGTGTCTTCCTTAATTTCTTTTCATCAGTGTTCTGTAGTTTTCTGAGTACAGGCCTTTTACCTTTCTGGTTAAGTTTATTCTTAGGTACTTATTTTTCTTGTTGCTATAGTAAATGGAATTTCCCCCCTAGTTTATGATATTTTACTGTTGGTTTACAAAAATGTCCTCCATTTATGAATATTGACTTTGTATCCCACTATTTTGCCAAATTCACTTATTATATCAACAGTTTTTTGTGGAGCCTATAGGGTTTTCTATGTATACTATCATGTCATCTGCAGACAGTGATAGTTTTACTTCCTCCTTTACAATTTGCATGCTGTTTATTTATTTTTAAATGTTCTCAAAGTTGTTGTTTTCTGCATCTATTGATATGATCATGTGATTTTTGTCTTTTATTTTGTTTAGGTGATGTATTATATTTGTTGATTTGCGAATATTAAACCATCCTTGCATCCCTGGGATGAATCCCACTTGATGTTTTTGATGTATTGTTGGATCCTGTTTGCCAATATTTTGTTGAGGATTTTAGCATCTATGTTCATCAATGATATTGGCCTGTAGTTTTCTTTCTTTATTGTGTCTTGACCTGGTTTTGGGATTAGGGTAATACTGGCTTATAGAAAGAGTTGGGGATTTTTCCCTCTTCTTGGATTTTCTGGAATAGTTTGAGGAGTTAGTTCTTCCCTAAATGTTTTGTAAAACTTGCCTGTGAAGCCATCCGGTCCAGGGCTTTTGTGTGCCGGGAGATTTTTGATTCCTGTTTCAATTTCCTTCTTTGTTATTGGTCTGTTGAGACTTTCTACTTTTTGATTCAGTTTTAGAAGGTTATATGTTTTTAAAAATTTGTCCATTTCATCTAGGTTGTCAAATTTCTTACCATACAGTTTTTTGTAGTAATTTCTTACAATCATTTGTATTTCTGTGGTATCAGTCGTGATTTCTCCTCTTTCATTTCTGATTTTGTTTATTTGAGTCTTCTCTCTTTTTTTCTTGATGAGACTGGCTAGAGGCTTTTCGATTTTGTTTATTTTTTCAAAGAATCAGCTCCTAGTTTCTTTGATCTTTTGGATTGTTTGTTTAGTCACTATGTCATTTAATTCTGCTCTGATCTTGATGATTTCCTTCCTTCTTCTTACCCTAGGCTTTGTTTCTTGTTGTTCTAGTTCTTGTAGCTTTAGGGTTAGATTTTTTATTTGAGATTCTCCTATCCTTTTCAGATATGCCTGTATTGCTATGAACTTCCCTCTTAGGACTGCTTTTGCTGTGTCCCATAGGTTTTGGGCTATTGTGTGTTCATTATCGTTAGTTTCCAGAAATTTCTTGATTTCTTCTTTGATGTCATTGTTAACCCATTCATTATTTAATAGCATGTTATTCATTCTCCATGAGTTTGGGTGTCTTTGATTTTTTTCTCTGAGGTTGATTTTTAGTTTCAAGGCATTGTGGTCTGAAAAGATGCTTGATATGATTTCAATTTTCTTGAATTTGTTGAGGCTTGTTTTGTGTCCTGTCATGTGGTCTATCTTTGAAAATGTCCCATGTGCATTTGAAAAGAATGTATATTTTGCTTCTTTGGGGTGGAAAGTTCTACATATATCAGTTAAGTCCATATCGTTTAGTGTATTGTTCGATGCCTGTATATCCTTGGTGTTTCTTTGCTTTGATGATCTGTATATTGTTGATAACAGAGTGTTGAAGTCCCCTACTATGAGTGTGTTGTTGTTAATATCCTTCTTGTGTTCTTCTAGTATTTGCTTTATGTATTTGGGTGCTCCTATGTTGGGTGCATATATGTTTATCAGTGTTATATCTTCTTGATGGATTGTTCCTTTAAGTATTATGAAATGTCCTTCTTTGTCTCTTTTTATTGCCCTTGCTTTGAAATCTGCTTTTTCTAATATGAGGACTGCTACGTGGCTTTTTTTTCAGGTCCGTTTGCTTGGAATTGTTTTTTATATCTCTTTACTTTCAGTCTATATAAATCTTTTGTTTTGAGCTGTGTTTCTTGTAGACAGCAAATATGTCGGTCCTGTTTTCTTATCCATCAGTTACACTATGTCTTTTAAGTGGAGCATTTAATCCATTTACATTTAAGGTTATTATTGACGTGTATTTATTCATTTCCCTTTGTACCTCTGTTCCTTTCTCTCTCTCTTTTTTTTTTTTTTTCTTCTTTTTTCTTAGAACATTCCCTTTAGCATCTCTTGCAATCCTGGTTTGGTGAAGATGTATTCTTTTACTCTTCCTTTGTCTGAGAAACTCCTTATTTCACCTTCCATTTTGAATGAGAGCCTTGCTGGATAGAGTATTCTTGGTTGTAGGCCTTTGTTTCTCATTGCTTGAACTATTTTTGACCATTCTCTTCTGGCTTGTAGTGTTTCTGTTGAGAAATCGGTCGATAGCCTTATCGGAGCTCCCTTGTATGTTATTTGCTGTTTTTCTCTTGTTGCTTTTATGATTCTCTCTTTGTCCTTGAATGTTGCCATTTTAATTATGATGTGCCTTGGAATGGGTTTTTGGGGGTTCCTCTTCATTGGAACTCTCTGTGCTTCCTGAACTTGTATAACCTTTTCTCTCATCAGGTTGGGAAAATTTTCTGTCACTATTTCTCCTATCAGTTTTTCTATTCCTTGTTCTTCTGATCCCTCTTTAATTCCAATTATTCTGATATTGTTTTTTCTTATGCTGTCCTGTAATTACCTTATTTCTTCTTTGTACTTTTTCAATCTTTTTTTCATTTTGCTGTATTGTCTGAGAATTTTCTACATTATATTCTAACTTACTAATCTGATCCTCTGCTTCGTTTAGTCTGCTTTTGATTGATTCTACTGTGTTTTTCAGTTCAGAGATTGAATTCTTCATTTTTTTCTGGTTCTTGTTAATAGTTTCTATGTCTTTTTTTGTGCTGGTCTAGTTCTCTGCAAGTTCCCCGTAATCTTCTTGGAGCAGTTGGTAACTTCCTTGGAGGTTGTCATAGTTGTTTTTAAGGTTGTCGAGTATATTGAGCTTCTTCACCACCATTGTTCTGAATTCCATGTCTGAAATTTGGGCTATGTCTATTCCATCTACCTCTCTTTCTGGGGATTCCTCTTTTCTTTTCATTGAGAGGTTCTTTCTGCATCTTACCATGTTGGATTCTTCTTGTTTGTTTTCATTTTTGAGTTTGTCTGCTTTGACTTTCCACCTTTGTGGTATGAGGTTCTTTATAGAAGATCTGGGGATTTCAGTAGTGCAGTCTCTTTGATCTCCTGAGCCTGATGTTCTTGGGGTACCCTTTATGTCATTTGTTTATGCTGTCTGGTTATATTTCAGATACTCTTTGGTAGGATCTTCCTTCTGGCTAGTTAATTGAGAGTCACTCTGCCCACTTTGTCTTGAGATATTTTGTGGAGATGCTGTTAAAAACATAAAGACACAGCCCAGGCAGGAGACCCACACCCTCAAAAATATCCCCCACCCTCTATCTTGCTATTGTCAGCCAAACAAGCCAGTATTAATATAAATGTAGAGAGATTAGAGCTTTTATACTATAGGAAAAATATATGAGTTGTTTTTAAGGAGGAAAAATATGATTTTTGAGAGAGGGGATGATGGATTAATAATAGTTGAGACTATGCAAGACAGTAGGTAATATTTACATTGTATGTTAATAGCAATAAAAGAAAAGGAGGGAAGAATGCAGAATATACTAAGAACGTGGGATTGTATAGTATTGGATTTATATAGTCATTATATACTATTTATTTAGAGTGAAAGGGAGGCTAAACTAGACACACAAACAAATAAACAACAATTAAAGAGAAAGGATGAGAGGGAGAGATTATATGAAACAGATTAGGGGTATAGTTTTTTTTTCTTTTTCTTCTTTCTCCTTCCCTTCCTTTAAGGAAGAAAAAGAAAAAAAAAAAAGGAATGTTTTTACTCAGTTCAGCCCTTGTGTGTCGTCTTCTTTTTTTATGTCCACAGCTGGTCTTTGAGGCAGATCAGAGGTTCCTGTTCCTTGCAGCAGTGGTGTGCGCCCGTGGTGGCCAGCACGGCGCATTCCTTTGGCTCCTGTTGGACCTAGACGAGGTGCCTTTTCGCGTGTGCCCCTGCGCACGCAAGGTGGTCCGAGAGCTAGTCTCAGTCCTGCTGAGCCACGATCCATGAGTTGGTCTCTCGCCTCTTAGGGTGGGGCCCCAGACACTTGTGCACAGTGGAAGTGTGTCTCTGAGTCGCTGCCACTTGCTGTTCCCGCGCCGCAGCCGCCCGCCATTTCAGCACCCACTTTGGCGGGCATGAGCAGAGCCTGAGCAAGTGGTCTGTGCTCCAGCCTGGGGCGTGTCCAAGAAGCACCTGGACTCATGGCCCCGCACACCTGGGCCAGTGAATGAGGGCACTTCCCTATGTGCACCCTAGCGACCCAAGGGGAGGGTTGGGGAGTGGATGAGCACACCTCTGCGCCTACGCTCCTCAAGAATGTACTACTACCTCCAAATTTTCCACCCCTCTCCGCAGTTCACAAGAGAAAATTATAAAGAAAAATTACGTTCTCACTTGCACAGCAGTACGCTGTCTCCTGTCCTTCAGCACCAATGCCACCTGGTTGAGTCCTGTCTCTGCCAGCAGGCAGAGATTTGTTCTCCTCCCAACTTCACTTTGGGGAAGCCTGTGGTTGCCAAAAAGCCATTGTGTACTTCCAGCTGCAGCTCAGGCAGTCACCCCAGTCAAGGATCCCGTCTCATCCCTTTTTTCTCTGCTATCCCTATCCTCACTAGGCAGGTTGTTCCCAGATGGTTTTTCTCTAACCCAGCAGTGCCAAGGCTCAACTCCTGCCAGTGTCCAGCTGCTCACTGAGATGTTCTGTCTGCAATTAGTCCAAACTACAGATGGGTCTCAGGAGCCAGAAAGCGCAGCCTCCCCTCACTCCTCCGCCATCTTCAAAGACTCATACCTGTGATATTGTAAGAGGTGGAGCCTTAGGTATTTGTCAGTGTGGGGAGACTGTTTTCATTATTTTGTGGCGCTTTAAGTAGGGAAGGTGTCTGAGGGGGGGGAACAGTGCCACTTCTGAGCCCTCACCCCTCTTCCAGGCACTTCTGCTACTTCCTGTATAGGACTGATGCCTCTGGCTATTGCTCTGGTTGTGGTTACCAGAGTGGGCGAGTTTGTGGATGTTCTAGGACCATAGGGGCCCTCTAAACAGATGGACCCTGCTGACAGACCAGCAGTTTATTCCTTTACCCCAACCCCCACTAGTTATCACTGTCAGAAGCAATGTGGTTTTATTTTATCTGGCGCTGGAACCTTGAGCTGCATGGTCTTGTCCGGTGCTGGGATCACTCCCCATGTGTCACTCTCTCATTTTTTTTATGTGTTACTGTGGTTTCCACTAGCCTGCCATTGCTGCTACTGCCACACCGCTTCATCTCCGCCCTGGATCCGCCCCTTTTACCTGTCTGGACAAGTGTTTCTTGTGTTAATATTTGTGGAAAGAGATGCAGAGATAATTCCAGCAAGCAGAATGAGTGGCCAGCTACGTACGGAGGACTGTGGCTCACTCAGGCCATCAGCAATTGTTCATAGCCCTCCGTTTCTTTTATTGGGTTGCAGAAAAAAAAATTTTTTTCCAGCTTTTCTTTATTGATTATATTGTTACAATAGTTCCAACTTTCTCCCCTTTACTCCCCTCCACCCAGCATCTCCCTCCCTCAGCAATCCCCCTCCAAGTCCATACCCATGGTTTGTAAAAAATAACTATCCCTCCCTCTCAGATATTAAGACCCTTTGTAATCTTATAAAGGACAATGGGCGAAGGTCTCAAGCTCTTCTAGCTGCTTCAAGCTGGACATGGTCGTCGTCCTACCTACCCTTGGGTCCATAAATCCCTATTAATAGTGGGGGTGTGGAGGGGAAGGTGGCCTTCCCACATGGGGAAGGATTGTGCAGACTCCAGGTCAGTTGGCTGTCTCCGGACAACGGCGTGCTTGGTTTAACAGGCTGGTATCCTTGTTGTGTTCTGGGGGCAACAGATTTGGCGAAAAGGGTTAAAAGACATCATTCAATCCACAACTACTAGATGACAAAAGGCAGGGATTAATTTTTCAATGTTCCACATTAGGGAAAAAAAAGGGGCTTCTTTGGAGGAAGGTGTGCTAGGCACATCTCGCCTGTCCAAAACCCTTTTGCCCATTATATTTAGTTTGGGCTGAGGGAAATAGTTTATGTTTCCCGCCTCTCAGACCTCTGGGCCCTTTCTGTCCAAGCCATTAGGATAGAAAAGAGAAACCAGTTTTAAAGTGAAGCCCACAGACCACCCCATTCTTCACCAACCCAGCCATTTAGTTCAGCCAAACCATTGAGTCTCAGGAGGCAGCGCTGCAGAGAGGATTAAGTGAGGCTTATGCATACAGACAATCACTCAGGTAATGCAGTCATAGGCTTATGCCCTTTGAAAACAGAAAACACATGTTAATTTATGTAACATAACCAACAAACAAGTCTCTAAATCTGTAAGACTGTCTTATTGGGAAGACATCCAGTTGCAAGGCACTTGACATTCTACTTGCCTGCAACTTGAATCTCTTTGGTGATATCACAGAAATGGTTTAATTTTCAAGTGAAACCATATTTTAAATGAGAAGAAACTTTTAAGACAGTTAGCTGACCTACTTTACAGTCTACTACTGATCATTGTGATTTTCCTTGAATAATGGTTTTTCTCCCTAAGATTACCCTCCTTGTCTTTATTTTTTTTTTTAATTCTTCAAGTATTTATTGTGCAACTTCTGTGTTCCAGACACAATTCTAGTCACTACTTAAATCCAGGTTCTTGCTTTCATGAACAGAGCTTTCTTTTTTTTTTTTTTTTTTTTGCAGTTTTTTTTTAAGTATATTTTATTGATTATGCTGTTACAGTAGTTCCAATTTTTTCCCCTTTACTCCCCTCCACCTAGTATCTCCCTCCCCCAGCATCCCCCCCCAAGTCCATACCCATGGTTCGTAAAAAATAACTATCCCTCCCTCTCAGATATTAAGACCCTTTGTAATCTTGTAAAGGACAATGGGTGAAGGTCTCAAGCTCCTCTAGCTGCTTCAAGCTGGACATGGTCGTCGTCCTACCTACCCTTGGGTCCAGAAATCCCTAATAAGAGTGGGGGTGTGGAGGGGAGGGTGGCCTTCCCACATGGGGAAGGATCATGCAGACTGCAGGTCAGTTGGCTGTCTCCGGACAACGGCGTGCTTGGTTTAGCAGGCTGGCATCCTTGTTGTGTTCTGGGGGCAACAGATTTGGCAAAAAGGGTTAAAAAGCATCATTCAATCCATAACTACTAGGTGGCAAAAGGCAGGGATTAATTTTTCAATGTTCCACATTAGGAGAAAAGAAAAAAAAAAAAAAAAAGGGCTTCTTTGGAGGAAGGTGTGCTAGGCACATCTCTCCTGTCCAAAACACTTTTGCCCATTTTATTTAGTTTGGGCTGAGGGAAATAGTTTATGTTTCCCGCCTCTCAGACCTCTGGGCCCTTTCTGTCCAAGCCATTAGGATAGAAAAGAGAATTCAGTTTTAAAGTGAAGCCCACAGACCACCCCATTCTTCACCAACTCAGCCATTTAGTTCAGCCAAACTGTTGAGTCTCCGAAGGCAGCGCTGCAGAGAGGATTAAGTGAGGCTTATGCGTACAGACAATCACTCAGGTAATGCGGTCATAGGCTTATGCCCTTTGAAAACAGAAAACACATGTTAATTTATGTAACATAACCAACAAAAAAGTCTCTAAATCTGTAAGACTGTCTTATTGGGAAGACATACAGTTGCAAGGCACTTGACATTCTACTTGCCTGTAACTTGAATCTCTTTGGTGATATCACAGATATGGTTTAATTTTCAAGTGAAACCATTTTTTAAATGAGAAGAAACTTTTAAGACGGTTAGCTGCCCTACTTTACAGTCTGCCACTGATCATTGTGATTTTCCTTGAATACTGATTTTTCTCCCTAAGATTACTCTCCTTGTCTTTAAAGGGACTACATTAAGTCCATTTTTAATTTATCCTGTTCATTTGCATAAGCATAACAAGAGCAGCAAATGATCACTTATGATCTTTAGTTCTGTTTTGCTGGAACTTACCCAAGGAACATTTAGGGTGGCCCTCAGTCTGCTCTTCAGTGCACAGAAGCTGGGCCACATACCTGGCATTCATCCTTGCCTGTACACACCTGTCCTGTCCAAGTCTTTCTGGTTTTCCATTGTGCCTTAAGGTCCCTTCTAGCCATCTTTCAGGAAAACAACCTTCGTTCCTTCCCTGGAGAGATTGCTGTGGACCGCACAACCAACCATGGCAGCAGGCCTTTTATTTCACGGGCTTTTATTACCTTTGAAAGTCATTCCCAGTTCCTTAGGGCTTTTTGGTAACAACATGAGCCCAAGCATGTCTCCTTTAGGCTTAACATTCCAGTCAAAGGCTTGTTCAGAAAAAGGAACCTCTATTAACAACTGGTCTTATTAGGTCTATGCAAAGAAACTTAAGTCATTACTTACTTGTTTAGAATGCCAAACTCTGGAGAGATCAAATAGGGAGAAAAATATACAACGTGAAGGAAAATCTTTGTCCTAATATTCACTGAACTGGCATTTCCATTCTTCATATTTTCATTTTCCCCCACTAAAAAAAATTTTTTTGTTTGTTTTTCCATTACAGTTGTCTCACTTTTTTTTTTTCCCCTCTTGCTTCCCTGTATCCTGCCCCTCCCTTCCCCCACATTCAGTCCCCACTCAGTTGCCCATGTCTGTGGGTCATTTATACATGTTCTTTGATTTTACACTTCCCCTTCTTACCCCCTTTTCTCCCTCCCCCCTCCCCCCTTGTTACTGTTGGTCTACTCCTTGTTTACATACCTCTGGTTCAATTTTGTTCATTTGTTTGTGTTGTTCATTAGTTTCCTGTAATAGGTGACAGCATAACGTATTTTTCTTTCGTTGCCTGGCTTATTTCGCTAAGCATAATTCTCTCTAGTTCCATCCATGTTGTTGCAAATGGTAGAAGTTCCTTCTTTCTTTCTGCTACATAGAACTCCATTGTGTAAATGTACCACAGTTTTTTGATCCACTCATCTACAGATGGGCATTTAGGTTGTTTCCAGCACTTGGCTATTGTAAATAGTGCTGCTATGAACATTGGAGTGCATAGGTTCTTTTGAATTGGTGTTTCAGGATTTTTCGGATATAATCCCAGTAATGGAATTGCTGGTTCAAAAGGCAGTTCCATTTTTAGTTTTTTGAGGAAATTCCAAACTGTTTTCCATAGTGGCTGCACCAGTCTGCATTCCCACCAGCAATGCACCAGGGTTCCCGTTTCTCCGCATCCTCTCCAGCACAAGTTGTTTGTTGATTTGTTGATTATGGCCATTCTGACTGGTGTGAGGTGGTATCTCATTGTGGTTTTTATTTGCATCTCTCTGATGGCTAGTGATGTTGAGCATATTTTCATATGTCTATGGGCCCTCTGTATGTCTTCTTTGGAGAAGTGTTTGTTCAGGTCCTTTGCCCATTTTTTAATTGGGTTGTCTGTCTTCTTGGTGTTGAGTCGTATGAGTTCTTTATATATTTTGGAGATCAATCCCTTGTCTGAGATGTCATTGGCGAATATATTTTCCCATGTGGTTGGTTTCCTTTTCATCTTGCTGATGTTTTCTTTAGCTGAGCAGAAACTTTTTAGTTTGATGTAGTCCCATTTGTTTATTCTTTCCTTTATTCCCCTTGCCTTAGGAGATATATCAGTGAAAATGTTGCTACGTGGGATATCTGAAATTTTCCTGCCTATTTTTTCCTCTAGGACTTTTATGGTATCACGGCTTACATTTAAGTCTTTGATCCATCTCAAGTTTATTCTGGTGTATGGTGTAAGTTGGTGGTTTAGTTTCATTTTTTTGCATGTCCCTGTCCAGTTCTCCCAACACCATTTGTTGTAGAGGCTCTTTTCACTCCATTTGATGTTCTTTCCCCCTTTGTCAAATATTAGTTGACCATATGAACCTGGGTTTATTTCTGGGCTCTCTATTCTGTTCCATTGATCTATATGTCTGTTTTTATGCCAGTACCAGACTGTTTTGATTACCGTGGCCTTGTAGTATAGTTTGATATCAGGTATTGTGATTCCTCCTACTGTGTTCTTCTTCCTCAAAATTGCTGTGGCTATTCGGGCTCTTTTTTGGTTCCATATAAATTTTTGAAGTATTTGTTCTAGGTCTGTGAAATATGTTGCTGGTATTTTAATAGGGATTGCATTGAATCTATAAATTGCTTTGGGTAGTATGGACATTTTAATGATGTTGATTCTTCCCATCCATGAGCATGGTATATGCTTCCATTTATTTGTATCTTCTTTAATTTCTTTCTTCAATGTTATGTAGTTTTCTGAGTACAGGTCTTTTACCTCCTTGGTTAAGTTTATTCCTAGGTATTTTATTTTTCTTGTTGCTATGGTAAATTGAATTTTTCTTTCAGTTTCTATCTCTGAGTTTTTATTGTTGGTGTATAAAAATGCCTTCGATTTCTTAATATTGACTTTGTATCCTGCTATTTTGCCGAATTCACTTATTAGGTCGAGTAGTTTTTTTGTGGAGTCTATAGGGTTTTCTATGTACACTATCATGTCATCTGCAAATAATGACAGTTTTACTTCCTCTTTTCCAATTTGGATGCCTTTTATTTCTCTTTCTTGTCTGATTGCGGTGGCTAGAACTTCCAAGACTATGTTGAATAGGAGTGGGGAGAGCGGACATCCTTGTCTTGTTCCTGATCTCAGGGGGAGTGCTCTCAGTTTTTGCCCATTGAGTATGATGTTGGCTTCAGGTTTCTCATATATGGCCTTTATTATGTTGAGGTATGCTCCCTCTATTCCCATTTTGCTGAGAGTTTTTATCATAAATGGGTGTTGTACTTTATCAAATGCTTTTTCTGCATCTATTGATATTATCTTGTGGTTTTTGTCTTTCATTTTGTTTATGTGGTGTATTACGTTTATTGATTTACGAATGTTAAACCATCCTTGCATCCCTGGGATGAATCCTACTTGATCGTGGTGTATGATCTTTCTAATGTGTTGCTGGATCCGGTTTGCCAATATTTTGTTGAGGATTTTAGCATCTATGTTCATCAGCGATATTGGCCTGTAGTTTTCTTTCTTTGTTGTGTCTTGACCTGGTTTTGGAATTAGGGTTATACTGGCTTCATAGAATGAGTTTGGCAGTCTTCCCTCTTCTTGTATCTTTTGGAATAGTCTGAGAAGGATAGGAGTTAGTTCTTTCCTAAATGTTTTGTAGAATTCACTTGTGAAGCCATCCGGTCCAGGGCTTTTGTGTGCTGGGAGTTTTTTGATTACTGCTTCAATTTCACTAGCTGTTATTGGTCTATTCAGACTTTCTGCTTCTTCTTGATTCAGTTTGGGAAGACTATAGGTTTCCAGGAATCTGTCCATTTCCTCTAGGTTGTCAAATTTCTTGCCATACAGTTGTTCATAATAATTTCTTATAATCCTTTGTATTTCTGTGGTATCAGTTGTGATTTCTCCTCTTTCATTTCTGATTTTATTTATTTGGGTCCTCTCTCTTTTTTTCTTGATGAGCCTGCTTAAAGGCTTGTCAATTTTGTTTATTTTTTCAAAGAACCAGCTCCTACTTTTGTTGATCTTTTGAATTGTTAGTTTAGACTCTATGTCATTTAATTCTGCTCTGATCTTGATGATTTCCTTCCTTCTACTTGATCTGGGCTTTGCTTGTTGTTCTTCCTCTAGATCTTGTAGCTGTAGGGTTAAATTTTTTATTAGATATTCCTCTAGCTTTTTTAGGTAGGCCTGTATTGCTATGAACTTTCCTCTTAGGACTGCTTTCGCTGTATCCCATAGGTTTTGGGTTGTTGTGTGTTCATTATCATTAGTTTCCAGAAACTTTTTGATTTCTTCCTTGATGTCATTGTTAACCCATTCATTATTTAATAGCATGTTATTCATTCTCCATGAGTTTGAATGTTTTTGAGTTTTTTCCTTGAGGTTGATTTCCAATTTTAAGCCATTGTGATCTGAGAAGATGCTTGATATAATTTCAATTTTCTTGAATTTGTTAAGGCTTGTTTTGTGTCCTACCATGTGGTCTATCTTTGAAAATGTTCCATGTGCACTTGAGAAGTATGTATATTTTGCTTCTTTGGGGTGAAAACTTCTATATATATCGACTAAGTCCATTTGATCTAGGGTGTTGTTCAGTGCCTCCATATCTTTGGTGTTTCTTTGCTTCGATGATCTGTCCATTGTTGACAATGGGGTGTTAAAGTCCCCTACTATGAGTGTGTTGTTGTCTATATCTTTCTTGGAGTCTTTCAAAAGTTTCCTTACATATTTGGGTGCTCCTAAGTTTGGTGCATATATATTTATAAGGGTTATATCTTCTTGATGGATTTTTCCCTTAAGTATTATGAAATGCCCTTCTTTGTCTCTTTTTATGGACTTTGCTGTGAAATCTGTTTTGTCTGATATAAGTATTGCTACCCCGGCTTTTTTTTCATGTCCATTTGCTTGGAATACATTTTTCCATCCCTTTACTTTCAGTCTGTGTAGATCTTTTGTTCTAAGGTGGGTCTCTTGTAGACAGCATATATGTGGGTCATTCTTTTTAATCCATTCAGCTACCCTATGTCTTTTAATTGGAGCGTTTAATCCATTTACATTTAAGGTTATTACCGATAAGTACTTATTCATTGTCATTTTTCCCCTTTGTACTCGTGTTCTTCTCTGTCTCTCTCTATTTCTTTATCTTCTTAGAGCAGACCTTTTAGCATCTCTTGCATTGCTGGTTTGGTGGAGATGTATTCTTTTAGCCTTCTTTTGTCTTGGAAGCTCCTTATTTCACCCTCCATTTTGAATGAGAGCTTTGCTGGGTATAGTATTCTAGGTTGTAGGCCTTTGTTTTTCATTGCTTGGAATACTTTTTGCCATTCCCTTCTGGCTTGTAGTGTTTCTGCTGAGAAATCTGATGATAGCCTTATTGGAGTACCCTTGTATGTTATTAGTTGTTTTTCTCTTGCTGCTTTTAGGATCCTCTCTTTGTCTTTGAATGTTGGCATTTTAATTATGATGTGTCTTGAAGTGGGCCTGTTGGGGTTCATCTTCATTGGGACCCTCTGTGCTTCCTGGACTTGCATGATTCTTTCTCTCTTCATGTTAGGGAAGTTTTCTGTCATTAGTTTTTTAAAGAGGTTTTCTATTCCTTGCTCTTCTTCTTCTCCTTCTGGAATTCCTATGATACGGATATTATTACGTTTCATGTTGTCCTGTAGCTGTCTTAGAACCTCTTCAGTCTTGTTCAGTCTTTTTTCATTTTGTTGCATTGTCTGGGAGTTTTTGTGTAGGTTGTCCTCCAGCTCGCTGATCCGATCTTCTGCTTCCTCTAGTCTGCTTTTAATTCCTTCTACTGTGTTCTTCAATTCAGAGATCGTATTTTTCATTTCCTCCTGGCTCTTATTGATAGCTTCTATGTCCTTTTTCATGCTCACGTAATTTTCTGTGAGTTCCTTGTAGTTTTTCTGGAGTTCTTTGAAGTTTCCGCTGAGCTCATTCAGCTTCTCCATAATAGATGTTTTGAATTCCATATCTGATAGTTCGCTCCCCTCTATTTCATTTAGCACTCTTTCTGGGGATTCTACCTTTCCTTTTGATGGGAGGTTGTTTCTCTGTCTCCCCATTTTTTTGACTCCTATTGTTTGTTGGTGCTTCTTAGAATGATCTGCACTTCCTGGATCTGCCTCTGGTGGCGTCAGATCATGTACCAGTCTGGCCCTAGGCAGTCTGTTGGAGACTTCCAGGGATCTACTGTTGTTGTCTGTCTTCTTTGATTGTTAATCTATTCAATCTGTGATTAGCTGTCAGGCTTAAGGACTGTGGGTGTGGCAGCTTAATTCCTGCAGGCAGGGCTTTTGCTTCCCCTCAGGCTGACGCCACTTGGAGGGGAATGGTCTACCCGCAGTACTGGGGATGAGTCAGCACTGGGACCCAGTCAGCTGCTCCTCCAGTTCTCCCCTCAAAGCCACCGTGCCAAATTCTCCCCAAGTGTCTCCAGTCCTCTCTGCCTTCCCTCTGCTTGAGCCCAGGGTAAGTGGTGGCCAAAATATTTTCGTATGTGATCCACTTAAGAGCTCTTTTTCTCCTGCTGTTTCTCTCCGGCTAGCAAGAAAGCCTGTGGCTTTTCGCTTTTCACAGCTGATACTATTTTACTTTCCACTCTGTCGCTGTAGGCTGGGAAGCCCAGCTGGGGGTTTAGACCCTGCCCTTCTCAGGGGGAATCCCCGGCTGCTGAGCTGTTTCTCAGTCCCTTCAGCAGCCACCCGTGTGAGCCCAGCCAGCCCTTCCGCGTCTCCGCACTCCCTACCGGTCACGTTGTGATGTAGCGGCCTTTTCTGTCTCTCCGTGGTTATAAGACTTCTTTCCAGCTAGTGTTCCGTTGGTTATTCCAGATGATTTCTCCAAAATTAAGTTGTAAATCCAGACTGGTCCTGGGAGGAGGTTAGTGTAGCTTCCACTTACTCCTCCGCCATCTTGTATCCCCCCACCCTCCTTGTCTTTAAAGGGACTGCATTAAGTTCACTTTTAATTTATCCTGTTCATTTGCATAAACATAACAAGAGCAGCAAATGATCACTTATGAACTTTAGTTCTGCTTTGCTGGAACTTACCCAAGGAACATTTAGGGTGACCCTCAGTCTGCCCTTCAGGGCACAAAAGCTGGGCCACATACCTGGCATTCATCCTTGCCTGTACACACCTGTCCTTTCCAAGTCTTTCTGGTTTTCCATTGTGCCTTAAGGTCCCTTCTAGCCATCTTTCAGGAAAACAACCTTCGTTCCTTCCCTGGAGAGATTGCTGTGGACCGCACAACCAACCATGGTAGCAGGCCTTTTATTTCGCGAGCTTTTATTACCTTTGAAAGTCATTCCCAGTTCCCCAGGGCTTTTTGGTAACAACTTGAGCCCAAGTATGTCTCCTTTAGGCTTGACATTCCAGTCAAAGACTTGGTCAAAAAAAAGGCATCTCTATTAACAACTGGTCTTATTAGGTCTATGCAAAGAAACTTAAGTCATTACTTACTTGTTTAGAATGCCAAACTCTGGAGAGATCAAATAGGGAGAAAAATATACAAAGTGAAGGAAAACCTTTGACCTAATATTCACTGGACTGGCATTTCCATTCTTCATATTTTCATTTTTCCCCCACTAAAAAAAACTTTTTGTTTGTTTTTCCATTACAGTTGTCTCACTTTTTTCCCCCTCTTGCTTCCCTGTACCTTGCCCATCCCTTCCCCCCCATTCAGTCCCTACTCAGTTGCCCATGTCTGTGGGTCATTTATACATGTTCTTTGACTTGACACTTCTCCTTCTTACCCCCTTCTCTCCCTCCCACCTCCCCCCTTGTTACTGTTAGTCTACTTCTTGTTTACATAGCTCTGGTTCAATTTTGCTCATTTGTTTGTGTTGTTCATTAGTTTCCTGTAATAGGTGACAGCATAAGGTATTTTTCTTTCATTGCCTGGCTTATTTCACTAAGCATTATTCTCTCTAGTTCCATCCCTGTTGTTGCAAATGGTAGAAGTTCCTTCTTTCCTTCTGCTACATAGAACTCCATTGTGTAAATGTACCACAGTTTTTTGATCCACTCATCTACAGATGGGCATTTAGGTTGTTTCCAGCACTTGGCTATTGTAAATAGTGCTGCTATGAATATTGGAGTGCATAGGTTCTTTTGAATTGGTGTTTCAGGATTTTTCAGATATAATCCCAGCAATGGAATTGCTGGTTCAAAAGGCAGTTCCATTTTTAGTTTTTGAGGAAATTCCAAACTGTTTTCCGTAGTGGCTGTACCAGTCTGCATTCCCACCAGCAATGCACCAGGGTTCCCGTTTCTCCACATCCTCTCCAGCACAAGTTGTTTGTTGATTTGTTGATTATGGCCATTCTGACTGGTGTGAGGTGGTATCTCATTGTGGTTTTTATTTGCATCTCTCTGATGGCTAGTGAGGTTGAGCATACTTTCATATGTCTATGGGCCCTCTGTATGTCTTCTTTGGAGAAGTGTTTGTTCAGGTCCTTTGCCCATTTTTTAATTGGGTTGTCTGTCTTCTTGGTGTTGAGTCATATGAGTTCTTTATGTATTTTGGAGATCAATCCCTTGTCTGAGATGTCATTGGCGAAATATTTTCCCATATGGTTGGTTTTCTTTTCATCTTGCTGATGTTTTCTTTAGCTGAGCAGAAACTTTTTAGTTTGATGTAGTCCCATTTGTTTATTCTTTCCTTT
This sequence comes from Furipterus horrens, assembly GCF_987537825.1. NCBI lineage: Eukaryota > Metazoa > Chordata > Mammalia > Chiroptera > Furipteridae > Furipterus > Furipterus horrens. Next base: position 37,186,309 of record NW_028327183.1, read on the forward strand.
ATTTCCCTTGCCTTAGGAGATATATCAGTGAAAAAGTTGCTACGTGGGATATCTGAAATTTTCCTGCCTATTTTTTCTCTAGGACTTTTATGGTATCACGGCTTACATTTAAGTCTTTGATCCATCTCAAGTTTATTCTGGTGTATGGTGTAAGTTGGTGGTTTAGTTTCATTTTTTTGCATGTCCAGTTCTCCCAACACCATTTGTTGAAGAGGCTCTTTTCATTCCATTTGATGTTCTTTCCCCCTTTGTCAAATATTAGTTGACCATATGAACCTGGGTTTATTTCTGGGCTCTCTATTCTGTTCCATTGATCTATATGTCTGTTTTTATGCCAGTACCAGACTGTTTTGATTACCGTGGCCTTGTAGTATAGTTTGATATCAGGTATTGTGATTCCTCCTACTGTGTTCTTCCTCAAAATTGCTGTGGCTATTCGGGCTCTTTTTTGATTCCATATAAATTTTTGAAGTATTTGTTCTAGGTCTGTGAAATATGTTGCTGGTATTTTAATAGGGATTGCATTGAATCTATAAATTGCTTTGGGTAGTATGGACATTTTAAAGATGTTGATTCTTCCCGTCCATGAGCATGGTATATGCTTCCATTTATTTGTATCTTCTTTAATTTCTGTCTTCAGTGTTATGAAGTTTTCTGAGTGTGTTGTTTAATTCCACAATATCCTTGTTCATTTTTATTTGGAAGATCTATCCATTGTTAACTATGGGGTTTTAAAACGCCCTACAATGACCGTATTGCTGTCAATCTCCTTCTCAATGTCCTCCAGTATTTATATATTTATTTATTTATATTTAGGTGCTTCTATATTGGGTGTGCCTGCAGTTACAAAACTTATATTCTCTCATTGGACTAGTCCGTTAAATATTACATAGTAAACTTCTTTATTTCTTGTTATGGCCTTTGTTTTGAAGTCTATTTTTTCTAAGTATTGCTAATCCTTTTCTATTTAAGGTTGTTATTCATATGTATTTATTCATTGCCATTGTTTCCCTTTGTACTTGTGTTCCTCTCTATTTCCTTTCCTTCTTAAAGCAGCCACTTTGGCAGCTCTTGCCATACTGACTTCATGGAGATGAATTCTTTTAGTTCGTTTTTGTTTTTGTCTGGTCTGGGAAGTTCTTTATTTTGCTTTCTATTTTTAAATGATAGCCTTGCTGGAGAGAGTAGTCTCACTTACAGGTCTTTGCTTTTATTGATTGGAATATTTTGTGCCAGTCCCTTCTGGCTTGTAGTGTTTCTGTTGAGGTATTATTGGAGCACCCTTGTATGTTTTAGCACTTCTCCCTTGCTGCCTTTAAGATTCTCTCTTTGTGTTTAAATTTTATCATTTTGATTGTAATGTATGTTGTAGTGGGCTTCTTTGGGTTCGTCTTGATTGGGACTCTCTCTGCTTCCTGGACTTGAGAGACTTTTTCCCTCACCATGTTAGGGACGTTTTCTGTCATTATTGTTCAAACAGGCTTTCTTTCCCTTGCCCTTTTTCTCCTTCTGGTATCCATATAATGCAAATATTGTTGTTGTTGTTTTTCCCCATGATATTTCAGAGCTCCCTTAAACTATCCTCATTTTTTTTTTTAGTCTTTTTGTTTGTTCCTCTGATTGGATGTTTTTTCCTACCTTGTCTTCCAACTTGCTGATTTGATCTTCTGCTTCATCTTGCCTGCTTTTAATTCCGTCTAGTGTATTCTTCACTTCAAATATTGTATTTTTGTTTTCACCTGGTTCCTTTTCATAGTTTCTATGTCCCTTTTCATGCTGATATAGTTTTCACTAAGTTTCTTGTAGCTCCCATAAAGTTCCTTGAGCATCCTTATACCCATTACTTTGAACTCTATGTCTGATAAATTGCTTGCCTCAATTTCATTTAGCTCTTTTTCTGGGAATTTTTCCTTTCCTCTTTGTCTCCCCATTTTAGGTGACTCTTTTTGTTTTTTTCCTATTAGATTGATCTGCTCTCACTCCATGTCTTCATGGGGTGATCTTTTATGGTAGGAGCCCTTTGAGACTCAGTGGTTCAGTCTCCTTGATCTCCTGAACTGATGCTCAATGGATACCCTTTATGCAGTTTATATGGGCTCTCCAACTGTACTTGGGTTTTGATTTTTTTTTCCAGTTTATTGGTGGATTCTCCCTCTGGCTGACTGACTAAGAGTCTCAACCCTCAACATGCCTTGCATGTTGCTGTATAGGTGCTGACAGACAGAACAAAACAAAACAGTACAGAAAACAAACCCACACCAGCAAAAGTACCCCCCCCAAAACAATAATATCAATGACAAATGAGCAAAAATTAATAAAGATGGAAAGAGAATAAGAATATAATAAGAAATGAAAAAAAGTATGAGATTACTAAAGAAAAAATGATATTGAAAGGTTAGTGGGAGGATAAATAATAAGAGTAGGGAAGAATCAAAGTGAAAAAAAGGTAAAAATAAAATTTAAAAATAAATAAAAATGTCAAGAAAGAAGATAGACTGGAGCAAGAAAAGGGGAGAGTAAAATATGAGTTTTAAAATAAAACAGTGAAAAATGGGAACGAAATTGAAGAAAAACAACAACCACAACAAGAGCAACAAAAAATGGGCTAAGATTAATAAAGGCGAAAAAGAATACGGATATTATAAGAAAAAATATGAGATGACTAAAGAAAACAAAAATGATTTTGAGAAGATGAAGGGAGAGAAATAATAAGTGTAAAGAATAGAAACAGCAAAGAAAGGGGAAAAGACAAAAATAGAGTAAGAAAAAGAAAGAGTAAAATACGAGATTTGAAGTGAAAAAATAAAAACAAAATTGAAAAAAAGGATAAATATTAAAAAGAAATGTGAAAGAATTAAAATACAAATAATGAAAAAGAACAAGCATCTCAACAGAGTCCAGTGTTTGTCTGCTAGCTTCTCCTTCTGGATATGTCTCTGGTATTGTCAGATGCTGTCCCTGTCTAGCTCTAGGCAGCCTGCTTGATGCTACAAGAGTTCCACAACCTGTGGCTGTTTCCTTCAGGCTTTGGCTGCATCTAGGATCGACCTCACTGCTCTAAACTGCTGTATTTTTTATCAGCGCAAGGCACAGGGGTGGGTCATCTAATGTCCAAAAGCACCACAGGTACCACCTCCACTTGCCTCTATCTGCTGTTCTGCCATTAGTCTTAGTCCTACAGTGACCTGTCTCTGAAAGGGCTTCTGGTGCTGTTCAGACTTTGGGGAAGATGTTGGGTGTGCTCCCCCACCCCTGTGCCACATGCCTTGGTCTGTTCCAGGTTATTTCCAGTAACGTATAGTTTCTGATGAGTTAGCTGTCCATTTCATGTGAAGGGCCAATCTGTGTAAAATGGTCAGCTCTTTCCTGCTTGGTAGTTCTGTATAAGAGCTGAGGCTGGGAGAGGCACTGAACAGTCCTTCTTGTCCAGCAGGGAAATCTTGAGCCTGACAAACTGTTCTTCAGAGTCTCTTCATTAGATGTGGTGTTTGCAAATTGTGCAGCTGGGGGATGGGCATGCCTTTCCCTTCCCAGAGGTTTGTACTTTGCTGGTGGTTGGGGGGCAGTCTGCATAGCTGCAAAGAATCTCAGGTGCTCAACTCTTACCAGTCTAACTCCCAGTCCACCGTCTTTGCATGCAACACAGTTCGGACCTCTTTGTTCTGTGCAGCCCCTGGCTTGCTTGCTAGCCAAGTTTGGTGGGGCCCAGCAAACCCCTAATTGTGCAACTTTCTGATCTCCCTGCCCAGCTGGGTTCAGTGGGCATGGACTTGGAAATCTAGTGTGTTTTGATGAGGCTGAAAAAAGTTCAGAAGGGGTCAAAAAGCAATTTTCCCATTCTGCAAATTTCCTCTTCACAGCTGCATCAGCAACAGCTGACTAGCTCACGCTGAGGGGTGTGGGGCACCTCTGGCAGACTTGAGACTGGAGAAACCTATTTTCTTCCCAATCCACCCAACAAGATCTCTGTTCTGTCCTCCACCTATTTTGTGCCAGTATCTCATCTCTCTGCCCAGCTTGTCTCAATGGGAGAGAACCCATAGATCCAGTGTGTCTTTTTTTCTTTTTTTAGATTTTATTTATTTATTTTTAGAGAGGGGAAGGGAAGAAGTGAAACATTGATGTGTGAGAGAAACATCAATCGGTTTCCCCTCACACATGCCCCAACCAGGGACTGGGCCCACAGTCCAGGCATGTGCCCTGACTCGGAATCAAACCTTTTGCTTTGCTGAACCAAATCAGCCATGCAAGTCAGGGCAGATCCATTGCTGAAAGAGGTTCAGAATGGGCCCAAGAGAAGCACTTTACCCACTCTGCTGGATTTCTCTCCATAACTGCACTTTCAACCTGGTCTCTTTGCTGGCAGAGCAGCTGTGAGTGGGGTCCTTGTCCAGCCATGTTTCAGCTGCTGTTTAAAAAGTCTCCATGAGGTACCCACATCACAGCACTGAGTCACTGTTTGGTTCTCTGAACACACCACCTCCCCCAAAAGCAAAATACCTCTCAAGGTCATGGCTGACTGCAGCCTGCAGATGCCTCTAACTGGCTCACGTGCAGCAACCTGCTCATTTTAGGAGATTGAGTCTCTATCTGGAACTCTCCAGGTTGGTGCTATAGCTATAGCCTGGGTCTCACAGACTCTGTATATCCTCCGGAGTAATTTTCCCTTAGGGTTGGGGATCCCTGTGTGGGACTGAAGTCCCCTGCTACTAAAGGTGAGGGAACTCCAAAGCTGCAGTGTCTGTCTGGTCCCCCCACTGTGGTAGGCACCATGCACAGGATATTTCCCCTTCAATTTATAAAATCTCCTTGGCGCCAAAACTTCATATCAGCTAAGATTCTGTTGATTGTTCAGGTTAAATTTCAGAAGATCATCCAAAAATCCAAGTTGGGGACAAGAGCAAGTGTACTCAGCATCCACCTACTCAACCACCATCTTCTGTCCTACTGTATTACTTTTGATATCTCTTTTTGATATTTGCTTTATGTATTATATTTAGGCACTCCTACATTGGATGTATATATGTTTACAAAAGTTATATTCCTGTTAGATTCATTCTTTTAGTATTAAGAAATGCCCTTTTTATCTCATAAGTATTGTTACCCTTGTTTTTATTTTTGTTTTCACAGAAATAAAATATTTTTTTCTATACCTTTTACTCTGTATCTTTCAATCTAATGTGTGTCTCTTGTAGGCAGTGTATATCTGGGTCTTTTAAAAAAATCCATTCAGCCACACTCTGTCTTTTGATAGAAGCATTTAGTTTATTTACATTTAAGAAATTGATAGGTATGTAATTATTGCCACATTATTGTTTTTAATTTTTTTTGTAGTTCTTTGTTACTTTCTTATTCTCTTGCTCTCCTCTCTTGTATGTTGATGACTTTCTATTATACTGTTTGGATTTCATTCTCTTATCTCTTATAGATTTAAAACTATGGTTATTGTGTAATACACACACACACATACACATACATATATATATATATATATATATATATATATATGCCAAGTTACATATATTACAGTCTGTTTTAAGTTCAAACACATTCTAAAATCACTGCAACTTTTCACGTCCTCCACATTTATGTTTTCATCATTTTTGAAACTTATTTTGTGTGTATGTATTTGTGTATATTATTTAAGTTATTCTTGTAATTATACATGATCTTCCTAATTTAATCTTTATACTAGCTTAATTGTTGGTTGATCCACTTCCTGTATGGTTTGCCTTTGTCAATGAGAATTTTCTTCTATATTTCCTTATTCATATTTTTGATATTTTCTCTTTAAGAAGTTCCTTTAACATTAATTATTATTCTGGTTTAGTGGTGATTGACTCTGTAGCTCTCTCTCTCTCTTTCTGTGTGTGTGTGTGTGTGTGTGTGTGTGTGTGTGTGTGAAACTCTATCCTTCAATTCTAAATGCTAGCCTTATTGGGTAGATTAATTTTGGTTGTAGATTTCGCCTTTCACCACTTTGAATATTTCCTGCCAATTCCTTCTGGCCTGCAAGTCTTCAGCTGACAAATCAGCTAGTAGTCTTATAGGAGCTCACTTATGTGTAACTCTCTCTCTCTCTCTCTCTCTCTCTGCCTTTAAGAGTTTCTCTTTGTCTTTAATCTTTGGTATTTTAATTATGATGTGTCTTGGTGTGGTCGTCCTTGTGTTTTGTTTGGAACTCTGGACTTGTATGTCTGGACTTATACTTCCTGGACTTGTATGTCTATTTCCTTTGTCAGGTTATGGAAGTTTTCAGTAATTACTTCTTTGAATACATTTTCAATCCCTTGCTCTCTCCCTTCTCTTTCTGACACCCCTATGATGCAATAGTGGTATGCTTGTTTGCTATTGTCCCAGAGGTCCCATAGATTATCCTCATTTTTAAAAGTTATTTTTCTTTTTGCTGTTATGACTGAGTCTTTCTGCTACCTTGTCTTCCAGATCACTGATTCAATCATCTTCTTCATCTATTCTGATTCCCTCCAATGTATTCTTCATTTCTTATTGTAGTCTTTATTTCTGACTGATTCTGGATATTTCCTGTCTTTTGTGTGTGTGTGTGTTTTCTATCTTTGTTGAAGTTCTCACTGAATTCACCTATTTTCTCCCCTTAATTTATTGAGCATTTATATAACCAATGTTTTCAACTCAGCTTCTGGTAGATTACCTGTCTACATTTCATTTAGTTCTTTTTCAGTTTTATCCTGTTCTTTCATTTAAGACATGTCTCTTTGTCTCCTCATTTTGGCTGACTCTAGTGTTTATTCTTCTGTATTTGGTAGGTATCCTACTATCTCCAAGTCTTGACAGAGTGGCCTTATGTTTAAGGTGTCCTATGGGTCCCAGTGACACAGTCTCCCTGGTCACTAGAGCCTCATATGTCCCTTGTGTGGGTTTTGTGTGCCCTCCTGTTGTACTTGGTCCTCAATTGCTGTTGGCATGTCAGTGGGTGAATTGACCCTCAGGGTGACTGGTTGTGAGGGCTGGCTCTAACTACAGTGAACAAGCTATTGTGCTGGTGTTGATCCAGAGTCAATTTAGTTAGCTCTTGTTCAAGCCAAGCTTACCCTTTGGTGTGTCATTTGTAGAGGTGGTTGGGTAGTGCTCTGGTGTTGTTGGAAGTACGCCCTCATATGTGTTGGGTCTGGGGCCTCTTTTGAGGAGCTCTGGTGCAGGAAAAGTTCAGCCACCATTTTGCTAGGTTTGTGGCCTCTTGGTAAGAACTATAGGATGATCTGCAGTTGGTAACCATTTGTTCTGGGCTTTGAGAACTTGGGAGAGGGTACACTGCTAACCATTGCTGGCTTCCACCTGTGCCCAGCTTTGAACTCTTTGCTGGGCAACAGGATGTGAGCTTTCTCTTCTGCCAGGCTTGGAGCCATCTGCTGGAAGTTACAATGCAAGTAGAGACTGGTCCACCACTTGTGCCTGGCAGGCCATTTAGAAAAGGCTACAAGGCATGCTGAGCTTGGTTGTTTGTTTGGAGTTTTTGAACCTTTGAGAGACTTCGGGAAAGTCCACACCATGCGCCAAGTTAGTGGGATTGTGTAAAGGAGATGCCAGAAGAAGCTTAGGTTGGGTAGCCCAGTTGTGTGAAGCATATCAAATGGTGTTAGCCGGGTTAGTGGAGAGCTCAGATTTGGTGCTTGCCTGTGCTGGATGGCTCAGAGAAATGTTCTGCAATAGAACAATGGTTCCTGCCATCCCTTTTGTCCCCAGAGAAAGTTGCCCCAATATCTATCCTTATAACCCTTGCTCTAAAATTAGTTAATTTATTTTCTCCCCACATGTCCCTAATGCTTCTCAGGCTGCTTCCCCTGTGTTCAAGCTGAGTGAGTTTGTGAATGATTGAGTCTGTACATGGTTTCTTTAAGACCTGTGGTGCCTTCGCCTCCTGCAGTTCTTTGTCTCTGTGGAACACAATCCCCACTGGTTTTCACAGCCAGATATTATGGGGACACCACTTCCTGGTACTAATGTCCCCATTTGGTAAGCTTAATATGGGGCTCAGACCCCTTGCTCCTCAGGAAAGAGCTGCTCAGCCAGGATACCCCTTCTGATTCTTAATCACTGCACTGTAGGTGTGATACCTGCCCTTTCTGCATGTCAGCCCTTCCTACCAGATCCACATGACTCCTTCCTTATATCCTATTATAGGAATTCTGTTGAGCTAGTTTGCAGGTGATTCTCATGATGGTTTTTCTATATTTCAGTTTTAATTTTGATGTGGTTATAAGAAGAGAGCACAGAGTTTACCTAGCATACCATGTTACCAGAAGTCCCTTATCTATACTTTTACTGGAATTCCACATGCCACACATATTTAAATTGTTCCATTGGCCTATTCTATAAGCTCATCTAACCTTGTTCCTTGCTTTCATCTAACCCAAACCTGGGGTGGAAAATGTATATCTCTAGAATATCTATGTAAGAAACTCTGTGGGGCAACCAATGTAAATTTGCACCACTTGTAAACCTGCTGATATACCCATATATATAGTCAGACTTTCCATATATAATAATATAGTATATGAGCCTTGGTTGAATAATATCCACCTGATGGCTACATCTTTATATGTGAAAGTTTTGGCGACAGCCTTAATGTCTGGGCAACTCATTACCTTGACAGCTGTAGGATAAAAAAGTATACACTTACTGTAGTCAATGTTTTATTCTCTCTTCATAACAAAACAGAAGCCTCCCATTGGTCCATCCCATTAAATCTCTATAATCACCTAAACAAGAACTCCCATGCCCTGACTGTTGTGGCTCAGTGGGTTGGTCATCATCCTGCAAACTGAAAGGTAGCCAGTTTGATTCCTGACCAGAGCACATGCCTGGGTTGTGGGAAAGGTCCCTGGTTGGGGGTGTTCAAGTGGTAACCAATAGATATTTCTCTTACATGTCTATGTTTCTCTCCCTCTATTTCTCTCTTCCAAAAATAAATAAATATAATATTGAAAGAAAAAAAAAAGCACTCCCAGGAGGACTGAATGATTCTGGATTTGTCATCACAGGGAGAGCTCTCTTTCTGTGGATTAGAATAAGTACAAATTATAAATGACCAGAAAACTCTCCTTGAGACAGTGGGCCAATTACACAGCCAAAAGAGTTTGACTCAGCAATAATTACTAGACTCTGGCTAAATAGTTTTAGATAATCATATAACCTTTGACTATCTACTTGCTCACAAAAAAAAAAAAAAAGGAGAAAAAGGATCTGTGTGATAGTAAAAAATCCTGTTACACAAGAATAAGTAACTTTGGAGAAGTTGAAACCCAGTGACCTAAAATTAAACAAGTACATTGGCTACAACACATTTAACCTGATGATCCACTGTCTTTTGATCTATTTAGCTGGTTGTCTCCAGATCTGAGATCCTGGCCTAAAACAATCAGACAGACTGTTTGTTATACTGTTTTTAACTGTGCACTATATACTTGTTGTTAATTCTCTATACCTGTTGTTTGTCAAACTTAGCCTGAAGCAGTTTCTGGTCCATATATTTTCCCTCTAGTTAGGATATAATACCCAGAAGAGGTGCTTCCTGGCACAGAGGCACAAAAGCTATTGCATCTCAAAAACATGTCTCTTGACCAGCGATGCCTTTAGAGAAAGATATTGATCAAAAAGAGGAAAAGGAAATATGAAAATTGATTAAAATTACTTCCAGCCAAGATGGAGGCTTAGACTGACACGCTTGATCTCCCTCTATAACTACAAAGGAATACAGCTACCTCAAAACAAAAGATAACTAGAAATTCCAGAAAATAAAACTACACGGAAGCCCAACATAGGAAGTTATAAACCAGCGGCTCTCATCCAGCAGGTAAGAAGAGCAAAAGTGGGCAGTGCTGTCTGCGGTAGCACCAGGGACAGTGGCCGAGAGAGCAATCCTGGATGCAGTCGACCCACAGCAGCTCCCGACCCCAACACTGGGAAAAGCAGCCACCGCATTGCCTCAGACGGTGAGGCCCAGAGGGCTGGAGGATGGATCTGGGCTGTTGCTATGGCAAGCCTTGGTTCCCGTGATCTTTCATGGGCTAACCCTTAATGGTGGTAAGTAACATAAGGTATTTCTGCTGGTCCCTTTTTTTAAAGAATATTTTATTGATTATATTGTTACAAAAGTTTCAATTTCTTTCCCCTTTGCTCCCCTCTGCCCAGTAACCCCCTCCCTCAGCAATCCCACCCCGCCTAGTTCATGTCCATGGGTCGTGCTTACAAGATCTCTGGCTTCACCCTTTCCCATATTATTATTATTATTATTTAATAATTAATTAATTAATTTTTTATAACAATAAAAAATAACACTCCCCCCCAGACTTAAGACCCTTTATAATCTTAAAAAGGACAATGGGCGAAGGTCTCGTGCTCTTCTAGCTGCTTCAAGCTAGGCATGGTTGTCGTCCTACCTACCCTTGGGTCCATAAATCCCCAGTAAGGGTGGAGGTATGGAGGGGAGGGTGGCCTTCCCACATGGGGAAGGATCTTGCAGACTCTAGGTCATTTGGCTGTCCCCAGACAACAGCGTGCTTGGTTTAACAGTCTGGCAGCCTTGTTGTATTCCAGCCACTTAGTTCAGCCAATGTTGGTCTCTTTTTGATTTTTGTTGTTTTTCCTCCTCTTCTCTATTATTAGTGACTCAGAAGGCAATCTGAATTAGGTCCCTTTGTGGAGTTTTGGGTCCATCCTCCATTTTCTGTGACTTTCTCCTAATAGCAGGGGTGGTGTGTATAATAAAATGGGTATTAAGATAGACCTTGCCTTCTTCCAAGTTGGGGTCCAAGTTGGTGTACTTGAGAATGGCTTCTGTAAGGCGGCTCATTAATGAGGATGAGTTCTCAGAGGCCTCCTGTGTAATTTCTAGGATTTTGTCATAATTGATGGCCTTAAGGGCAATCCTACGCATGCATTCAACTAGTCATGTGAGAAAATGAAATGTCTTAGACAAATCAGGGGACCCTGACTGATAGTTTCAGTGAGGATCTGCAGTTGGAACTGCAGTGGGTTTGGCTGGATTTATATTGGGATCTTGGACATGTAGGGTGTCTGCAAATGTAGAGGTAGCAGAGCAAATATGGTCCTTTTCATCTGGTGTGGTGGAGGAAGTTAGGATGACATAGACATCTTGATATGTTAATGAATAGGTCTGGGTTATATATTGGAACTCCTTACAAAAGTGGGTAGGATCTGCAGTATAAAACCCTAGACAGCGCTCAATTTGGGCTAAATCCATGAGGGAAAAGGGGACATGTACCTGGACAATGCCCGAAGCTCCTGCCACCTTGCTAAGAAGGTACAGGCCTGAGGATGGTGGGGAGAACAATGACATGAGGGCAGCCCGAGATTGGGTGCAGGGAGGTGAAATGAGAGGGAAGGAGGCCAGGGGTGGCAATGGCTTGTCTTTGGCCAGTGAATCAGGAGGGGAGGGGGATAAGGGAGAAGGGTTTATTGTGGGGGGAGCTGTTGACTTGGAGGGGCTTATGGGGGAGAAAGTGTGTCCAAGGTCTGAGGGGTCTGCTTCTGTAAAACATGAGGATGAGGGGGGTCAGGGAAGTTTGTTGATGCAGAAGAAATAAGCCGGAGGTCAGTTGAAGGAGAATAAGTTGGAGGGGGGAGCAGGAGGAGCAAAGGGACACTCTACTGTGAAGAAGAAAAAGGCCTCTGTGTATGGAACTTTGGACCATCTACTGTTATGCCTGAGGCTGTTGTTAAGATCAGTAAGAATTTGAGGGTGAAATGTTCCATGTTCCAGCCAACGGCATTTGTTATCAAGATATTATTAAGGCCAGATAACAGTGGAGAGAGAAATTAGCTATTTGAAGGGTCCGGAGGTTTCTACAGAAACAATTCAAAGGGAAGTTCCAGAGGGTGAGCCTGAGACTAAATGAATCAGGAGGGTTAAGGGATGTCCCCACTTAAGCCTCTGATTCTGCAAGGTGCAAAGGCCTCAAATGAACTTTCCACAGGATGGGCATCCCCAGCCACTGGTGGAAGTTCAATGAGGCACAAGGCCCCAAGGAAGACCAATCTAGGCCTAGGATTTTCAAGCAGAGCCACAGTAGGCTCAGAAACAAGATGGTCAACCTGATGAGAGACTCAATGACACAAAAATCAATTAGTTGGTGTCTGCTGTGGATGGAGGACAGGCCACAACAAAAGGTCCAGAGGTGGACGTTGTCATATGCATAGATCTCTTGAGCAGGGTAGGGTGGGAAAGGAGGGGGTGAGAGGGTTCCGATAGACAGGATCAGGAGGTAAGCCTGGGATGTGCTGCTGCAGCCCACTGCTTCCCTGCCTACAAGCTGTGGGTGACTGTTCTCGGAGAGAGAGGGAGGACAGGGAGGGCGTCAGGTGGGCAGATTTCCCAAGCAACGCACAAGAGGAGGGGATGAGAAGTTCCAACAGACAGGATCAGGAGGTAAGCCTGGGACGTGCTGTTGCAGCTCACTGCTCCCTTGGTTGCAAGCTGCCAGTGACCACTGTCACTGCCCCTCCTGGGCTTTGGCACCAAATTGTCAGGCTGCCTTTGCTCCAAGAAATCATCCAGAGAACAGTCTAAGGTTTTACACCAGGTTTATTGAAGGAAGGGAGAGAAAGGAGTTAGAGGTAAGAGGAAAACTCCCAGACCAACTTGAGGGTCTGTAGGAGCAAGAGAAGGGGAAGGAGATTCTTAGTCCACCTTGAGGGCCCATTGGAGTCTCCTGCCTATGCACCTGCATGCGCCAGCTCCACAACTTTCTGAATGTATATCTTGGTTAGGGTGAGTTTACCCATCAACACATTTGGCAGGTTATTTACATCTCCCTGCTTTTCCCCCACCAGACCAGTCGATATGTGGTGCTACATCCCTCAACATTTTGTGCAAAGTCCACTTTTATTTCCTATGGGAGAGACTAGGTCCAGGTTAACTTGCATACATCAAAAGTCCATGTGGGCAGTCCTGTTGCTGCCATGTTCTGACACTGAGGACATGCTTATTGATAATAAAGAGAAGGGGAGTGGGGGGGGGGAGAGGAAGAGAAACATCAATGTGAGAAACATGAATCAGTTGCCTTTCTCATGCACCATGGCCAGGGACTGAACATAAACCTAAGAACGTGTTGAGTCATATAAGCTCTTGATATATTTTGGAGATCAAACCCTTGTCCAAGGTGTCCTAGGCAAATATGTTTTCCCATATAGTTGATTCTATTTCCATTTTGCTGATTTTTTAACTGTGCAAAAGCTTTTAAATTTCATATAGTCCCACTTGTTTATTCCTTCATTTGCCTTGCCTTACAAGATTTATCGGTGAAAATAATGCTGCTTGGGATATCTGAAATTTTACTGCCTATGTTTTTCCTCATGGTTATGGTGTCACAGCTTACATTTAAGTTTTTTATCCATCTTGAGGTTATTCTGGTGTACAGTGTAAATTGGTGGTCTAGTTTCATTTTTTTTGCATGTACCATTCCAGTTCTCCCAACACCATTTGTTGAAGAATCTCTTGTCACTCCATTTTATGCTTCTACCTCCTTTGTCAAATATCAATTGACCAGATAGACACGAGTTTATTTCTGGGCTCTCTGTTCTGTTCCATTGATCTGTGTGCCTGTACTTAGGCCAGTATCAGACTATTGTCATTACAGTGGCCTTGTAATATAGTTTGATTTCAGGGATTGTGATTCGCCCTACTTTGTTCTTCTTTCTCAAGATAGCTGAGGCTATTGGGGTCATTTTGTGTTCTGTATTAATTTTTGAAATATTTGTACTAATCAGTGAAATATATCATTGGTATTTTAATAGGAATTATGTTGAATCTGTAGATTGTTTTGTGTAGTATGGACATTTTAATGATGTTAATTCTTCCAATCCATGAACATGGTATATGCTTGGTATATGCTTAATTTACCAGGTAGTTTTCCAGTAACAGGTCTTTTACCTCCTTGGTTAAGTTATTCCTAGGTACTTTGTTTTTTTCATTGCTATAGTAATAAAATTTTTTTCTCATTTCTGTTTCTGATATTTCATTGTTAGTGTACAAAAATGTCTTTGATTTCTGAATATTGACTTTGTATCCCACTGTTTTCCCAAATTCACTTATTAGATCAAGTAGTTCTTTAGTGGAGCCTACAGGGTTTTCTATGTACAATATCGTATTAACTGCAAATAATGACAGTTTTACTTCCTCCTTTCAAATTTGGATGCCTTTTATTCCTTTTTCTTGTCTGATTGCTGTAGCTAGGACTTCCAAAACTATGTTGAATAGAAGTGGAGAGAATGGACACCCTTGTCTCGTTCCTGATCTTAGGGGGAAAACTCTTAGCTTTTGCCCATTGAGTATGATTTTGGCTGTAGGTTTCTTATATATGGCCTTTATTATGTCTATTCCCACTTTGCTGAATGTTTTTCTAATAAATGGGTGCTGTACTTTTCAAATGCTTTTTTAGCATCTATCGATATGATTATGTGATTTTTGTCTTTTATTCTGTTTGTGATGTATTATGTATTACAGTTATTGATTTATGATAATTATATGATCCTTGCATTCCTGGGATGAATTCCACCTGATCGTGGTGTATGATCTTTTTAATGTATTGCTGCATCCCATTTGCTAGTATTTTGTTGAGGACCTCAGCATGTATGTTCATCAGCAATATTGGCTGGTAGTTTGCTTTGTTGTGCTTTACCTGGTATTGGAATTAGGATACAGTATTCCCTCACTTATCACGGATATTACATTCCAGACCCTCCCGTAAAGTAGGAACCTTACATTTATTCTACACTCTTAAACCTACATGGCTTTAACAACATACAAATGCAGTAACGCAAAATCCCACAATATAGCAAAAAATCCGTGATAAATAATTAAATATAATATATATTTTTAATCCTGCAATACAGTGAGGCCACGATAAGTGAACTGTTATATAGAGAGGGACAACTGTAATAATGGCCTCATAAAAAGTTTAGGGGTTTTCCCTCTGCTTGAATTTTTTTGTAATAGTTTGAGGAGGATAGGAATTAGCTCTTCCCTACATGTTTGGTAAAATTCGCCTATGAAGCTGTCTGGTCCAGGGATTTTCTTTGCTGAGATAGTTATGATTACTGCTACAATTTCACTACTTGTTATTGGTCTAATCAGGCTTTCTGATTCATCTTGATTCAGTTTTGGAAGACTGTATATTTCTAGCAATTTGTCTATTTCAACCAGGTTGTCGAACTTCTTGGTGTTTAGTCATTCATAGTAATTTCTTACAACCCTTTGTGTTTCGGTGGTATTGGTTGTAATTATCCTTTTTTATTTTTTATTTTATTTGGTCTCATTTTTTCTTGATGAATTTGGTTAAAGGCTTTTGAATTTCGTTTATCGATCCTTTGAATTCTCCTTTTAGTCTCTATGTCATTTAATTCTCCTCAGTTCTTGATTATTTCCTTCCTTTGCCTCGCTCTGGGCTTTGTTTGTTGTTGTTTCCCTAGTTTTTGTAAGTACAGCTAGGTTGTTTATTTGAACATTTTCTATCTTTTTTAGTTACGCTTGTATTGCTATTAACTTCCTTCTCAGGATTGTTTTTGCTGTGTCCAATAGATTTTGGGCTGTTTTGTGTTCATTTTCATTTGTTTCCAGAAACTTTTTTCTTTTTCTTTCTTTTTTTAAATTTTATTTTTTTATTTTTCAATTACAGTTGTCCCAACCTTCCCCCAATGCTCCCCCCCACACGGCCCACCCATTCTACCACAATGATATCCCTCCCCGTTGTCCATGTCCATGAGTCCTCCATACATACTCCTTGACTAAATCCTTCCCTCACTTATTCCCCATCTCTCCCTCCCCTCTCCCCCCTATTGACTGCTATTCTGCTCCTTGTCCTATTAGGTTCATTTGTTTATGTTGTTCTTTAGTTTCCTGTATTAGGTGATATCATATGGTATTTTTTTTCTTTGCCTGGCTTATTTCACTAAACATAATTCTCTCTAGTTCCATCCATGTTGTCACAAATGGCAGGAGTTCCTTCTTTCTCTCTGCTGCATAGTATTCCATTGTGTAAATGTACCACTGTTTTTTGATCCACTCATCTACAAATGGACACTTAGGCTGTTTCCAGCACTTAGCTATTGTAAACAGTGCTACTGTGAACATAGGGGTGCATAAGTTCTTTTGAATTAGGATTTTTCGGGTATAATCCTAACAGTGGAATCACTGGTTCAAAAGGCAGTTCCATTTTTAGTTTTTTGAGGTAATTCCATACTGTTTTCCATAGTTGTCGCACCAGTCTGCATTCCCACCAACAGTGCAGTCGGGTTCCCATTTCTCCACATCCTCACCAGCACTTGTTGTTTGTTGATTTGTTGATGATGGCCATTCTGACTGGTGTGAGGTGGTATCTCATTGTGGTTTTAGTTTTCATCTCTCTGATGGCTAGTAATGTTGAGCATTTATTCATGTGTCTATGGACCTTCTGTATGTCCTCTTAAGAGAAGTGTTTGTGCATTTGAAAAGAATACGTTACGTATCTTCCTTCTTTGGGGTTAAGTGTTCTGTAAATAACAATTAAGTCAATTTGATCTACTGTGTTGTTTAATTCCTTCTCAACTATTCCAAAATATCCAAGAAGAAGGAAGATTCACAAACTCTTTCTATAAGGCCAGTATTATCCTAATTCCAAGACCAGGTCAAGATACAACAAAGAAATAAAATTACAGGCCAATATTACTGATGAATATTGATGCTAAGTCCTCAACAAAATATTGGCAAACTGGAAAAAATTAAAAAGATCAGAGACTTCCAGCCAAGATGGAGGCGTAGACAGACACACTGCAGCTCCCTCCACAACTAAGAAGGAATAAAACTACCTCAAAACTAGAAACAACTAGATGTTCCAGAAAATCAAACTGCACAGAAGTCCAGCAAACAAAGATATAAAGAAGAAATAGTCATCCAGAGAGGTAGGAGGGATGGATCTGGGGTGGAGAGGATGTGGTGTGGAGGCAGCAAGAGTGGCAGGCCAACAGAAAGGGCAGTGACACATTTTTAAAAGTAGGGAGGGACACCTGGGGAGCGTTCCCAGCACCAGACCAGACTGCACAGCTCATAGTTTCAGGACCAGGGAAAATAAAGCCTCATTGCTTCTGACTGTGCAAACCAGTGCAGGTTGGGGCAGAGGCAGAAAATGCTGGTCTCTCAGCAGAGTCCGCTTGTTTAAAGAGCCCCCATGGCCCTAGAATGTCAGCAGACCCACCCACTCTGGGAACAAAGGCCAGGACAACAGCTAGAGAGGCACCAGTCCCACATGAAAGTGGGAGACGTGCCTGGAAAAGGTGCAAGTGCTGAGCAAGCAGCATTTTCCCCTCTCAGACTCCTCCCCCACATATAGTGCCACAATGTGGTGAAACAGGCCACCTGTACTGACAAATACCTCAGACTCTGCCTCTTACAATGTAACAGGAGTGACAGCTCTACTTAAGACACAGAGGCCGACAAACACAGGAACATGTCAAGATGAGGACACTGAGAAGTATGGCCCAAAAGGGGGAACGGATCAAGGTTCCAGTGGGAGAACTAAGCGACGAGGAGATAACCAACATAACAATGAAATAACCAACCTAACAGATGTAGAGTTCAAAACACTAATGATAAAGATGCTCACAGGCTTGACAGATATGCTTAAGTACGGCAAACGCATAAGGAAGGAACTGAAGGCAATGCTAAATGAAACAAAGGAAAATCCACACAAAACCAGTGGTGAAGGGAAGGAAACTAGGGTTCATATCAATGAATTGGAACATAAGGAAGAAAAAAAAAGTTAACCACAACAAAATTGAATACTATGAGGAAAGGCTTAGGAACCTCTGGGACAACTTTAAATATACCAACATCTGAACCATAGAGGAGCCAGAAGGAGAAGAGAAATTGAAAGCATATGTGAGAAAACAATGAAGGAAAACCCCCCAAACTTGGCAAAGAAAATAGACATACAAGTCCAGGAAGCACAGAGAGTCCCAAACAAGCTAGACCCAAAGAGAATCACACCGACACATCCTAATTAAAATGCCAAAGTGACAGATAAAGAGAGTATCTTAAAAGCA
This sequence comes from Furipterus horrens, assembly GCF_987537825.1. Classification (NCBI taxonomy): domain Eukaryota; kingdom Metazoa; phylum Chordata; class Mammalia; order Chiroptera; family Furipteridae; genus Furipterus; species Furipterus horrens. Next base: position 37,204,384 of record NW_028327183.1, read on the forward strand.
GCAAGGAAGAAGAAAAGAAAAATGTAGAAAGGTGTGTCCCAATTAGACTATCAGCTGACTTCTCAAGGGAGACCCTGCAGGCAAGAAGGGACTGGCAAAAAATATTCAAAGTAATGAAAATCCAAAACCTACAACCACGAATACTCTTTCCAGTGAAATTGTCATTGGGCAGAGAAAGTGCTTCCAAGACAAAATAAAACTGAAAGAGTTCATTAGATCCAAACCACTATTATATGAGATGTTAAAGGGACTGGTTTAGAAAAAGGAGGATCAAAACTATGAACACTAAAATGAAAACTGTAACACAAGAACCAACAACAGAAGCTAGGGAACTGAAACAAAGGCAAACTAAATAGGCAACGAGAATGGAAAAAGAACTATAGGCATGGAGAACATATTGGGGGGAGGTCAGAAAGGAAGGGTAAGGGGGTAAGGGAAGGAGATGGTACAGGAATTAAGAAGCATAGTAGGAGGGAATGGAGTAGACAGGAAGAGGTTGAGAAGAACTATATGCACAACCAATGAACATGGACTAAAAGGTGGGGACAACTGGAACCAAGGCTTGCCGTAGCAACAGCTCAGTCCCTTCAGCTGCCACCCGTGTGAGCCCAGCCAGCCCTTCCACGTCTCCGCACTCCCTACCGGTCACGTTGTGATGTAGCGGCCTTTTCTGTCTCTCCGTGGTTATAAGACTTCTCTCCAGCTGGTGTTCGGTTGGTTATTCCAGATGATTTCTCCAAAATTGCACTGTAAATCCAGACTAGTTCTGGGAGGAGGTTAGTGTAGCTTCCACTTACTCCTCTGCCATCTTGTTTCTCAAGATAATCTGTTTTTCATTTATCTTGTTAATGTGGTGTATTATGTTGATTGATTTACATATGTTGAACCATCCTTGTGCTCCTGGAATGATTCCCATTTGATCCTGATGAATTACTTTTTTAGTGTATTGTTGTCTTTGATTTGCTACCATTTTGTTTAGGATTTTTGTATCTGTATTCATAAGAGATACTGGTGTGTAGTGTTTTTTTTTTTTTTTTGTGTGTGTGTGTGTGTGTGTGTTATCCTTGCCAGGGTTTGGTATCGTGGTTATGTATTAGGATGTATTGCTTCTTCAATTTTTTGAGGGAGTTTGAGAAGGATAGGTATCAAACAGTCTTTGAATGTTTCGTGTAATTTATTAGTGAAGCCATCTGGTCCCAGACTTTTATTTTGGGGGAGTTTTGATGGTCAATTTCCTCACTGCTAATTGGTCTATTTAGATTTTTCAATTTTTCATGATTCAGTCTAGGAAGGGTACATATTTCTAGGAGCTTACCATTTCTTTTAGGTATTGAATTTGCTGGCATATAACTTTTCATAGTATTTTAGTATGATTCTTTGTGTTTCTGTGATGTCTTTGGTAACTTTTCTTATAATTTCTGATTTTGTTAATTTGAGTTCTTTCTCTTTTTTCTTTAGTGAGCCTAGCCAGGAATTTGTCAATTTTGTTAATCTTTTCAAAGAACCAGCTTACTGTTACTTTAATTCTTTGTATAGACTTTTCAATTTCTATTTCATTCAGTTTCTCTCTAATTTTAATTATTTCCTTTCCCCTGCTGACTTTGGGCTCCTTTTGTTTGTTTCTAGCTCTTTACAATGCAATGATAGATTGTTTAGCTCTTCAAGGTCCAAGATGGCAAAGAAGCAGTGGAAGATACACTAACCTCCACCCAGAACCAATCTGGAATTGCAACTTAATTGTGGAGAAATCATCCAGAATAACCACCTGAATAGTAGCTGGAGAGGAGTCATAACCACAGACAGACAGAAAAGGTTGCTTCATTGAACCATGACTGGTAGGAAATATGGAGACGTGAGAGGGTTGACTGGACTCCACGGATGGCAGCTGAAGGGATGGAGAAACATCTCAGCAGCCAGGTACTCCCCCTGATAAGGGTGGGGTATAAACCCTCAGCTAGGTTTTCCAGCATACAGCAACAAAGCTGAGAGTAAAATAATATCCAGCTGTGAAAAGTGAAAAGACATGGGTTTTTTTGCTAACTTCAGAGAGATGGCTAGAGACACAGAGAGTTCTTAAAAGGACCATGTATGAAAATACATTGGCACTCACTTACCCTGGGCTCTTGCAGAGGGAGGGCAGAGTGAACTAGAAATGATTAATGAGAGTTTGGGGCAGTGGCTTTGAGGAGAGAACTGAGGGAGCAGCTGACCAGGTTCCAGTGCTGACTCATCCCCCATACTGCAGGCAGATCACTCTCTTCCAAGTGGCATGAGCATGAGGGGAAGAAATAGCGCCACCCAAAGGAATTAATCTGCCCCACTCTGGGTGCATAAGCCTGATGTCTGATCATAGATTGAATAGATTAACAAATAAAGGAGACAAAAACAGTAGATCTTTGGTAGTCTCAAACAGGCTATCTAGTCCCAGCTAGGACATAATCTGATGTCACCAGGGGCACATCCAGGAAGTAAGAAAAGTGCACATCTACAACATTATACAAGACATGTTGGGGGGAGTGACTCTTAGTCAGCTAGCCAGAGAGAAGGATGCACCAAAGAACAACCAAACCAAACCAAAACCCAAGTACAACCAGATAGCCCAAATAAATGGCATAAAGGGAATCCAAGAGCATCAAGTTCAGGATGTTGAACAGGCTGCACCAATGAATCCCACAGGTGTCCTACTACAGAAGGTCACACCATGAAGACACAAAGTCAAAGCAGATCAGTCTAAGAAGCAGAAACAAACAAGAGAGTCCAAAAAATGGGGAGATAAAGAAACAACCCCCTATAGAAAGGAAAGAAGGAATCCCAAAAAAGAGTACTAAATGAAAGAGAGGCAAGCAAACTATAAAACATGGAATTCAAAATAATGGTAATAAGGAAGCTTAATGAGCTCAATGAGCTCAAAAAAACTACAAAGAATTCCAGGGAACCTATGAATAGCTCCAGAGAAGCTATAAGGAACTTACTGAGAATTACACCAGCATTAAAAATGATATAGAAACTATTAATAACAGCCAGGAAGAAATGATTAATACAATTTCTGAACTAAAGAAGAAGGTAGAAGGATTCAAAAGGAAGCTGGATGAAGCAGAAGATTGGATCAGTGAACTGGAGGACAACATAGAAAAATCTCCCAGACAGTGCAAAAAAAATTGAAAAAGACTGAAACAGAAAGAAGAGAGCTGCAGGACAACATGACATGTAATAATATCCATTTCATAAATATAGCACAAGAAGAAAAAGAGCAAGAGATAGACAGTTTGAAAAATTAATGACAGAAAACTTCCCTAACTTGATGATAGAAAAAGTCATGCAAGTCTAGGAATCACAGAGGGTCCAATAAAAATGAACCCAAAGACACCCCTCCAAGGCACATCAAATTAAAATGGCAACAGTAAAAGACAAAGAGAGGAGAAGCAGGGAAGATGGCGGCGGGGTAGGTAGCGGTGTTATCTGCTCACTCCCACCACAGAACGACTTCAGGAGCAGACACGGAGAGGAGTGAGTGAGTGCGGATTTCAGCCAGCGTGAACAGGGAAGGGAGTGTGGGAGCAGCGTGAAGGAGGGCAGAAAGTTTGGCCATGCACTCCAGGCTGAGTCACTGGGCCTCCGGGACTGGTGCATCTGCCATACTGCACCTGAGGGGGCAGCTGCTGACCAGCTTGTTACCCAGGAGCTGCTTGGAGGCTTCTCCCTGCCAGGGGTGCACCGACCAGCGAAGTCTCGCAGGGAGTCAGTGAGAGGGTTTGGCTGAAAAAGCCAGAGGCGTGGGAGGACAGTGAACAATCCGGACTGGGAGAAACTGTATGAACTGAGTCTAGGTCGGGACCTCCTTGGCTGCAACTCGGGACTGAAAGCTCTACTCTGGGCTCCCACAGCACTCAAGCCAGGGCCCTACCAAACAAAGGGGAAGTTTTGAGGCAAGGAGAGGGACCCACACAGGAAAGCTGAGGTGGAACTGCAGACTCGGTGGCGGGGGGACCCCTAGGACAGCAGGCGGTGCACGCCCTGACGCTTTGAGCGATTGTGCCAGGGCCCTACCAAACAAAGGGACAGTTTTGAGGCAAGGAGAGGGGTCTATATGGGAAAGCTGCAGTGGATCTGCAGACTCTGTGGGGACCCCAGGCCAGCAGGTGGCGCACAGGATGAGAGCGGATGCTGTAGCTCGGGAATAGACATGACTGGAGGCAGAGCAGAGATTACTGGCATGCTCACACTGGCCCAACAGCTGAACAACGTTGCTAGACAAGCCTGAGGAGGGCTGAGGGTGCCACAGGAGGGGACAGCTAAACACGGCTCACAGCAGAGCGGTGGTAGGCCCACAAGTAAAGGACTAGCAACCCCAGAATCAAGCTGGATCTCCCCATGGCCAGCCAACCAACCAGAAAATATTTGAAACCCATGGAATTTTGACCAGGGGCAGATCCAGAAAAAAAAGGAGACTGTGCCTAAAAACTCTTTGTTTCTTCTTTTTCCTCTCTCTTTTCCTTCTCCTTCCTTTTTTTTCTTCCCTTCCCCTTATTTTCTTTCTCTCTCTCTTTCTTTTCTCTCTTTCCTTCTTTATTTCTATTTTTCTTAAATCTTTTTTTCTCCCCTCTCTCTTTTCCTTCCCTTTCCTTTCTTTTTCTTCTTCCCTTCCCCTTCTTTTCTTTTTCTCTTTATTTTCTCTCTTCCTTTCTTTCTTTTTTAAATAACTTTTAACTCTTTCTTTAATCTGTTTCCTACCTTCTATCCCTCAGATTCTTCTGCTTTAATTTTTATTTGTCTGTTTTGCTTATCCTCCCTCTCACACTAAACATATAGCATATAACTGCTATATAAACCTAATTAATACTATACACTTCTACTTTCTCACCTCATTATGCATTCTTCCCCTCCTTTTTAAACATACAGGGTAAATATTACTTGCTGTAATTGCATAGCTTTGACCCTATTTGAAAATATTATTATTCTACCACCTTCCCTCTCAAAAATCACCTTTCTTTCATTTAAAACAACCCCTATCTGTTTCTCTTATGATATAAGAGTCTTCATCTCTTTACATTTATATTAATACTGTCTCGTTTGCTACCGATAGTAAGATTGTAGTTGGGGGATATTTTTCAGGGTGTGGGTTTCTTCCCTGGGTTGTGTGCTTATGTTTTAACAGCACCTCCACCAAAGAAGTCAAGACAAGATGGGCAGAGTGACTCTCAATCAACTAGCCAGAGGAAAAGACCCACCAAAGAGTAGGTGAAATACAACCAGACAGCTTAAACAAACAACATAAAGAACAACACAAGAGCATCAGGCTCTGAAGATCAAAGAGAATGCAACACTGAATCCCCCAGGTCTCCTATAAAGAATCTCTTATCATGAAAGCAGCAAATCAAAGCAGACAAATCTAATAAACAAAAACAAATAAGAAGAATTCAACATGGGGAGACACAGAAACAACCTCCCAATGAAAGGAGAAAAGGAATCCCAAGAAAGAGAGATAGATGGAATAGACATAAGCCAACTATCAGACATGGAATACAAAAAAATAGTTATAAAGAAGCTCAATGACCTTGACAACTTCAAAGAAAACTACGACGAACTCCAGGGAAATTACCAACAGCTTCAAGGAAACTACAAAGAATTGCAGGGAAGTTACAGGGAACTTATGGAGAACCACACCAGTGTAAAAAAGGACATAAGAACCAGGAAGAGATAAAGAATGCAATTTAAGAATTGAAAAACTCATTAGAATTATTCAGAAGCAAGCTAAATGAAGCAGATCAGATCAGTGAGTTAGAGAACAATGTAGAAAAAAATTCCCAGTCAATACAACAAAATGAAAAATAATTGAAGAAGAATGAAGAGAGTTTAAGAGAACTGCAGGACAACATGAGACTAAACAACATTAGAATCAGAGGGAAACAAGAAGGAGAAGGGGAGGAAAAAGGGATAGAAAACCTGATTGAAAAAGTAATGACAGAAAAATTTCCTAGCCTGGTGAGAGAAAATGTTATGCAAATCCAATAAGCACAGAGGGTCCCAATGAAGATGAACCCAAAAAGGCCCACTCCAAGGCATATCATAATTAAAATGGCAACATTCAGAGACAAAGCAAGAATCCTAAAAGCAGTAAGACTAAAACAGCAAATAACATACAAGGGAGCTCCAATAAGGCTATCAACTGACGTCTCAACAGAAACACTACAAGCCAGAAGGGAATGGCAAAAAAATACTTCAAACAATGTAAAACAAAGGCCTACAACCAAGACTAGTCTACCATGCAAGATTCTCGTTCAAAATGAGAGGCACAATAAGGTGTTTCCCAGACAAAAGAAGCCAAAAAGAATACATTTCCACCAAACCAGCATTGGAAGAGATGCTAAAGGGAATGCTTTAAGAAGATTTAAAAAGAGAGAGAGAGAGAGGAACACAAGTGCAAAGGGAAAAGACCACAATGAATAAGTACATATCAATAATAACCTTAAATGTAAATGGATTAAATGATCCAATAAAAAGACATAGGATAGCTGAATGAATGAGAAAACATGACCCACATATATGCAGTCTACATAGACTCACCTCAAAACAAAAGATTTACACAGACTGAAAATGAAGGGATGGAAAAAATATTCAAGCAAATGGACACGAAAGAAAGGCTGGGGTAGTAATACTTATATCAGACAAAATAGACTTCAAAACAAAGGCCATAAAAAAGAGATAGAGAAGGACACTTCACTACTTAAGGAAAGGGTCCATGAAGAAGATATAAACATTGTAAACATATATGCATGCAACATAAGAGCATCCAATTACATAAGGAAAATCTTGGAGGACTTCAAGAAAGATATAGAAAGAAACACACATATAGTAGGGGGTTTTAGGACCCAACTGTCAATGATGAATAGATATTCCAAACAAAAAATCAACAAGGATATTGTGGCACTGAATGACACTCTGAATCAAATGGACTGAGTTGATATATACAGAACATTTCACCCCAAAGAAGCAAAATATACATTGTTTTCAAATGCACATAAACATTCTCAAAAATAGACCGCATGGTAGCAAACAAAACAAGCCCCAAAAAGCTTTTTTAAAAATTGAAATCACATCAAGCATTTTCCGAGATCACAATGGCTAGAAACTAGAAACCAACCACAAGGAAAAAACTCAAAAACATTCAAATTCATCAAGACTGAATGACATGCTAACAAAGACTAGAATGAACAGAAGGAAGAAAATTAAGATCAGATAGAATTAAAAACATAGAGACTAAAAAGAACAATTCAGAGGATCAATGAATCCAGGAGATGGTTCTTTGAAAGATATAAAAATTGACAGACTTTTAACCAGACTCATCAAGGATAAAAGAAAGAGGACCCAAATAAATAAAATCAGGAATTATAGATACCACAGAAATACAAAAGATTGTCAGAAATTACTATGAACAATGTAGGCCAGCAAATTTCACAACCTGGACAAAATGGACAAATTTCTAGAAATATATAATCTTCAAAAATTGAATCAAGAAGCATCAGAAAGCCTGACTAGACCAATAACAGCTAGAGAAATTGAAGCAGTTAGAGAAATTGAAGCAGTAATTAAAAAAAAAAAACCTCCAGCACACAAAAGCCATGGACCGTAAAGCTTCCCAGATGAACTTTATCAAACATTTAGAAAAGAGCTAACTCCTATCCTTCTCAAACTATTCCAAAAAATTCAAGAAGAGGGAATACTCCCAAACTCTTTTTATGAGGCCAGTATTATCCTAGTTCCAAAACCAGGTAAAAACATAACAAAGGAGGAAAACTACAGGCCAATATTGCTGTTGAGTTTAGATGTTGAAATCCTCAACAAAATATGGCAAACCAGGACTTCCAGCCAGGATGGAAGCATAGGTAGATATGTCGCATCTTCCTCCAGAAGTCAGAGAGAATGCAACTACCTCAAATCTGGAGACAACCAGAAGTTTCAGAAAGTCGAACTGCACGGAATTCCAACAAACAAAAGATATAAAGAAGAAACTGTAGGCGAAAGTCACAAGCCCTCCGCCGGGGGGGCCTGCAAGCGGGCCCCCCACCCAGGTGTCCTGTGACCTCAGCTTGCAAGAACTTGCAAACAAGTCTTGCCACTGCCAGCAGCTGCACGTGGCTCCTAGTGGCTGAGTCACAGAATCCAGGGAACAAAGAGGGCTGCAGACCTAAGCCTCCTTCCCATAGTGATAACGTCAAATGGTGCGGACTCTTGGACCCTTACTTGCACTTGATTCTTGGGGGCCGGTTCTAAGAACAAAGAAGCTTGAAAATTAGTGTTTCCTCTCTCCTAGCAACTATATCGGATGTGGAACAGACCCTTGGACCTTTGTAATTTACCGCTTTGCTCTGTAGCTCTATAGGTTAATGTTTACCCCTCTTACTGGAATCACATAAGCCTTTTAGTTCTGTAGCTCTATAAGTTAATGTTTATTCCTTTTAGTGGAAAGAATGTTTGTTACCATGTAAGCCTTTTTAGTTTCTATTTAGTTTTAGTTTCGGAGATCCAAGATGGCAGAGGAGTAAGTGGAAGCTACACTAACCTCCTCCCAGGACCAGTCTGGATTTACAACTTAATTTTGAAGAAATCATCTGGAATAACCAACCGAACACTAGCTAGAAAGAAGTCGTATAACCACGGAGAGACAGAAAAGGCCGCTACATCACAACTTGACCGGTAGGGAGTGCGGAGACATGGAAGGGCTGGCTGGGCTCACACGGGTGGCTGCTGAAGGGACTGCGAAACAGCTCAGCAGCCGGGGATTCCCCCTGAGAAGGGTGGGGTCAAAACCCCCAGCTGGGTTTCCCAGCCTACAGCAACAGAGTGGAAAGTAAAATAGTATCAGCTGTGAAAAGTGAAAAGCCACAGGGCTTCTTGCTAGCCAGAGAGAAACAGAAAGAGAAAAAGAACTGCTAAGTGGATCACATACGAAAATATTTTGGCCACCACTGACCCTGGGCTCAAGTAGAGGGAAGGCAGAGAGGACTGGAGACACTTGGGGAGAGTTTGGCACGGTGGCTTTGAGGGGAGAACTGGAGGAGCAGCCGACTGGGTCCCAGTGCTGACTCATCCCCAGTACTGCGAGTAGACCATTCCCCTCCAAGTGGCGTCAGCCTGAGGGGAAGCAAAAGCCCTGCCCACAGGAATTAACCTGCCACACCCATGGTCCTTAAGCCTGACAGCTAATCACAGATTGAATAGATTAACAATTAAAGAAGACAGACAACAGCAGTAGATCCCTGGAAGTCTCCAACAGGCTGCCTAGGGCCAGACTGGTACATGATCTGACACCACCAGGGGCAGATCCAGGAAGTGCAGATCATTCTAAGAAGCACCAACAAACAATAGGAGACACAAAAATGGGGAGACAGAGAAACAACCTCCCATCAAAAGGAAAGGTAGAATCCCCAGAAAGAGTGCTAACAGAAATAGAGGGGAGCGAACTATCAGATATGGAATTCAAAACATGGATTATGGAGAAGCTGAATGAGCTCAACGGAAACTACAAAGAACTCCAGGGAAACTACAAGGAACTCCAGAAAAACTATAAGGAACTCACAGAGAATTACACGACCATGAAAAAGGACATGGAAGCTATCAATAAGAGCCAGGAGGAAATGAAGAATACGATCTCTGAATTGAAGAACACAGTAAAAGGAATTAAAAACAGGCTAGAGGAAGCAGAAGATCGGATCAGCGAGCTGGAGGACAACCTACACAAAAACTCCCAGACAATGCAACAAAATGAAAAAAGACTGAACAAGACTGAAGAGGCTCTAAGACAGCTGCAGGACAACATGAAACGTAATAATATCCGTATCATAGGAATTCCAGAAGGAGAAGAAGAAGAGCAAGGGATAGAAAACCTCTTTGAAAAACTAATGACAGAAAACTTCCCTCACATGAGGAGAGAAAGAGTCACGCAAGTCCAGGAAGCACAGAGGGTCCCAAGGAAGATGAACCCCAACAGGCCCACCTCAAGACACATCATAATTAAAATGGCAACATTCAAAGACAAAGAGATGATCCTAAAAGCAGCAAGAGAGAAACAACTAATAACATACAAGGGAGCTCCAATAAGGCTATCATCAGATTTCTCAGCAGAAACACTACAAGCCAGAAGGGAATGGCAAAAAATATTCCAAGCAATGAAAAACAAAGGCCTACAACCTAGAATACTATATCAGCAAAGCTCTCATTCAAAATGGAAGGTGAAATAAGGAGTTTCCAAGACAAAAGAAGGCTAAAAGCATACAACTCCACCAAACCAGGAATGCAGGAGATGCTAAAGGGTCTGCTCTAAGAAGATAAAGAAACAGAGAGAGACAGAGAAGAACACGAGTACAAAGGGGAAAAATGACAATGAATAAGTGCTTATTGGTAATAACCTTAAATGTAAATGGATTAAACGCTCCAATTAAAAGACATAGGGTAGCTGAATGGATTAGAAAGAATGACCCACATATATGCTGTCTACAAGAGACCCACCTTAGAACAAAAGATCTACACAGACTGAAAGTAAAGGGATGGAAAAAAAAGTATTTCATGAAAATGGACATGAAAAAAAAGCCGGGGTAGCAACTTATATCAGACAAAACAGATTTCACAGCAAAGTCCATAAAAAGAGACAAAGAAGGACATTTCATAATACTTAAGGGAAAAATCCATCAAGAAGATATAACCCATATAAATATATATGCACCCAACTTAGGAGCACCCAAATATATAAGGAAAATTTTGAAAGACTCCAAGAAAGATATAGACAGCAACACACTCATAGTAGGGGGCTTTAACACCCCATTGTCAACAATGGACAGATCTTCGAAGCAAAGAAACACCAAAGATATTAAAGAATTGAACAACACTCTAGATCAAATGAACTTAGTCGATATATATAGAACTTTTCACCCTAAAGAACCAAAATATATATTCTTTTCAAGTGCACATGAAACATTTTCAAAGATAGACCACATGGTAGGACACAAAACAAGCCTCAACATATTCAAGAAAATTGAAATTATATCAAGCATCTTCTCAGATCACAATGGCTTAAAATTGGAAATCAACCTCAAAGAAAAAACTCAAAAACATTCAAACTCATGGAGAATGAATAACATGCTATTAAATAATGAATGGGTTAACAATGACATCAAGGAAGAAATCAAAAAGTTTCTGAAAACTAATGATAATGAACACACAACAACCCAAAACCTATGGGATACAGCAAAAGCAGTCCTAAGAGGAAAGTTCATATCAATACAGGCCTACCTAAAAAAGCTAGAAGAATATCTAATAAAAAACTTAACCCTACAGCTACAAGAACTAGAGGAAGAACAACAAGCAAAGCCCAGATCAAGTAGAAGAAAGGAAATCATCAAGATCAGGGCAGAATTAAGTGACATAGCGACCAAACAAACAATCCAAAAGATCAACAAAAGTAGGAGCTGGTTCTTTGAAAAGATAAACAAAATTGACAAGCCTTTAACCAGGCTTATCAAGAAAAAAAGAGAGAGGACCCAAATAAATAAAATCAGAAACGAAAGAGGAGAAATCACAACCAATATCACAGAAATACAAAGGATTATAAGAAATTATTACGAACAACTGTATGACAAGAAATTTGACAACCTAGAGGAAATGGACAAATTCCTGGAAACCTATAGTCTTCCAAAACTGAACTAAAAAGAAGCAGAAAGCCTGAACAGACCAATAACAACTAGTGAAATTGAAGCAGTAATCAAAACACTCCTGACACACAAAAGCCCTGGACCAGATGGCTTCACAGACGACTTTTACAAAACATTTAGGAAATAAATAACTCCCATCTTTCTCAGACTATTCCAAAAAATCCTAGAAAAACAAAAAACTCCCAAACTCATTCTATGAAGCCAGTATAACCCTAATTCCAAAACCAGGTCAAGACACAACAAAGAAAGAAAACTACAGGCCAATATCGCTGATGACCATAGATGCTAAAATCCTCAACAAAATATTGGCAAGCCGTATCCAACAACACATAGAAGGATCATACACCACGATCACGTAGGATTCATCCCAGGGATGCAAGGATGGTTTAATTTCACAAATTAATAAACGTAATACACCACATAAACAAAATGAAAGAAAAAAAACGTGATAATATCAATAGATGCAGAAAAAGCATTTGATAAAGTACAACACCCATTTATGATAAAAACACTCAGCCAAATGAGAAGAGAGGAAGCATACCTCAACATAATAAAGGCCATATATGAGAAACCTGAAGCCAACATCATACTCAATGGGCAAAAATTGAAAGCATTTTCCCTGAGATCAGGAACAAGACAAGGAAGTCCACTCTCTCCACTCCTATTCAACATAGTCTTGGAAGCTCTTGCCACAGCAATCAGACAAGAAAGAGAAATAAAAGGTACCCAAATTGGAAAAGAGGAAGTAAAACTGTCATTATTTGCAGACAACATGATCGTGTACATAGAAAACCCTACAGACTCCATGAAAAAATGACTCGACCTAATAAGTGAATTAGGCAAAATAGCAGGATACAAAGTCAATATTCAGAAATCAAAGGCATTTCTGTACACCAACAATAACATTTCAGAGGAAGAAACTAAAAGAAAAATTCCATTTACCATAGCAACAAGAAAAATAAAGTACCTAGGAATAAACTTAACCAAGGAGGTAAAAGACCTGTACTCAGAAAACTACATAACACTGGAGAAAGAAATTAAGGAAGATACTAATAAATAAAAATATATTCCATGTTCATGGATGGGAAGAATAAATATCATTAAAATGTCTTTTTAATGTATTTTATTGATTATATTGTTACAATAGTTTCAATTTTTTCCCCTTTATTCCCCTCCACCCAGCATCTCCCTATCCCAGCAATCCCCCCCCCAAGTCCATACCCCTGGTTCGTAAAAAATAACGATCCCTCCCTCTCAGATATTAAGACCCTTTGTAATCTTGTAAAGGACAATGGGTGAAGGTCTCAAGCTCCTCTAGCTGCTTCAAGCTGAACACAGTCGTTGTCCTACCTATCCTTGGGTCCAGAAAACCCTAATAATAGTGGGGGTGTGGAGGGGAGGGTGGCCTTCCCACATGGGGAAGGATCCTGCAGACTCCAGGTCAATTGGCTGTCTCCGGTCAATGGCATGCTTGGTTTAACAGGTTGGCATCCTTGTTGTGTTCTGGGGGCAACAGATTTGGCAAAAAGGGTTAAAAGACATCATTCAATCCATAATTACTCATTAAAATGTTCATACTACCTAAAGCAATATATAGATTCAATGCAATCCCCATTAAAATACCAATGATATATTTCACAGACCTAGAACAAGTACTTCAAAAATTTATATGGAACCAAAAAAGAGCCCGAATAGCCACAGCAATTTTGAGGATTAAGAACACAGTAGGAGGAATCACAATACCTGATATCAAACTATTCTACAAGGCCATGGTAATCAAAACAGTCTGGTACTGGCATAAGAACAGACATATAGACCAAAGGAACAGAATAGAGAGCCCAGAAATAAACCCAGGTTTATATGGTCAACTATTTGACAAAGGGGGAAGGAACATAAAATGGAATGAAAAGAGCCTCTTCAACAAATGGTTTTGGGAGAACTGGATAGGGACATGCAAAAGAATGAAACTAGACCACCAACTTACACCATACTCCAGAATAAACTTGAGATGGATCAAAGGCTTAAATGTAAGCCATGGCACCATAAAAGTTCTAGAGGAAAACGTAGGCAGGAACATTTCAGCTATCTATCCCACGTGGCAACGTTTTCACTGATATATCTCCTAAAGAAAGGGAAATAAAGGCAAGAATAAACAAATAGAGCTACATCAAACTAAAGCGTCTCTGCTCAGCAAAAGAAAACATCAGCAAGATGAAAAGGAAACCAATCATATGGGAAAATATATTTGCCAATGATACCTCAGACAAAGGATTGATCTCCAAAATACACAAAGAAGTAATACAACTCAACACCAAGAAGACAGACAACCGAATTCAAAAACGGGCAAAGTCAAGAGAAACAAAATGGCGGAGGAGCAAGTGGAAGCTACACTAACTTCCTCCCAGAACTAGTCTGGATTTACAACGTAATTTTGAAGAAATCATCTGGAATAACCAACCGAACACCAGCTGGAGAGAAGTCTTATAACCACGGAGAGACAGAAAAGGCCGCTACATCACAACGTGACCGGTAGGGAGTGCGGAGATGCGGAAGGGCTGGCTGGCGTCACACGGGTGGCAGCTGAAGGGACTGAGAAACAGCTCAGCAGCCGGGGATTCCCCCTGAGAAGGGCAGGGTCTAAACCCCCAGCTGAGCTTCCCAGCCTACAGCAACAGAGTGGAAAGTAAATAGTATCCAGCTGAGAAAAGCGAAAAGCCACAGGGTTTCTTGCTAGCTGGAGAGAAACAGCTGGAGAAAAAGAGCTCTTAAGCGGATCACATACGAAAATATTCTGCCCCCACTTACCCTGGGCCCAAGAAGAGGGAAGACAGAGAGGACAGGAAATGCTTGGGGAGAGTTTGGTGTGGTGGCTTTGAGGGGAGAGTTGGGGAAGTGGCCAGCCGGGTCCCAGTGCTGACTCACCCCCAATGCTGCAGGCAGACCATTCCCGGCCAAGTGGCCTCAGCCTGAGGGGAAGCAAAAGCCCTGCCTACAGGAATTAAGCCGCCACACCCACGGTCCTTAAGCCTGACGGCTAATCACAGATTGAATAGATTAACAACTAAAGGAGTCAGACAAAGGCAGTGGATCCCTGGAAGTCTCCAACAGGCTGCCTAGGCCCAGATTGGTACAGGATCTGACTCCACCAGGGGCAGATCCCGGAAGTACAGATCATTCTAAGAAGCACCAACAAACAATAGGAGTCACAAAAATGGGGAGACAGAGAAACAACCCCCCATCGAAAGGAAAGGTAGAGTCCCCAGAAAGAGTGCTAAATGAAATAGAGGGGAGCGAACTATCAGATATGGAATTGAAAGCATGTATTATGGAGAAGCTCAATGAGCTCAGCGGAAACTACAAAGAACTCCAGAAAAAGTAGAGTGAACTCCAGAAGAACTATAAGGAGCTTACTGAGAATTATACCAACATCAAAAAGGACATGGAAGCTATCAGTAAGAGCCAGGAGGAAATGAAGAATACGATCTCTGAATTGAAGAACACAGTAGAAGGAATTAAAAACAGGCTAGAGGAAGCAGAAGATCGGATCAGCGAGCTGGAGGACAACGTACACAAAAACTCACAGATAGTGCAACGAAACGAAAAAAGACTGAAGAAGACAGCTGCAGGATAACATGAAACATAATAATATCTGTATCATAGAAATTCCAGAAGGAGAAGAAGAAGAGCAAGGAATAGAAAACCTCTTTAAAAAACTAATGACAGAAAACTTCCCTAACATGAAGAGAGAAAGAATCATGCAAGTCCAGGAAGCACAGAGGGTCCCAATGAAGATGAACCCCAACAGGCCCACTTCAAGACACATCATAATTAAAATGACAACATTCTAAGACAAAGAGAGAATCCTA